>NW_026855187.1:0-378605 GCF_026571515.1 Ruditapes philippinarum | reverse complement strand
AAAATATGTAACAAATATTTTCAACCCTGATTTTACATTAAAATCAGACAAACAAATAAATGGTTTATTTTTCCAATCACTTAAAGTGTTAAAATCAAATAATTAACAATGTTTCCACATTTGATAAATCATCATTACTTAAAAATATATATAATTTTTCATCACCTTCCTTTGATTAGCTTTTTGGCGCTTGTTCTGTTGAAAGTAGAAAATGCAGTGAATATTTGCCAGATTTGCATTTAAATTATAATTGAAGAGTGTTTTTTATGTGCTTAGAAAATAAATATTGAATTCAATTACAAACAACATATCATTTTAAAACTCAGCTAAAATTATTTTATAAATTCATATCAAAATGTACAATTATTTGCTGCATGGTAATCAAGGGAGGGAATAAACCTAACAGAATTCCCTCCCTTGTCTACTACAAAAAACCAGACAGTAAGACAGTACGTAAATATAATAAGTAAAGAAACAACGGTGTTTCATTGGAATTAATTTATTTCATAATATTTCAACGATTTAACAAAATATGGATATGTGACAGAAAACGCAATATATCGTACCGATGTCAATCCGATATACAAAATAGTTGCATTTATTTATCATGTAGGCCCGACGCAGACCCGATGTCCTTTTTTTGATGTAACATGAAATGTGGTTAATGTGGTTCTAGTAATTGAAATCATACACAGGACTATTTATTAACATAATTAAGTAAACAATACCATTGCATTTAGAATTTTTCAAAAATATTGAGCATGTCGGCACTGCAGCGGTCCGACGTCGGCCCCAAATCGGCACACTTTGCCGACATGCCGACATTAACCGTATATCGGCCCGATATAGTCGTGCTGGCTGGGAACATAGTCATATGCTTATTTAAATGTGTACTTTTAGGAATTCAGATATAAAAGTACGTAAATTTCATGATGGTGGCCTGGATGAACAGACACGCACACTGCAGTTATTTGTTATGCAATAAACATGTTTCGTGTCAAAAAGTACTTTAAAAGAATGTATGTACATTTTATATACATCCACAATTAAACACATATATTGTGTTAAGGGCACTCAATTATTCCAATATCAGAACAATTAATGATCATAAGTAATAACACTTTAAGAAACATTACAATTATAAGACAGACAATACCTGAACTTATACATGTATATTGCTATGGCATAATTCATTTTTCTTTACGCTGAAAAAAACTTTATTTGTAGAGTAATTAAAGTATAAAATGTTATATATAGTTAAATAACATATATTTATATCAATTGTTTTACATTAAAACGTTATAGAAGTAAGTGTGCAATTTATAAGGAGATCGACTTTTAATTTAGCGTACTCTTTAAACATTTAATAATAAGTTATTAAAATAATTGTAATTAAAATCTTAGATTCAAATTTCCATACTTTAGATAAAATCGGTTCAATGTTCTACTTTTGAAATTAACAAAAAACATTAAAAGTACATACGAGAATTTGTTCAATTGCATCTGTAGTTTAAAGCCATATAAAGTCTAAAGTCTAAGATATAATATCGTGCAAGGTTGTATTCAATTATTTAACTGTACTGTAGAAGTAGAAGAGGTCATCTTAACACTAGACATGAAACTGGATATAAGTTAAATTATGAATTTTAACACATCGACACATTTGACATTTCATATTTAAGTGAACTTTTAAATCGGATCACAAGTTATTATCGTGGTGATCTTCGATTTCAATTAGATTTTTAAAACTCAATTAAGACAGTGAAATATTTTGTAACAATATATTTAATAAATTTTAAGATATAGAAATGTGTTTAATCGTTAACAATTTCTCTCTCTCTCTCTCTCTCTCGTTTATGTAATTAAGGTCAATTACAAGAAAAAACAACTTTTCGCAGAGCATGTCTTCAAAATATGTCAGTTATTCTATGCTCGGTTGTTAGTGCATGTTGGTTTAACGTTTCTTAAATGCAATGTCTAATTTCTTATTACAGAAAATATCCAAAAAACACAATCCATAGTGCTTGATCACATATATTCGTAAAAATTAAACGTGGTCAATTATAGTTTACATTGAACCTCAATCATATCATTTGACATTGACATCCAAAAACACTTAATTACTTGAATGTTATTATCTTGACGAAATGTCTTAAACGGTAACAGCGGGTAATGTTATGAAATAATTTTATACAATGGCAATGACAGAATGGATATTCATTCAAGGCCATTTATCCAAAATAACATTTGCATATCATTACATTTACCAACAGATAAATGTAGTAGAAGTAAAAAATTATGTTTAATCAAACATTTGGTTTATCTAGGTGCTCTTAATATTAAACCATTATACAATGTTAAAGTGCAAATACTAAACACTCTTTGTCTTTATTCACAGATTTGAAACGGAAAAATATACAAAAGATAAAAAATGAAAATAAGATTCTTAGCCCAATTTGAGTTCAACGGGTTGAACAGCTTTACAATTTTGGTCATTCGAGCAACTTAAATTATTGTGCCGGAAAAAAGATCTACATATAAGTAGTATATATATCTCGATAATTTCGATGTCCGTCATTTCTAAAATAAATTTATTGTAAATGCATTTATTACTTGAATACTATTTTGCCTTTAACTGGAACAGTGTGTGATGTCATTGAATGTAATTGGCAGTTTCTTCACCTAGTAAGTATTAAATCATGTAATCAATATAAGGATGTTAAAAACTAATATAGTGTGTACATTTTGTTTCCCTGACCAGAGATATTATAACATTTCACTATATTAACTTCGGTGACAAGTCTCGAAAATGTTTGTTATCCATAACTGCTATATAGGATAATACAACAATAAGACACATGTTTACCCTTTGTACAGAAAGGAAAATAAAAATTCTTAATTTGCCTTCAGTATCAATTAGTTCAAGTTCTTGTGCTTTTCAATCCGTGATAACGAAGAATACTTTTAGAGAAAAGTCATTACCTAGATATTATTGACTCCTGTTTTATATGCATTACTTTGTTCTCTATATGTTCAAAGACTTTTGGTGTAAACGTTAAATGTTCATAAAACGATATAGACACATTATTTAAAGTGTTCTAATTTTAGGATTACAGACACATTATATGGTAAATTTGCAAATAAGTAATGTCTCAAAATGCTTTCAAAAAACGAAAGGTGGTTTAAATGCATTGTCTGTAATTATCATACAAAAGTAATTCGTTTATGTCTTTATAAAGTCGCTGATACATGCATTATTTGACTATAATTATAATCGATATTGATTATGCTTTGCATCACATTAATGAGAAATCAATGAAAATATAATGTGTTTTTATGCTTTTCAGTGGATTACTTATTTATCTGTGAAAATTATATTTGATAATTTCACAGTGAAAATTACAAAACTTTAATTTCACACTTTATAATGACACAACTACTATTTTCCCCATGTGGTACCTCAATTTCACTTTTGCTGACAATTCTGGCACTCGTTGCCACTCGTGAGAATACTGTTTTTAAAGTCCACTCGATAAAATATAATTTCATCTTACACACAAACAAACAAATATCCTCTATGTCTTCCATGGTGCATTTCATTTGTTAAATATTTTTATCTACGCTGTTAACGTTTTAAATTCATTTTCTTGAACAGAAGGCCCTTATACATTACAATGACACCCTTAAAGTATATGATCATTCTAAGATTGTACCAAGGCAGTAACAATGATAAAATACATTCCCTTTTTAAATTGCTAGTGTCTTTTTTTAATTATGATCTAAAATCACAAAACGATTGTAAATTACAAAAACAAAACTTCCTTTCATTGTTAATTTGATTTACGCTATCTAAAACTGAACGCCACATTGTTAATGACATACTAGTAAAATTGTATGAAATAGAAGAAGTTACTCATGTTCTGCCATATATTCAAATATTTCTGACCAAGATTAAAGACATTGTGATCTCAAAGAAACGGATTCAAATATGTTGTTTATTGCCTTTTTATTTCATAAAGAGAAAACATGATACTCTTCCATGTCTTGTCTTGAGGATCTTAATAAGACGAACGGATATTGCTTTATATTCTCGCTGTAACCAGATTCTTTCTTGAGTAACCATTACATTAAGCATTTTTGTCAAGGTCAACATTGCCAAAGTCATCATTGTCAATGTCACCATTTTTGTCTAACCTTTATTAACTTTTTTTTATTAAAGCGAGATTTTTGTTGTTCTGAAATATCTTATCTAATATCTTACGTTTCAAAATTTGCTTTTCTCTATTATTACACCATTAAGCCTGAAAAGAAGAAAAATGTAAAAGCTTGTATATATATTAGCTGTTTATTAAAGTGAAAAGGGTCTATTTTAATAAACTTGTCTGTTAATTGGGTTGTTTTGTCGAACTGAGATGTTTTATATTGAATTAATATATAGATTACAACATTTCAAAAACAAATTTATTTAATTATCATGGCAAAATGAAGGTAAAATAGAATAATAGAACCAATCATTTGGTTACATAGAGGAAAACATATTCAAAACCGTGGCGAGTTTTCGATGGAACCGAGGGTTTGAATTTCCAAATTCTCTGTATCACCCAATGTTTATGATTTGTCTCAATTACCAGGACACCTAAGAAACTAAGTTAAATATCATTTCAACTACTTTATGCGCATTAAAGCCTTGTTGGAGAAACAGACATGGATTGGGCGGTTGACAAAAAGAACTTATAATACACTTCTTACTATATATAGTTACAATATTGCTTTTAATTTGAACTAATATTGAGTGTCACATGACTGTTTATGAGTTTGCGGTCCCGAGTCGAAACCTCATAATCATAATCGGTCCGTTGAACACGAGCCTATGTATTACAATTCTTTATTAAGTACATTTTATACTCAGGCGTAACAGTCACATCTAAAATATCTTATAATAATAATGATAAAAATAATAATGTTAATAAAAATAATGATAACAATTATAGCAATAACAATAATAATAATAATAATAATAATAACAAGAGTCGGTTGAAACGGGTGATGCTCCCCGATTAGGTTTTGGACACAGGAAGGTATACCTCTTGTTGTGTCAGAGTTATGCCACAGACAAAGTTCAAAGTGTAAAACAACCCAAATATTGTGCATAACACATTGTCTCAATATTGTGATCATTTTTGTGAAATAGTTGTAAAATCCTACTTCAAATAACGAAGTAATGCGCCGGACATGATTTTGCTGCAAGGTCATGACATGACCTTGACCTTCAAGGTAGGGACCCAAATGTTGCATGCGGCATGTCGATTCAATATGGTGATCATCTCTGTGAAATAATTGTTAAATCCGACTTCCATTTACAAAGTTATGGACCAGACACGATTTTGCTGCAAGGTCATGCTGTGACCTTGAACTTCAAGGGAGCGACCAAAATGTTGCCCGTGACACGTTGTCTCTATATGGTGATCATTTCCGTGAAAAAGTTTTAAAATCAAACTAAAAATAACAAAGTAATGGGCTGGACACGATTTTGCTTCAAGGTCATGCTGTGACCTTGACCTTCAAGGTAGCTACCCAACTGATGCGCGCGACACATCGTCTCAATATGGTGATCATTTCTGTGAAATATTTTTAAAATCCGACTTCAAATAACAAAGTAATGGACTGGACAGGATTTTGCTGCAAGGTCATGATGTGACCTTGACCTTCAAAGAAGCAACCCAAATGTTGCACGCGACACATCATCTCAATATGGTGATCATTTCTGTGAAATATTTTTAAAATTCAAATAACAAAGCAATGGACCGGACAAACTTTTGCTGCAAGGTCATGCTGTGACCTTGACCTTCAAGGAAGCAACCCAGATGTTGCACGCGACACATCATCTCAATATGGTGATCATTTCTGTGAAATAGTTTTAAAATCCGACTTCAAATAACAAAGTAATGGGCCGGACACGATTTTGCTGCAAGCTCATGCTGTGACCTTGACCTTTAAGGTAGTGACCCAGATGTTGCTCGCGACACATCGTCCTAATATGGTGATCATTTCTGTGAAATGTTTTTAAAATCCGACTTCAAATAATTAAGTTATGGACCGGACACAATTTTGCTGCAAGGTCATGCTGTGACCTTGACCTTCAAGGTAGCGACCTAAATTTTGCGTGCGACACATTGTCTCAATATGGTGATCATTTCTGTGCTATAGTTTCAAAAACCGACTTCAAATAACAAAGTTATGGGCCGGACACGAATTCGTACGTACGTAAATTGCTGCAAGGTCATGCTGTGACCTTGACCTTCAATGAAGCAACCCAAATGTTGCGCGCGACACATCATCTCAATATGGTGATCATTTCTGTGAAATATTTTTAAAATCCGACTTCAAATAATGAAGTTATGGACTGGACACGATTTTGCTGCAAGGTCATGCTGTGACCTTGACCTTCAAGGTAGCGACCCAAATGTTGCGCGCGACACGTCGTCTCAATATGGTGATCATTTCTGTGAAATAATTTTAAAATCCGACTTGAAATAACAAAGTTATGGGCCGGACACGAATTCGTACGTACGTACACGTACGTACGTACGTACGTACGCACGAACGGACGGACAACCCGACGACTTTACGCTCCCCCAAAATTTTTTGGGGAGCATAATAATATTGATATATATCTATAAGAAAATTTATAAGAAAACTATCAAGAAAAGTAGAATAAAAATATACACAAATTTTAAAATGGATATTTATTTAAGTGCAGTTCTAAGTCCAAATCTAAGGTTAAAAGCGAGTCTGAGGCTTTACACGTTTTAAAATTTTGCAGAATCTGGAAAAAGCGTAGTGAATAATTTATATGGCACTGGTATTTGGTGAATAGTTTATAAATCTTGCAAAAAGATCAATGTTCCGTTACGTCAAAAAAAAAACTTCTTAAGTGAAGTCCATTTACAGCTGCACACTCTCAGAAGAGTGAATAAGATTTCAAGAGTTAAAACTTTCGATCACAAAAACAAAGTATAATAAAATTCAGATTATATTCAAATTCGATATCACGCGTTCAATATTTCACAAGAAATTTGTCTAAATTTTGTAACATTGTTTTATCACTTTGATGTCCGATAATCGACCTTTCCAGTGTTTAAAATTATATAAAAATTCGCTAACGTGTTATCCAGTCGCTACACTGAGATGATACATAGTCACTGGTTTGCACAAAAGAACCCGTGCTTATGTTTGTTATAATATTTGTGATCAGTTGACCTAGCAATGAATGGAAAAGGTGTGGCTAAATGTTCCGCTACGAAAAACCGGAAAAGTCCATAGTCAGAAACTGTTCGTTCTTCTTCATACACGAAAGGAATATGAAAAAAAAAATATATTGTTCCAATTTGCTGACTTAATGTTTTTTTAAAGTGTTTTCAGACACTTTGGAAATTAGAAAGCTTATTTGAATGTCTTTTTTATTCTTCTAAAAGATTCTCCAATTCCTTGATCTGCAGTAGTATTAACATTACTGCTTTATTTTATATATATTTTATATTTAATTCATATCTTTGGGAGTTTAAGAAATTATTATCATCATTTTTAGATTTGCTATGTAATTAGCAATATTTTATATACAATGACCACTAGATCCGTTTGCGGACTGCCTTCTTCCAGCTTATGGATTTATTTATGTTACTAAAAGGATATTTAAGTCTGAAAAAACACCATTAAACCAGGACATTTAAGCATAAAGGAAATGAATGAAAAAAAAAATAAGTTTCAAAAAAATAAGGAAAATACAAATATAAACCGTTGAATATTAAAAAAAAAATCATGGTTCTTTTGTTAATTTCAGCTATGTATGACTGTTGTCACACCTAAGTTAATGTTGTTGTTTTTCGTTTGAATTTTTCCATAACGATACATTTTGATACGATTTTTGGCAAGCTTAAAGATCATCATATTGTATTTTATAGTTTTGAAAGTTATTTGAAGTCAATTGCCGCTAAACACGCAAATTGGGAATAGAAATCAATGATCCAATTTCTTTAACGAAGATTAAAATTCATAAATCTTATAACCAAAGGTTGATCTTTTGCCACCTAAACCAAGACTTATTTTAAGACATCTGGAAAAGGATATTTTAGCTTTTCATTCAAAATTTGTTTTGGTGCCAGCGGACAAGGAGACTAATTATATTTTGATTGCAAAAGGAATAAAATAGTACTAATGCGTTTTCTAAGACCTCTGCCTCCGAAAAAGACATTGTAAACAATCATATTACTAATATTTCCAAATTAATTGAAATGAACTCAAACTTCCTATTATGTAATTGGATTCATAAATTACATAAAAAGCCTTACAAAGCCAGATCATTGCTAATTCTACATCTTGCACTTCAAGTAAACTTTCTATTTTATTGACGTCTTGTTTGACTGCCATTAAAACACATGTAATAAGATATTGCGATAAAGTCTATGAAAACACAGGCAAACTTCTCTTTTGGTCTATTAAAAATTCTGGAGAAATCTTGGATAAATTCAAAATTAAGAACTTTCAAGCTTCAACTGTCAGTACATACGATTTTTCTACAGTTTATACAACTTTACCACATAAATTAATCAATGAAAAACTAATTTCCCTAATTTAGAAAACTTTTGCACCGGAAAAAGTTACGTTTCTAGCATGTAATTATAACAAAGTTTTTTTTACTTACGGTATTGTTAAACATTATATTATGTGACGAAGTTTGTCGAGCGCTATCTTTTTTAAGACAACATTTATGTCAGAATTGTTAATACCCTATTTTAACAGATAATAGGAATTTCTATGGGTACTAATTGTGTACCCCTGGTCACCGATTTGTTTTTGTGCTGTTTTGAAAGAGACTTTACAGTGAGTTTCTCTGAAGAGAAACAACAAGATGTTATAGTCGCGTTTAATAATACTGATACCTTGATGATTTTTTTTTTTAAATTAGATAATACTTATTTTGATCAAATGTTGTCTGACATTTATCCCCATGAACTACAACGAAAGAATACGGACTCTTGAACTTTTAGTACATCTTTTTTATTGACCTTCATATTACTATCACATGAAATCTATGATAAAAAAGATCATGACGACGACCTGTATAGTTAATTATCCATATTTAGATGGAGACGTACCCCATGAAACATCTTACGGGCTATATGTTTCTCAGTTAATTAGATTCACTAGAAATTGTAGCAACGTAAAGGGCTACCGCAATCATAAATAATTTTTTACGGAAATATTTTACAGAATCTTTCAATCGTAATTTTGATTTAATTTGAAAATTAAATAGTGATTTAAAAACTCTTCTACGACTAGGATAAGCCAGCCTGTTTTTTTTTTTTTTTTTTTTGGCGATGTGATTTACAAAGTTCGTATACGAGCTTAATAATCATATCCCTAGAAAGGAAATTAACTGTCTTTTTATGTTCAGTCTTTAGTAGAAATTAGATATTCTCTCGTTTCGAATAGTAATGATAAAGAAGAGGTGTTGTTGGAAATTGAAATTTAACGTAAGATATATACTATAAATTTAAGTGAAGTAATGAGTTTATATACTATAAATTTCAGTGAAGTAATGATTGGTTTCGTAGCTGAAACCAAAATAAAAAATAATTACTTACACCACGCATGTGTTTATAAGAAATAATAGTACATGTATGTTTGTTTTCATTAATTGTTACATTTAGAGTAAGAATGATTTAATGCCTGAAAAAAACTTATATAGAACACACTTTAAGATAGAGACATCAGACATCAGAAAGCCGTATCAATTATTCTCATCTTTCCTAGAAATACACTAATTGCATCGATTAGATTCAGCAACATAGACTTATTGTCATACTTAACCCGTCTGTCTATTATATTATGTCTTTTGTGTGACTCTTATTAACTAATTTTAAGACAGCTGCAGTATCGTTCTTGAAATAATGTCTTCAAGATAAACATAAAACATTTTTGCAATTAAACCAGACTAAGGGAATCTATATTATACGAGGGCTGATCAATCAATACGCGGAAAAGTGTCGTTATTTCCTTATTTTCCAAGTCAGCTGAATAAAACTTATACAGTAATAGAGACAAATATATTTTGAAAATATAGAGCAAATATTGCCGTTCTGGCATGAATCATATTTGAACAAACGGTCGTTATTGTAACCACATGTAGCGATTATCGGCCCACTTTAAAATTTTTTCATTTTTACAAATAGTCACCGGTCAATAAAGACATTTTAACGTTTACCGTGCGATTTTCACCAATCTTTTCATAATTTACAAGCAATATATTTGCGTTACGCACATGACGTCATGTAAGTGTGTAACGTCATTTAGGTGTTAAGCGGCCATATTGTTTAGTGCGTATGCGTTAAAATGGCATCGGAACAACGATCTTCAATAAAATGTTGTGTTTTAACGGGTTTAAAGAAAGGAACAATGTTAAGATTACAAAAAGCATATGGTGATCAGGCGATGAAGAAAACAGCAATGTACAAGTGGTATGCCCGATTTCTAGGCGGCCAACAAAGCATTCTTGACGACAAACGCAGTGGACGTCCCAGCGTAACGTCAAATCACGTCGCTGTAATAAAGGAGCTGCTTAACAATGATCGTCGGATAACAATTCGCGAAATACACGAAAGATCGGATTATAGCATTGACACAGTGCATTGCATTATTCACGATGAACTAAATATGAGACGCCTGTGTGCCAGGTGGATTCCTAAAATGTTGACGGACGAACAAAAAGTAGAAAGGGTGCGGTGTTTCAATCAATTTCTCAGACGCTTTCATAGGGAATGTGACCGTTTCTTGCGAAGGATAGTGACTGTTGATGAGACATGGATCAGCCTAATATATGAACCTGAAACGAAATCAAGGTCTTCTATGTGGAAAATTCCAGGATCGCCTTCACCTAAGAAGTTTAAAGTCGGCCCATCTGCAAGGAAATAGATGTTTATTGTCTTTTTTGACGTCGAAGGTGTGATACTGAGCCACGCGGTACCCCTGGGTCAGGCTGTGACGGCGAAGTATTATTCTAAGGCTAATAAATTTATTAAATCTATAATAAGATATTCATTATTATGTCAATACATTACCTTATAATTATTTATATTAATTATTTTGTGTAAGTAATTATGAAAATAAATTATGACGACAATTTAATTATGATTGTATTTCTTTATGCTTTCAGATTCTGAGACGCGATTTTATGAGGGCGATGAGAAAGAAGCGGGCCACGAAATCGCCAAAATTATATTTCATCACGACAACGCACCGTCTCACAATGCGGTCGAAACACGGTACACAATCAGGAACCTCGGCTTCGAAGTCCTCGAACGTCCTACGGGGTGCAAGGTGCAATTTCAGAGATAAATAATGGCTCCTACCTTTACAAACTGTAAATAAAACGTCAATTTCCCATGAATATTAAAAATATGGCAGCACTTTTCCGCGTATTTATTGAACAGCGTATAAATGTGTTGTACTATATCGTTATCATCACCTTAAGTTTATCCTACTTTAAGCTTTTTTTTAATGCACTCGTTGTGTGAACGCAATACGTTAAACCACTTTTCCATTACCAAGTCTGTCACCTTTTTTAACAATAATCCACTCAGTTTATACGCCTGCAAATAGCTATAGTTCTATAATTATTTTCACTATTATTTTGTCTTTACTTAAAGATATACCATGCTCATCTTTGGGTAAAATACATTTATATTAACTGCAGTAATGTAATGAAATCTAGTAAAATATTCCTGAATATCTCTTATTTGAATAAGTTATTTTATAAACTATGTTTGGGTAGAAACTGTGAAGTAATTATCAGTTTTTCTTTTCAGATATCAAATTTGAGGATAATATATCTTTAGGAAACATGTTTTGTCCATCAATACTTAATTATTTTTATTTAACGAACATTTATTAAAAAGAATTACTTTTGTTGGAAAAAAGAACGTTGAAATGATGAAAATTGACGTCCAACGTCGAGAAAAGGGAAATTTAAATTACAATATTATAACAGTATTTAAATCGGGAAATATATAAATTCCTAAATTAAAATGCATCCGTATAGTTAATCTAAACGTTATTAACTCAATGAAAAGCATATATCCATGTCAAAGAAAGGGTTCACCAGAACATTACCAAAACCAATAAAAAATCTGTATTTTATTGGCAAGGACAAATAAGTTAGAATACATTAACACATGTCAATATCCTTTATGCAAAATGACGTCTAATCTTATACTTTAATTGTATGTTAGCATTGTGTGGTATATACATCCAATAGAAACATATTTTCTCTTATTTGGTATTGTCATATATATTTCCCTTTTTTTCAAATTGCCTTTTGCAATTTTATTCACTTAAAGGTATAAACAAACAAACTGTCAGTGAATGAAAATATCTCATTTAAATTTGCAAGATAATCTCTTTTAGTATTTCTTTTTTTTCAATTAAACTTGTTTTTAAGCTTACCTTAATGCTTTATAGAATTATGCAACCTTTAAAAAAGTTTGATTTTAATTTTGATTAGATTTGCGTGCATCACTAACTATCATTTACCTTTATCTCTTAGAATAAATAATTTGTTATGTTTTTGGTGACACATATTCTATCAAATGTGGCATTTGACAATAATAAAGATGATTGTATTACTCTTTTATATAAGTTGATCAAAGGAAATATTATTTTGATAAGAACCAAATTCTATTTAAATTAATGCAAAAACGTTGCTTATTTTCTGGGAAAATACGGTAATTCTGACAGAAAAGATTTATCAAGTAAGCAAATTATACTGTCTGACTTTGTCTCCATTCAGAAGTACACATTCATTATTTCCGCGACTAGATAAGTTACCTTTATAAGTTTTCTATAAGCAAGCCTGTTTGTTGTCGATTTTAGTTGGTATACACAATGGCTTATTTGGCACAATGTTTATTCGTAGAATGTAGAAATCACAATCATCTAAGCTAAAATAACAACATAAATAAGACTGCGTGTCTTACTTGAGAACAACGTCCGGAAATTTTTTGTCTAAATTTTTTGAGACCAGAATATGGACCTGTCACCTAAAGTTAACAGACCATTACCATGGAAGCTATTTCCTATCTACCTTCTTTAAATCTTGTCAAAAAGATAAAAATTCTAAAATAAGTTAATGTTTTCTTTAGAATATTTTTTAATGTAATCGTTTTAACCACAGCGAAAACGCAGTTACATTTAAAGAGGAGATGCTCAATAAGCAAATCATTGAATTTAATTTTTGTCTGTAATTTATAAAATTGAACCCTGTTATATTTTGTATCAAATAGTTAAGCATGTCAATTGTATGGGCTTTGAAACTTAAACTTTGCATAAGAAACAATTATCAGGAGATAAATTTAATTACTGTAGTCGAAAAGGAATTATAAGTTTGCCATGATGCACTATGGGAATTCAAAGTAATTGGAAAATACAACGTTAAACGACAAATTTAGCAAATTGCTTCTAGTTTCTAATTCACCTACGCGCAAATGAATATCATATTTTTATCATATTTTTAATTCGAAGCAGTCTAATATATCTATATAATAGATCTTTGGGGTTTATCAATACTTGACTTCTTCTGTTTCAGAAGATTAACAGTAGCAAGGTATTATTTTGTAGTAAAATCTTAAAAGAAAATTCAACAACAATTGAAACCATCTTTAACTGCCTCATACTACAGTATGAAGTATTCAGCTAAAAAAATAACAACACTAGAAACTCTGTTACAAACAAATGTAATGAATAAATTCCCTGAACAGCTGGTGATGTCTTTTATCGAGATGGGTTTATTTTACTTAAAGATAATGTTTTCTTTAGAGCTAAGAAAATATAAAATAGTAAATGAATAATTTTTCTTAATAACTGATTATATTCAATCTTAAATAATAATTACCAATATTAGTAAATAATTGAATCTTAAAATAGATGAATACCCTTTGATGTCTTTATGGAATCACTTGAATCACTTATATGACAAAATGATACATATAGAAAGAGTTTATATCTAGTGAAAAGACAAAAAATATTGTACAGTTCACTCCTATATACCCCTACACTTTGTTTGTATGGGTATAAAACAACATCATTGCAAAGGATGAAGTGATATGTTCTGTAAGTTTCGTTTCCAAAGATAAAATATTTAAAATGATAAAAAGAAATTTAAGACGTGTTGAATATATATTTTGTATTTTCAAACAACGATAGAAAACAATAAGCCAATGAATAGCTTCTTCGATGTGCAAATAAACTAACAAAAACAATAATTAAGAATAGTTCTATCGACATGATCCTAAGATAAATACTTTACCTCTAAATCTGATGAGTGGATCAGCTACTATAATTATTTTTAGTTTATTGGTGAAGGCAAGCAGTTTGGTAATGAAACATTTGAAAAACAATGACAAAAATCTAATAAAGTGCACACAGACATAACAGAAAATAATACAAGTATGCAAGTTGGCACCAAAATTCAAAAATGATAAAAGTCTAAGCCAAGTATGCTTTTATTTCATTTTTTAACAAAATGAATTATACTTTTTGTTGTATATCAATTAATATCAATGTAACATTTAACACGGCAAAACATCTCATCTTGAAGAATATCTTAGCCGAGGTGTTGTTACTCGCGATAAAAGGTTTATTCATGTTTTGTTATATATTTGCGTTGGATTCTGATTTAACCCTCAAAGTGCTTGAACCGAAAGCGTTAAGCCTTTGCCACCAGTATAGAGCAATGTAAGCCTGCACATCTGCACTCTGACCAGGCTCTATACTGTTGGCTGATAAACTTTAAATATTCAAATTGATATCCCTAAAATTGATAATGGACTGTTCCAAAAACGGAAGTGGGACAAGTCCATTTAAAATATTCAGCATGTTTAAGGTTAAATAGTAAACATCAGTTTTTCTTTATATTTAATATTTTTTTCATAAGAAATCTGCCAATTCGTCTCGAGCAACTGGTAATGAAACTTATTTCTTGTTTGGTTTTTGCATTTGTTGATTTTAAGAATAAAACACGAATTACTTGAAAACGTTTCTACAAAGCGTGAGAAAATTTCTAATACTCAAGATAGAGAAGCTTCAAGGGGCTTATAAAATATACTAGACAAACTAGTTCTACCCGTTCGTTCCTGAAATAATACAAGGAGGGGCACCTCAGGTCTTCCTCTACAAATAAACTAGCAGAACTTAAAAGCAGCTATATGATCTTACTGTATTAGAGCGTCAAGGAAAACTGTAAGAGAAATTAAGACAATTTTTATGATATAGAAATTACCAACATTCTACATCACTATAAAAACAAGCATATTTACTGTTTTTAATTTAAATTAAGAAACTTGAAGTTCAAATACAAACAATCAAACTAATCATCATATTTCATCTGTCTCAGACATTTTCCTTCGTTGCAAATGTTGATAATTAGTTTTTACACTAATACCTGCACTTCAGTTAACGCACTATATATGTATATGTATACGTATACGATTTAACTCCGACACATTTTCAACAGAAAGGTCCCGAAACTATGACACAAGAGAGTTATTCTGAATAACATAATTGTTTTACATGTATAATGAATGCAAAGTTATGTATTTATACATACATTAACCACCAATTTAAGAGGGCGCAATATGGCAAAAATGGAAATGTAATTTGCAGTTTTGGTTCCATTGAGCTTGTTTTATGCATGTACGCTGGCTCAAGCTGATACAACATAGAGACAGAATAAGATACAAACAAAATAAAGAAGCAGTCGCAAATGTGTTTATATGTTCGTGATTCGGGGGCATTCTATGTGAGATTTCTGTGCGTAGAGATAAAGATAAGAGTGTGACTAAATAAAGCAGGCAATGTAATTTATATTGGTCATCACAGATTGATTACGTATGTTGCATTATACAAACAGCTGTCAAACATAACAACACACAAACAAACAAACAAACTACATAAACAAAATGTACAAACTGTATTTAACATTCAATTTGAACTACCTGGAAATGAGATTACGTTAGTCTTGATTGACTGATTTATTTCATGTATTACAGTACATAATGTAATTAAACAGTTTTAACATTTCACAGTCGCCACCTTTGTCTTGTATAGAAAATTATTTTGTACTAATGTAAGATTGTCAATGAAAGTCAATAAATCTTATTTCGTAACCAAATTATTTAACAATTTCATTTAAGTTACAGTTAACACATTAATAACATTGAAATAATGTTAATGTCTTACATAAATTCTTGTAATTTAATTTGCATTTCACATTTCATAGCATTTCTTTATTTTTAGTCCATGACACAAACAACGATCTTTACCCTTCAAGAAACTAATAAATCTCAGCAAAAACCGTCATTTTAAGAAAGAAGCAGGTGCAACAGAATACAAATGTACTTGAAATTGAAATGTTCCTAAAACTGATAAAGGCAGCTTATACATATTTAACAAATTCTCGTCAGGCAGGTTAAAAGAAAGTAATTTGCCTTTATTGAAATTTTAAGTTTAAAAAGTTTTTTGTAGTTTCTAATGTTGATTGTTCACTATATGCAGACACATTCCTCTTTTAAAGCATATATATAAATACCCAGAACATGGGAATGTTTCAGATGTTAATTTTTTTATGATTGCACTTATTAAACAGCAATGTTTCAGGAAGGAGATTGAAGCCTTTTAACAGTTGTCGGAGCAGTTAATGTCAACATGATGATCAACAAAAATCTGCCAAAGGACAGGAGCTATACCTTTACAGAATTAATTTAACTAATCGTAATTATTTCATCGTCTTTAAGGGAAAGAAACAGGTGCAATGGAATACTTGAATTTTAAATGTTCGTGAAACAGATGAAGGCAATTGACATATATGTAATGAGGTCACGTGAATTAAAGTCATGCAGGTGAATAGAAACTCATTTTGCCTTTCATGAAATTTATAGTTTAAAGTAATGCTGTCGACTTTAATTTTGAATGTTCACTATATCCAGACATATTCCAATTGAATAGATAATTCAAGCATTAAGATCCCGGGATAAGCAGTCATTATTTAAATAAACCTATTATTCAGTGGAATATCGATGCCAATAACATGGGAATGTTTCATATGTTGATTTTAGTACGCTTTAGCTAATGCAACAGCAAACATTGAGATAACAGATTGAAGCCTGTTAACAGATGTCTGAGCAAGTTAATGGTAAATGATGTTTGTAAGGAGTAATCTGTTGAAAGTCTGCTTCTTATTTGACGTGTATTCTTTGATTTATTTCAAATTTGTCTGCAATTTCTTTGCTGTCCTTTTGGTTGAAGGTTTTCAGAATATAAATGTTACAAATCAATATAGCACAAAGTTTTATTCTTTAATGATATGACTTAACAATTGAGCTTTTGTCGGGTTAAGAAACACCAAAAACAGGAGAAAAACAAACAAATTGCAAATTAACAAGAAAAAGAATGAGAAGAAGAGAACGAAAAACAAAAGAAAGATGTAAAATTGATACGAAGTAAAACCATTTACTTATGTAAATACAAAAGCATACACTAGATTGGTGCATCGGTCTCAAATGAAGCAAAATATTTCAAGAAAATCAAACTTGAGAAAATGTAATAAGATTTTAATAAAAGTAAAATATTCAAGCCTTGAGTAATAATGTACATGTTAATGCGAGTTTTGTGCGATTATTCAGTATTAGGGATATTTTTCATATTTCGATCTCCTTTTTGTAGTATACGTGCATTTTAAGTTTGCAGTTATTAACAAATTATTTTCTTTGCTCATTCTGCAATTTTTTACTTTTAATTTCATTTTTAAAATTTATATGAAAATAAGCATGAATCTAGAGGCATGCTGTTTGAAGACTTTCAAAAATGATAATGACAAACACACCTTTCATTTTGAAATTTTAAGAAACTAGTTTGTGTTGAAAAGAAATTAGTATTTATAGAAAGCATTAGGTAATAAAATCATTTATATGACGAATAATCATATTTTGCTCTACGATAATGTATTATCTGCAGTACATACAACCCTTTTCAAGGATTTTCTATTAATGTAACGGCTGAGATATAAAAATTGCAGCCACTGTCTATCCCTGTGTGATCGTAAGAGGTGACTAAATGAATTCGAGTAATCTCAAATTATGCATCTCATAGCCCCAGTAGGCTGGGTTGTTTTAACCACTGGTGTTTCTTTGAACTTTGTGACACCAGAAGTAAGCTAAAATCATATTTTCTGTTTCGTACCCTTGTTTCTGCTCCAAAACACACACAAATGCATTATTTTCTTAAACTTTCAAAATAAATTTAGTATTTAAACAACAATTTATTTAGAATAAAACAAAATGTAACGAACAGCAACACACAAAAATCAACCACATTAACAAAAAACCACAATCAAACAACATCCACAAAATTCAACATACACAAGGAGAACATAAAAGCAACAACAAGGACTGAAGATTACCAATACAAACATCAAATCTCGTAAATATCGCAATTTTGTCTCAATTACTAAGAAATGAAACTAATTAACTGCAACTTTTTTATTTTTGGATCAAAAACGTTTTCTTTTAGAAAATAATCCGAATTAAAAAGAATAATTTATCATTTAAATATCCGTTTATGATTAAATACACACATCGATGCCTTGGTTCTATTTTAAAGATATCTTTTCCCCCTATTTTATTCGTTATTATTTCTTTGTTTCTAAGTTGTTGCTTGGTTTTTATTTCGATTGCAAGACTGAAAATTAAAAAAAAGCAAAATTGCAAGCTCAAAATATGAAAAACAAGATATCAAGGAAGGTTCAATGAACCCAATACGTATTTAAATAACTTAGTTTGTTGCATTATTATGTTAACATTTTCTCATTTTATGTTTTACTGTCAAATACATATGTAGCAATGTCAATACTTCAGTTAGCTTCAAAACACGATATTTCTGCTCATATAATAACTTGTTAGATTGACATCGCGATAGTTCAGTTAGATTCAAATTAGGATATTTTAGTAAGAGTCACATCGCGATATTTCAGTAATTATTTCTGTTAGTTGTGCATTGCTAGTTAGGCTCACGTCATGATAATTCAATTAGAATTAATATAAAGATATTTGAATGGGGTTCACAGTACAATTTACAAACATTTCAAGACCATGTACAGTTCATGCATACTGAGAAACTGAACAGTCAACATTCAACCATAAGTTCAAATTAGCTGTCCCAATAAATTCATATTAGAATAACATTTTAAAGATCATTTGTTTTTGTTATTTGTTGTAAGATCCGTGTTTTAGACCTAAAGCAAATTCAATAGATAAGTATCTACTAATGCAGTTAACTGTGAAATTAACAGCTAATTATTTGACATTTATTCTTTGTTTTGGGTGCTTTTATTGGTCTATCATTACATTATTTGCCTTTGTTTTCGCATAAAGAATTCCGTAATTAATGAATAAATAAATTGAATTAAATGTGTATTAAGATAAAGTTACATAAAAAAACATCTAGCATTTGCAAGACGCCCACTTTATCTGTAAAGATGCATTTACAAGCACTGTACACAAATGTTTTTCTCCTTCTATATTTTATGTAGGACATGACATTTGGAAATGAATTATACGTTCAATGGCTGCAAATAAGATAAAAGATTGTTTAACCAAACAATTTTGTATTATCTTATATCCAATCTGACAGTTGATAATTTTTCACAAGGTAAGAAAATAGGAAAAATTCAAGGTTACAATGCAAAATTTATTTTAAAAATCCTGTTAAACTTTATTTAAGACATTAATCTGTATGGAGCGATTATAAATAGCCTGTATGCAACAAATAAAGACACACACTTTTACTTTTTAAGTTATTGGCTAATGTGAAGTTAACCATTGAATGTTTAGGCAAGGTATGACAAAGAAACCAAAGGTTAAAGCAAAATAAAGAGACACGTACTCAGAAGCATATTATAATAATTTTCAAATAACAAATTATTGTCAAAGGGTATCTTGTTTTACCATCTTGTGTTGATACAATTGCTGGGTAAAGAGCTGATATTTTGTCTCAACGGGTTGAGGCATCAGAATTGCAGCCGTCGTTTACACTTGCGTGGTCGTCAGAATTGTCTATATGAGTTTTAATTGCTTGCAGGTGTCTCTGCATCTCTTGGCTCTAGCAGGTGAGGTGGTATTGACTACTTGTGTTGCTTTAAGATTGTAACACCCAAGGGTACCAAAAAATCACTTTTCGTGTTTCAGCGCAATAAAACTTTAATTGGGTTGGTGTGTCGTAAAACCAAACAAAGCAAAACAAAATAAAAGAACACCATTACGATTTCCCAGCATCATCGGTATTTTTGTTTACTTTCTGCTTTATTTCAAGAAAATTTAATGTGTAAGACTACTTGAATTTTTTTCTTGAAAATCTTTGTTTCGTTTAGTTATTATAGCTAAAAGAAAAAAATATATTCATATTATTATATAGTCATACAAAGTCCTGCTATTGCGTTTAAACTACATAATTTAAAAAAAACTAGTAAATTTTTGTTCAATTTTTCTTCAACAATTTATGTAAATACCGAATACCGAAGAAGAATTTGAAAGCATTAAAAGTAAAGCACTCTTTTTCATGTCTGACCTTCACGGGACAGCAAGGAGAACTTCAAAATCTGCATTTTAAGCCAATAATAGTTAATTATTTCTTTAGTAGAAAATTATTCAAATACATTATCCTGGTGTAAAGGATCTCCGTTGCCTTTTATTCATTCAACAAAAGCTATAGACTATGATTAATTTAGAACAACATCTTTAGATACAACACACAAATGAAATCAAGTGGATGAAAATAAGTTAAATATATGCATTACTTCTAGACTGCAATTCACCTACAAAGAAATTGGTAATTGTTTTTAATACTTGTTAGTTATTTAGGAAAAACGCTATATGTGTTCTTAAGTAAACCTTGTTCTATTCAAATCCCTTTTTTCAGAATATCACGATGCCCTAAATATGGTGCCCTACATATGGTGCTACATATGGTGCAAAGGGGCATTAAAGACATCTTTTAATGTATGTTATAAACAAATTCGACAATCAAATGAATGTTTATAAGAATGCTAGATTAATACATGCAACGCAGACAATTTAAATACATAGCAATAACTGGTACTGTTGTCTAGTAATATATTTTAGTAAGGTATACATCAAGTAAAATGCGACAAATGTCATGCATAAGCCTCTAACCATTATGTCAGATACACTATTCACGCACAACATCACCATTTACGTTTCATTGTTTATGTCTAAATGTAACGGATGTCAATACGTCAATGTCATAAAATGCTGTTATTTTCTTTGTATGGCGCATGTCTCTTATTATGTTTGTAGTAATTGCCATAGGAAGTCTGACCTTATCCTTATATATTAAGCACAAAAACCTAAATAGAATCTATTTATAATTGTCTGTGAGAATAGTTGTTGGACAAGGTTAAAAACTATTATCTAGCTTATTTAATATAATGTTCTTTTTACTTTTTATTGAGTTTTAATAACGGGTATAATGTTAGATATGATATTGAATTAGACGTATTCAATGTTGTTAAGCAACATTTAAGAGTCAAGCATTTATAATTGTAATAAGATGAATAAATTTTTAAATTAAACTTGAAATTCTACAGTTTGATAGTAAATTGAAATACCCTGTCGATTAGTGCAAATCAATCAAATGAAATAGACTGAAAAAAACCCTTAAAGAAGGCAAGACGGAAAAATTGAAAATGTTGCAGGCTCAGTTTGACTGAACCTATACTAAACGATACTTCTAATGAGCATGCAATTCAACGAATCATTTAATAAATTGAGTGTCCTGCATACCCTTTTAAAAAGCTGATATTCCCTATGAACTGAAGGATTACATTGGCTTCTCCCGTAGAAATGGCAAACATGACTTGTGTTTTTTATTCCATTCTATTATTAGATTTGATGGCAATTCATATAAATTATTAGAATGGTAATGAGTTTGAATAATACTTCGTTTTAAAACGCTTACTTTAAAATGGAGTTTTAAATCACTCTTATCTGGTTAAAAGTATTTATTTTTCTGCACCTTCGTATTTCTTTTTTTTTCCAAGACAAGCACGAGCAAGTATTTAACTGGTGCTTTCATCAAGAATAAAATAGAACGATATGTCTGTAATGTTTGAAATATGCAAGACTTTGTTATAATTGTATGGATGTCGTTTGGTTACTGAAAACAGAAAAAATTGTCTAACATTTTATAAACTATTATTCAAAAATGTGATTATGTCCTAGGATTTGGTGATATTCTGGAAGAGGATCAATCATTTAACAATTTTATTTTATTGCTAAGTTGCCCACGCCTTTTCTTTTGAGAAAGTAAGTGTGTTTAATGTTTCACTTACATTTAATCAAGTGCCTAATGTGTCTTAAAGAATAGTGTATTTTTGTCTAGTTTAACATTTTATATGTCTAGAACAATAAACATATAATTTTATAGTCACGTCCACGCGTTTTAATATCAAAGTTGTTTCTTTTAAAAAAATGCTTTTATCCCAAAATAAAGGTTAAATCATTTTAAATTTATGGTAAAAGCATTTATACACATAAATTGTCAAACATATTCTGGCTGTTAAAAATATCACGTTCTTCTTGTTATTTTGTTGTTATATTTCATTCATGAAGAACGACAAATACACTTGATTAAGCACTGCTCAATAAGCTGTCTACGGTTATAATAGATTCATTTCTCATTTAATCGTGTGAAAAGGTCGATCGATATTGCTGCTTAAGAATTAGCTTTTTACATGTAACTATTATTAAAGACGTTTGAAAGCGTGTTATTGAATTTACAACTCATTTTATTTGTAAGGCATTATGTTAATATATGGTATTCTTATAAAATATGCTTTGGAAAAAATAAGTTCTAAGTAATTTAGTACAAACAATAATAATATTTCGTGAAAGGGAAAATTACTTTCTGCTAAATATGGATATGCTATATCGGATCATGTATTTCACACATACTAACCTACTCATTTATATTTCGTCCATATTTTCTTGTCATGTATGATACTCAATACTATCAACATTATTAATAATGGTATGACAGACCTTCACGTATGGACAAATTTACTTGAAGTAACATTTGAACAAGCAATAACAAGGACAGGGGCCAAAGCAAAAGAAATAATTCACGTTTTATGTCAGTCGTTCCATGATATATCCCAATAATGATGACTTCTTAAAGTGACATTATGCCAATTCATTTTTAAATGATCAGTGCAAATCAAATTAACGTTTACATTTTGCCATAATTTCAATTTAATATTTTACTATGTAAAATTGATGTATAATCAACGTGACACATTGACATTTCAATCAGCTTTGTTTAGAATATATTGGTATAATAGCCAATCCCTCGAAATATATTACTTATTCAACACATCTTGACAACGAAAAAAAAACAACAAAAACAAACAACATAATGTATCTTTCAGAAAGACGTCGATCCTATTGTGTTTAATGTCCCGATCTAATTCATAAAATAACCCACCTTTTGTTTTAAGAGTAATTTTAAGAGATTTCATTTTCCATTGTTTTATCTACATTGTACATTGTACTTTATTATTGATATAAAGCATTAATCGTGTCAATACAAATCTAAATACAACTAAATATTTCTCTTTTTTGTCCATTATTGAGAACCCTCTGATATTTTCTTTCACTGACAATAAACATATAATGAAACGCCATCAAGTTAAGTGGTCCCCCGACGGACTCTGTAATTTGATTGAGTAATTGTTATTCTATGAACAAATGACCGTATTTGTTTAATGATAAGAGAAAGGTTACGCAAAATACGATAATAACTACATAAAATTATCTAGTTTTCACTAGAATAATTGATGATGTATTTTTTCTATTTTTTTTTCTCTTGTAACAGAAATAGTTACACATGTATTTGCTGACTTTAATGTGTGCCTCCGATATTTTCCGAATATATTAAGCTGTCATAATGTTCATGTTATTCGGACAAATGGAGGTATACAGCAATAGGATTTCTTTTATTGAAAGTTTCAAAGGAAAAAAGTATATGCCCTTAAGATACTGTAACGAAAATCTTAAATTCTTGAAGAATTAAACCGAATATTATGACTCCACCGATGTTGCGTATAGAAATGCATAAAAAGTCACAACTTAATAATGTTAAAATAATATTAGGAATAATTTTATATTCATTGATTTCGTCATGGTCAGGGATCGAAAACTTGTTTGCTTTTAATTATACCATTTTTGTAAACTTAATAAACACAACGTTTACATGTAAAAAAGTCGATTTTAATTGACAAGCAAATTAATATTTTATTCATATATTTCGATAACATGAAAATTGTTATTCCAAATAATGAGTATCTTTATTTTTAAATATCTAGCTATTATATCTTTTAATATGTAAAACTTGTTTTCTATACGGAGAAGAATTCTGTAAGACCTAGTCTTTCGTTCTAATCCTCTTCTTTGAATATTGTCAAATTTTGTATGTGTATATATTTCAAATGTTATTATGTACATTTTCTGAGAATAAGTATGTGTAAACTGATATGTAAAACTTACATGACTTTGATTCCACACTTTTTTTTCACTATTCATATCGGTTTGTCAAAGATTGATAGTTTGATTTCAATGTTACACATATACATATATAATGTTTTTTTCTGACAACAGTGTGTGCATTTGCAATTATCCTCGAATATCTTCTAGTTTTATTGCCTTATTTCAAAATCTAGCTTTTATGTCCTGTCTAGACAATTTTCATACCTCATTAACATTATTGCATACTTTATTACCAAAACGTAGAATAGAATTTCAATCCTTTTTATCCGATTGCAAATCTTACATGTCTGGCGGCAAAAATGTCTTAAAATATCTACATTTAAAGATCAATGACTCTGTTAAACATTTCTGCGTATTTGAAACCCTTGAGAATACTTATGTTGACCTTATTGGAAAATTATACATAATGATATAGGTATGTAAAAGTCTTCTTAAAGTTTATGAAAATGCATTGAATACCACTTATGGATAAGAATCATATCCTGTGTATTGCTGTATGCTTCATGAAAATTAAAATAAAACTTAAATATTACATACATAGTTATGTAAATAAGAAATCTTAAGCAATTTTTAAAGGTAAATTTCTATACCCTAAAATTAGTAACCTATAAATAAGTCCATTTAACCAATGTGTCATAAACATTAGCTCCAAATGTGCTTACCTTTGATAGCTTACATGTTTCACTGCCGAAGTGTAAAGGTATTTCAAAAAAGGCACAATAAGGGATATTGAAATATCTATAAAGCTAAGTATGCAAAATTCGGGCAATATTGGAGGCACACATTAAAGTCAGCAAATTCATTTGTAACTATTTCTGTTACAAGAGAGGTATAACAGAGGTACATTTAGAACTTATTGACAATTGACTTAAGCCTAAAGCTGGATATTTGTTTTATATAAGTTTTTTCTCTGAATAGCAATGTTGTACGTTTTTATATCTGTTGTAAATAATTTATGTCTGCATTATGTTATTGTCAGATTTATGTCTATTCATGTCTGTATTGTTTTGAAGTTTAAGTCTATGTTTAAAGAAATATGTCTGTATTTTTTGTTTTGTTTAACTATTTTGTTTCATTTATTTATATCTTATTTATATTGTTGCCAGTTTTATGTCTTGGACATGTTTTTGTGTTTCTAAGTTAAATACAAATACACAATTTTATGATTTTAAGCAGAACATATCGTGTACACAATAAAAAGACAAAAATAAAGAAAGCATTATGTTTAAAAAAGGTAATTAGCCTAAGAAAATGTTAGTTTCCGTGATCATTAGCGTTTTTTGTTGTCTCTTGTTTACGGACAAAACTTACAGAATGTCATTTTGGTTCCGTGAATTCTTATGTTGAATAAGCTATTCACTAGAATAAATAAATTTATTAAAGCAGTGATTAATTTTTTAAATATGAGGAAGCACTGTTCAAATATCTCCAGTACCAGAGATTTTAGATATTTTAATTTTTTTTATAATTTGAACGTGTATACGTTTCAGTTCTTTTTTATTACAGTACGTATTTTAGAATGGCCAATGAGATTCCCTGATTTCAGTTTGTAATTTTAAAGTGACCGATGAAAATCCTATCTGTATTCATTTCTTCCCTGTAAATGTAACAGAGTGGTAAACCGTTCTCTTCGTCCAAAACATGAAAAGCCATGTCCATTTATTATAAGTTAACAAAGAAACGAAAATATTGAATCACATAAACAAATGGTAGATTCATACAGAAGCTTGAAAACAGAAAGGTACAGGACAAGGGAGGCAAATAAGTGAAAAGCAAAGGTCAAGTAAACACCAGTGATAATTCCCTTGTTTAAGGGCTTCAAATCTCTCTGTTTAAAATTGCGAAGGCATCGTGTGAGGGAGTCATGCAGCTAGCTTATATATTGTCAGTTGTTCTCTTGAAATGTATAATTTTGCCTTAAATAATATACCAAGGTGTACCAAAGGTCTTTCTCCACCATTTCAGCCAGACAGTCACCATAAGACCATTACAGACCTGGTGCGACGTGACACCCAATATCAATAATTTTAACAAAATTGTAGCAAACACATCAGGTGAAATAGGAATATGTGAAGAATAGTGGGTTTTTTTTCTTACACCTCAACCGTTACCATGAAGACAAGCACTAAATGTCTCATGCCACCTCTTCTTGCTGATGACTCATATTGATGATTCATATGTTAAAATTGACATTTACTTAAGACATGTATTTCAATATTTTCTTTCAAAAGTAGGAGTTTCTCTTGAATTGTTATATAACATGCAATAATGTTAAAATTTTATGACAAATGTTTAGGCTATAAATTAATGTTTGCTTTACATACTGCAAGCAACGGATTTTTACAACATCCTCCAGACTGGACATATATTAAAAAAACAGATGTTCTCAACATAGGCAGAAAACTTAATCATAGTTGCAAATCTAAGATTAAATAACAAACCTTAATTACTTCAGATATTATTTAATATAACTAACGTACCGATTTTGAATAATATTAGATATATAAATAACATATGGAAATTTAAAAGCATTGCCATGATATAAAAATTTATGCTATTGTAAACGGAGATTAGAATGTCATTCATAGGAAACATATGCCTTAACATAAAACATACTATATACGTTACTCGCCGTTCGGGCTCTTGTAAACGTATGGAATTCTATCATGTTTTGTTATATTTGTTTTTATATTTCATTCAAACGGAAACAATCCTCTGATTATTTGACAATATATTTACTCAGTTCAACCAATTCATGTATTTAACGTAGACCTCGTACTGCGAAGCTCGATTTTCTCGTGTATTAAAGCTACATGCCTCCTAACGAGCCAACATGGTTCAAGAAAATCAAACTTGATAAAAATGTACCAACATTTTAAGAAAAGTGAAAAGTTTCAAAATTATAGTACTAATTTGGATGTAATGAGCGATAAATGACTGATTTTATAGTTAAGACAATTTTATCACTATATTTGTTTCGTTTGCAATGTATAAAGTGCTTTTTTGTTTATTTAACAATAAGATATTTTTCAAAATTTCGATGACAAATCGCATGAACATGGAGGCCTATTGCTTTACATAATTCTGAAAAGATCCTAAAAATGCAACAAAACGCATTCAAGCACCATCTAAAGGTATCTGATTCAGAAAGAAATGTACCTAGGAAATTTCACAAAATTTACCTAGCATCAGCATAAAGATCAACCCTTTCGGTTTACAAAAATCTTATCAACTTATGTTCTCTGACATTAATATTAAAATGTTGAGGATATATCATTATTCATTGTTTCCTTTTTTCATTCCATTTACGAAACAATGTTTGTTTTGAAAAACCGATAAAATACATCAAAAGCCTCTCAGTGAACCATACATACATGTTTTAAATGAATTTTCAAAGAAATATAAGTTTACGTGATTATTAACTGTTTACATAAGCAATTAAACAAATGCATCAAAGTTATTGAATTATAATGAAACGTTTGAAAGTTTTAATCTTAGTAAACGGTAGAAAGTGGCTGTATATGTTGTTAATTATGTGACTGGGAGTGCATTTAAGAGCAATGTAAATTTCCTTCGAAAAAATCTTTTCAATTTGTTTTGTGTATTTGTTGAGGTTACATATCTAATCATTTATTTTTTCTATTAGTCAAGCTAAACAAACGTTTTATTGTTTTGCAGCTATTTAAATCAAACGTATATTCAGTGAAAAATTGACGCATTTTAGATCTATAACTTAGTTGTTTGGTATATTGATAAATTAAAATAATAAAGAAGATCTGGTTTTGTCAAGAACCATTTTAGGCCGTGAGCTCACATATTAAAATATTCATATCAGTTATTCTATTATAGAAAATCTTGCATAAATGCGTATATGTTGTATGTATACAAGTGTCAGCTGACCTTAACATAATAAAATGTACACGATGACGTCAGCATTCAGATAAAAGTGTATAGTGACCACCTGAGCACAAATATATTTTTCCCGGATTGCAATATTCTAGTGGTTAAGAACCGCGAGGAATATTTACATTATACAACATACCTTTATTTTTACTAAAACTGTTTTCTTTTTTAAACACTATGATTTCCTTCCTCGTTGACCTTCCTCGTTGATTTTTATCATCATGTTCTACTACATATAAACATATAAGCAAATGCTACTTCGGGTCGTATTGCATTTCAGTGACCAATCAGTCTGCCATGGATCAATTCAAATAAATGGCAACAATTATATGAATACCCATTTCAAGTTATACAGGCAAATAATGTCTTGTTAATGCACGACACAAGCTGACTAGTAGAATGACCGATGTCATCTTACTGAGTAATATACTCAATGTTTTCAATTTACCTTGCAAGAATCCTTTGTACAAGAATGTTTACATTCCATAAGTTTTATTTTTATTTTTTTATTATTAATCGCCTTTTTCTACAGAATAAATAGTCAAATTGCCGCACATTTGAAGGTAATTTATAATTTTGACGCCTGTGAAAAACCGCTGCACTAAAGATTTCTGTGATACTTTAATTTATGATTATATGCCGTAGATTCTTTATTATGACTTTCCCTTAGTATGTAGTATCATTGCCATATAACCAAATTTTGCATAATTAAGACGGAATTGTCTTTCATAGAAAACTCCCGAATGAGGCGATATTTCGAGAACACCTGCTTTACGATTTTCTGATGAAAAAGAATGATCAGTTACTCTGAATGCAAATAGTTAAACTTCTATAAAAACTACGTGTTCATCTGCAATATATTTATCTTAGAAGATAAAATTAACAGAAGACATATATCTCAAGCAGGTTTTGGATATCTTAATCTGCGTTAAACCAAAGATGAATTTGAAAAGTTATCGGTATGTTATATCAAATAGACCCTACAAATGCAGAAACTAATAATGAAAGATTCCATTGTACTTTAAAAGCTTACGATTGGTAACTACAGGGCTTCCATTAGAATAGAAAAATCGGAAGTCAAAGACAACAAAATGTCTTATACGGGAAACCATATTGTAGTGAAAGAAAAAATTTGTATATGGGAAGTCACAAGCCAAAATACGGAGTAAATGACTCCCAAACTACGTATTGAAGCCCTGGATAAATCCGGTTAACACAAATCAGTTTAGGACGATTAGAATAATGAGCTTAAAATACCAAACACATACCACTACCAACATGTCACGTTTTGTTTTCCCCTGTTGTATATTCATGATAGTTATTTGCTGTAGTCTTCATCGTACGCTGTTTTTTGAGTTGTTTCAAACCAGTTTTGTATCATTTGAGCTTATATTTAAAGCCCATTATGCACTAGGAATCCTTTTATTTTAATTAGCCTACGCTTTATTCCAAAACGTTACTTAATGATCAATTATGTGAACTGTATTTTGCTTGTTTTGCCTTTGGGTAAATAAGTAGAGTTACAGTGTGTCGATTGTTCTGTATGAAATTAAAAATAATACCACATTGTTGACATTGTGCTACTTTCATGAAATATGTGTTTTCATTTAATGCTTCATCTGTCAGGTAATAAGCACCTAAATGATCTAAAACCATTATTTTATCGCTTAAAATCTCATGTTTCTTCAACACGAAAAAATCGTTCGTTTCTTATTTTAAGTAACTGGCCACTGAGCAAAATTCTGGAATAGAATATGATATTCTAAAATAAATCATTTCGAGGGAATAATGGGCTTTTAAGCTATCAAAAAAGCACAAAACCTTCATCATTGCCTTGGCTAAACAATTTCTTTTCCACAAATCATTGATTGAAAAAGCTGCAGGTAGTGTCAAAACATGAAAATGGTTTTTAATTGAACCGCTGAATTTTTATTGAACCCCTGAAATTCTTTGATCGGTCATCATTTAAAACTGCTTCATTTCTGTCATCAGAATGCTTAAAATAATATAAATCAAAGCCATTCAACTTGCTCTAAATCCGCCCGAATAATTGTATTTATTAACATAATCTAAAAATACCGTTGAAATGTTTTTCCATGATTGGCTAACTAGCAACTTTTTGTAAAAAAGCAGGTCAATATCAGAGTATATTCACTGTTTTTTTTCTTCTAAAAATATATTATCTGGAAAGACATGGCGCCACACTAAATGTGTTGTTATTATTGTGGGTGACACGTAAATAAGTCTAATTGTTCTATTTTAGTAACCGTCTTTACATTTTTAAGATCAATATGTAATAAGTTTGCTAACGCACTCATTTAAAAGACAGGGCCAATTTACAAAAAAAAAGAAGACAAGCTGTAAAATGTAGTTTTCCATCGTATGTAATGGCAGATTTAATAAGCCATATAAAAGGTATTTATAAATTATATAATAAAACAGATTGTACTTTTTAACTCGTAAATATGATGTGATAAGTACTGAACAGATTAATACTGACCTCGGTCAATATCGATTTTTACAGTACATATCACATCATATTCACCAACTAAAAAGTCCATATTTGTATCATATATATTTTAATATATCAAACATAACTAAGAAAGGATATGTCTCTACAGACTACCGTAATTTACATAACTAAAATATGTTATATCCGAAACACACTCAATTTTGTCAAAAATACTCAATCATCGTCCCGATATAGACCTGGCTGATTTATGTTTCTTTTTCAGTTTAACTTTACCGTTGAGTTATAAACATTAAAATATAAATGTTATTGTGATTGTTCCTGAAAGTGCACAAACACCAGTTTGAATTACATATTCGTAAGAAAAATGAGAAGGGTGATCAATTCTAGATCTCACGCCCTTTCTTGATACAGCCTAGTTGAAAGATAAACAGAGAATGTGCTATTATCTTACACACAGAGACTGTTTGTTATGGAAACTGAGACACCTTTTCATTCTCACGTCCAAAAGCCCTGGCTGGCTTTGACAATAAAATAAATAATCGGATAAATATTATACCGATGACAGAAAGTTCTTTTTTATATAAAAGACGCATTTAATATAATGCCATCGTTTTAACATCTAAATATTTTTATCAGATTTAAAAGTGTGTTGTTTTTTTGTTCATTTTATAATGACAATTGACAGATAGACAGATAAAATTGGATTTGAATAATCTTAAACCAATATAATCAAATTAACTTTTAGTTATAGATGTCCAATTGATGTGAACTGATATATGAATTTACTTGTTTAAATTCCACCAGTACTATTATAAATGATAAAGATAATTATATTAAAAAGCTTGAATTCTTCTCCATTGCATTATTTCAAGAAACATCATATTAAGTATATTAATAGTTTAATTACAGACTAAGATTATTTAAATATTCTTCTAACATTTGAGATAAGTATATTCGCAGTCTGACAAACTAAGGAAGTTTTACATTTAAAAGTAGAAATGTGATTATTATAGAAAAAGCCGATTGCTTTCACAAAAAATACTTTGTCAAAATACAAATTCAATATAATATAAAGATTTTATGGCAATAGATAAAAAAGTAAATGGCTTTGAACACATAAAAACATAAACACCTCTTTGTTATTCTAATGGTTGTTTCGTTTACATTCAAGATTTTGTTTCGGAATCCGTATTTGTAAGTATGATATATCTAACTGTAAGATAAGAAAATGAATAAAAGACTGAATAACGTACGGAAAACAATTTTTCTTCAAAGAGTTTAGAAATAAATACAAGTGAATATGACAATCAGGAGAGATTTTTGAGAAAATGAATGTGATATAACGACATCATTAATTGAAGGCTTTCATTTTAGAAAAAAATACTCGTTCAAACTTTAAAGAATTCTTCATACTGAAAGTGCCAATAACAATGAAGCCAATATTTTAACATACATTGTCACTTTTCGGAGAGACTATTTTTTCAATTCTGATTAAATAAAAATTTATCTTCATTCTTTTTAAAGTGTAATTTTAAGAAATTAATACAACACATCTTTAGGAATGAAAGTTGTATTTCACGTTTATTGAATAAAACTGCTTATCATCATGTAAATGGATTTTGTGCCGAAGTATCATCTTGTTCTAATTTGATTTTGATTTTTGAGTTCCTAGAAGACCTATGGACGGAAATGCATACAAAAACAAACAAGTAGCTTTGACGTTTGGTATTTTAGAGCAGGCATGTGCTTAATTTTTAGGAATGGCAACCGACGACAATTAACATAAGACATTGAATTTAAAGAAGACAGTTACGTATTCAGAAGTTTATTTTCCCCAAAAACCTACCAAATATATTTATAATATTTCAACTAGAAGATGTATACAATATTCAAGACCTATTTATTGCAAAAGGAAGAAGTGATATGTTATAAAAGGCAGGTCAAACCACACTCATACATTACTAAAATAGATATCAATACATTTTGTGCAGACATTTTTGCCATCTGCTTCTCGGTAAAGCAGTAAAAGCATGATTAAAATTAACAAGGGCAATGCAAACGTATAACAAGTAACGATAAATTTTAAACTCTGTTTATAAATGTTTATAAGAAGTAAATTGAATATGAATATCAACTTACATGGATAATAAAAAGGTTTAAGTTAGGTCTGCATACAGTTGCATTTGTATGTATCAATTGTGCTGACTACAGTCAAACACTCTTGATTAATGAAATTCAATGGATGAGTTATGTTGCTCATGAATAATATTTGGTCACTTTTCTCATAAACGCAGCATACATGTATCTCTTGAATCATTTAATGAAAATGTCGTAAATGTTTTGAGTCCTTGATGCGTTACACACGCAGTACAAATATGCTGATGAATAATGGAAGATCAGTCATTAGTCACATATTATATGTACATCTTCCTCAAGTTTAATTTTCTTGACATATTTTCAAATTTGGTCATCTGGAGACATCTTTAGCACAAATAGAAGTAAAACTTTCAATGTAATAAATGTGTGCATAATGTCTAATATATGATGATTTGGCGTACATTTTCATGAGACAGCCATCAATAACACGCTCTTTGAACGCTTGGACCCAGTGCCATTCTATTTATTACAGAACATGTTCAATCAAACTTGACCTTCAGCATTATGTTAAATGTTAAATAAGGCGGCCTTAAGAGCATCATATTTCTATTTTGAGAGCATTCAAGAGACATTTCTTTTCTATTTTATATGATACCGCTACTCAAACCTTACTAAAAATGTCATTAATAATAATAATGTAAATTGCAGATAACAAAGATAGTTTGCGGGTTTGATATTCACAATTTATGTATAGAAGTGATGTTTTAGAATTAACAAAAATAGAAAGCCATATGTTAACCTTCTAGTGAAACCAAACAAGAATTGAAGCGTTTCATATAATTGCTTAGAAGCTTTTAGGATTTTGCAATTGATCGGTTGATGCATGTTGTCAATTGTATTGTTACATTTCCTCAGTGAATGTTACCAGACCAAAAACTGAGAAAATCGCCGTACACTGTATGACCTTCTCAGTGTCAATAACACATGGAATCCAACAAATTATACAAGCAAAACCAGACATGTTCGAGATAGATATTTATACATTATTTATGAAACTGGTATTATATATAAAGTAAGAAGAACAAAGGTTTATGGTTTTATATTGAATCAATATAATAATGGTGTAATAAAATAGAGAAAATGAGAATCTCTGAAAAGTCCAAAACGGCAAAATTGAATATGTTGCAGGCTCAGTTTGATTGAGCCTGTTCATGGACGGTATTGTCAAGTGCAAACCACCGTGCACGCCCCTAGCAAAGGCTTAAGCAGAATTCAACATTTAAACATGAATTTATAAACTTTTGAATTTAGAAATATTCGTAGATGTGACACTTTCGTTCCATTCCATAAAAAGCGGCAGAAGTAATAGAAGGTTTGTGCCCTAGACGAGAAAACAATGGGTGGAACTAAATAATTCTTAAAGGGGATCAGAGGTTATGAAGCCTGCATAACACTAATTAGACGTCAAAAGATACAGTTAAAAAGCAAGCAACATATCCTATGGGTGATTTAACATTATTCAAGTAGGAATATTGGAACAACCCGAATCGAAAGAGCCAAATAGTTGAAACTAAAAATACCACAAACACAACGATCTCTAAGGGTCGGAAATATAACATCTCTGAAAAAGACTATTTTTCAGAGATTGAAAACTATTTTTCAGAGATTTAAACTTATTTTTCAAAATGCTTGCAATTATCGAAATATATCACAACACTCACTTATTTTGGGATTTACAGTTTTGAAGAAGCACCTCTAGACACTTGCAGATTTCACGATCACAAAGTAGAAAAATATCGCCTTTTCCGTTTATACTTTCGTTTTTCACTCATGGTCGTTTATAAATTGTTGTGAAGAGATAAATAAAACGTCATAAAATGCATTTTTGTAGGTGAAAACGCTAGATTTTAGCATTTAATCATTTAATCCCGTGTATTTAATGTAAGGCTCCAACACTTTGTTTAGTCCCACTCCTAATTTTAAAAGCATTTTTATGAAATCAAATAAACAAACCTTCCTTTGACTTTAACACTGAATATTTCATTTCACCAGTCTTTATGATTATTTGCAAGATAACAAGGCATAAGCAATATAATTTACAATCTACCTTGTTCGGAGAAATGTGTTCTTCGTTCATGAAGTTAGATCCGACTCTTAACATTCTATTTTGTAATGTACCGCATAAGGCTATCTTTCAGGACAAACGCTTTACGTTTATCGGGGATCATTCGCCGCTTTATATGGAACAGAGCAACAGGTAAGCTTTAGAAGTGAACTGGGTATTACTCCATCATTTCATTTTGGAATTGGGTATTGTCTCTATTTAATTGGGTAATCTAAAATCAGTTACCCTATGATTTTAATTGTTTTAATTGTAAAATATTTTCTCTCCATTAAAACTAGCCTCATCATTTCAATTATTTTTTTTTTTGTTTAATTTCATGAATTACTTCTCCATTAGAAGAAACCGAGCTATCAAGCTTGGCCTGGGCAACATCTACCAATGGATTTATTTCACTGAACAATAGGTTTTGTGTCTGCAGCTGACAGCTCAGTACAGCTAATTCACTATGGACATCCAGCATGAATGTAGTTACCAGTGCAACTTTATAAGAGTAAAAGTACTTGTGTAAACCTTTTGCCACCGGATTCTTTTCAGCAGCAAACTTAGAAAGAGTTGCAATCAATGCCGAGTAGGAATGGAAAACTGCCTCAATTGCATTTTTCAGTCCTAACCACCTTATAGAATGTGGTTGCTTTACTGTCAATTTTGGCTGATGTAGGACGTAGAGGTAATTAAACTTATCTCTGAACTTAACCAAATACTCACTTTTCTTGATTGTATCAGTGCAGGCAAGGTTAAGTCTGCGTGTCACGCAATGAGTTTTGACACTGAATGGGGAGAACTTGGACTGGAGTTGTAGACCAACACTGGAACGTTTTCCTATCATGGTTGCAGCACCATCAGTTGAAAGAGATGTGCAAAGGTGAAGAGGTATACCTAGTTGATCCATTGTGCCTGCTACACAGTTCATTATGGTATGTGCACATCCGTAATCAACAGGGACATTACAAAGAAATTGTGTCACTGCTTCATCTCCTTTTACATAACAAATACATATGGAAAGCCTTTTTCCACTGTTACATTAGTGCTTTCATCTAACATCAATCCAAAATATTTTGAATGTTTAATTTCAGTCACAACTTTATCTTTTAGAACCTGACATATTGAACTCTGAATTTCAGTTATTGTGTCCCAACTCAGATCTCTGTACTTCATGTCCACACCATTAAGTAACTGTAAGGAAAGTAATCCATTAATATTTGCTGATGGTAAGTCTGATTTTGCAGCAAAATAAATTGTATTGAATATTTTTTTATCTTCAGGTAAAATAATAACATTACTGTCACTATGGTCCAATTTTTCAGCTTCTATAATTTGATTCACTTTCGTTTTTTTTTCAGTGAAACTACATGCATTTTGATGTTCAGTGCTAAGATTGTGTCTTCCAATACCTGAAATTTGTATGTTAGGCAACCATCGTTAGCCCATATACTTGCGAGCTTTAAATTGTCTTTCTTTGCTTTACATATGCTGCAAAATAGTTTCATTTCACCTGACTCGTCTTCAATAAGTAGCCATGGAAACTTAGGTCAATTTGTGTTTTTTTTATTCACGCGTTCGCCCGAATGTGTCAGTTTTTTGTTTACGTTAAAAAATATCGAAATCAATACATCGTCTAAAATATTTTCATTAATGTCGTTTTCTGACGGAATTTTGACACAATTTGATACTAGATCGTTCAAAATAATTTTTACATCTTGTTCCCGCTGCGTACTTCAGTAATTAAACTGTTCTGCTTCAAATCCTGCTGTTTTCTTTTTCGTCCTCGTAAATACGCCGCCATATTGCTATGAATGCTTTATTGATACATAAGAATCAACGGTCGCAAAATAAACAGTCTCTGCCGGTCTACAAAAACCGTTGATCTTACGCGCTGTAGTATTATAAGTATTCGGCGGTCTTTGGAGACCGGGGTCCGTCGAAGACCGGAGAAGTAGTTGAGTAAGCCTTTATTTATATTTAAAAAAAAAAAAAAAATATTTAGGAATACTCGAATAGCAGCCCTATAGTTAACTTTAGTCGGCAACAGGGACAAAAATGCCAATACGCGTTAATCTTAAAGACAATTGCGTATCTTATAATTTTTATTGAGTTTTGATACGCCTCTTAAAATGACCAATTGCTTATTTTGTAAAATTAGCCCATATAAAAGTTAAATAGTATAGGTATTTAAATTGTGTTGTTCGTTGGTTGTAATTTATTCATTTCAGACAGTGTGCTGTGTGACAGTCGTGTTTAACCTACACATACTAAGTTGCTACACATACATATTTATACAACAAAGTTTGACAAAGATGAAACTAGTAGATGGGCGATTGTAAAATCGTTGCATGAACAAATTTTGAAATAACTTTACTCCATGCCAATCAATTATAATCACAATTATATGAAGACTAAAGTATCAATAGAATGTGACACGCTTTTTCATTACGTAATATCATTAAATAATTTTGTTAACCACAGTATGTTATTGAGATTGTTTTGATTGTATTTTGTATATTATAATACAATAGATGTATATACAATACGATATATCGTAGAAGACAGTATCAATAGAATATGTGTGTTGATTTATTACATAATTAGTACAGAATATGATGAAATGATTATGATTTAACTTGGAAAGTTTATTATGTATTATGATAGATTTTTAAGGGAGAATTTCAACAGCACTCTTACATATATTACCAGATGAAATAAACGAGGGCTAAAATACAAGAAACAAATCGGAGTCTCAAAAGAGCTTCTGAAAACAACATTGGCAATTGAAAATATTGTAGACTTGGCTTGATCGAGACTGTTATGAAATGTAAGTGCAAGATATCATCCACGCCCCTAACCACAAACAAGTTCGTACTGACAATTCCATTTTATCTCAAAAATGCATTCGATACAAGTTTTAATAATTAAATCATAAGTGGTCATAAACTGGAAAGATAAGTATACAATTCAAAGCTGTGCAAAGCTGATTTTAACTTTGTTGTAAAAATTATCTCGAAACCAATAGAAAAGTAAATAATTGCACACGCATTTGCTAAAGATCAACGTATAAAGCAACTTGTTTAACAACTTACTCCTAAGAGAAAACATTATGCAAGGTGTTGTCTGTCTAAATTAACTAGAATTTGGGACATTTCGCTGTTTTCACGCATTTATCAGAAACTCTGTCATTGTTTTTGAATTTGTGTGCTAACAAGATGTGCCTATAAATTTCCCTGATTTACAAGTGAATTTAACTTTATACTGGGTTTTAATGTTAAAGTTGTCGAGATATATGCTGAGCAGCTCTAAATGTCTTTATCACATGGTGATTGAAGAACATTCAATACGACAATTCAGTGCGTTTGGATCAAGCTTAGTTAAAGTATGTGATGTTACACAGCAGTCTATAGAATTTATATTACTCATATATACTTATTCATACTATGCATGTTACATGATACATATAGCTTTCAAACAAAATATTTTACCAACTAATTTAAATATATTTAACATCTAACTGGAATCGCTTAGGTAAGTGGTCTTACGTGTAGATTGATATATTCATTTCTTCATAAAATGTGATTAAAAGTAACGCTAGACGAAACAAAAAAAATGCAAAAGACATAAAATAAAAAAATTAAGGCAATGCGCATTACTAGAATTTTGTTTAGGAAATCACACAAACCGAAATTAATATAGCATTTGTAAATGGATGTAAGTGTCGACGTTTCACAGCTGCCGCACTTGTCTTAAATTATAATTAAGTGTGAACTAATGTAATTTTGTCAATGGAAAGTCAATAAATCTTATGTCTGAAACAAATTTTTTTTTTTTTAATTCAATTTAGTAAAACACAATGATAATTATACATAAATTCTGGAAGAAGTTTTCGTTGAATTTCTAAATGTTCAGTCAATGAAACAGACAACGATGTCTACCCTTCAAGAAAACTAAAAGCCTGTTAACAGATGACAGAGCAAGTTAATGTCAACATGATGATCAACAATAATTGCAAAAGAACAGGATTGATACCCTTTACAGAATTAATTTAACACAAATTATATTTATTTACCGTAATTTAAATGAAAGAAAAATTTGCAACACAATACTTGAAATTGTAATTTTGTAATGGAAATGTTCCTAAAAACAAATAAAGGCAATTTGCATATATGTAGCGAAGTCTCGTGAATAAACGCCGAGCAATTTGAATAGAAAATATAGAATTTCGCTTCAAAAGAAATTGATAGTTTAAAGCAAAGATCTAAAATCTAATCGTGAATGTTCCCTATATCCAGACCCATTCCTCATTTGAAGAAATTATTCGAGCATTACGATCCCGGAATATTCAGTTGAATATCAATGCCAAGAACATGAGAATTTCGAGATTTCATTTTAGTATCATTGCACTTATGTAACAGCAAACTTTCAGATAAGAGATTGAAGCCTGTTAACAGATGGATGTCAGAGCTAGTTAATTGTAAATGGTGTTTATAAAGAGTAATCTCTTATAATTCTGCTTCTTTTTCAGCATTTATTCTTTAATTTATTTACATTTTTCTTCAATGTCTTTTTTCTTTTGGTTGAAGGTTTTAGAAAAATAAATGTTACACATGAATATAGTACAAAGTTTTAAGCTTTAATGGTATGACTTAATAATTGAGCTTTTGACAAGAAGCATTTTTAGAAGAAACCACAAACACAGCAGAAAAACAAACAAATGGATAATAATAAAAGAATGAAAATTAAAGATAAAAATCTGAAATTGATACGAAGTACAACCATTCACTGATATAAATACAAAATCATTCATAAATGTTCTATTTCTTATGTGTGATTGATGCTTACCATATTTTATAATAACAAGAAACTTTACGACTTTTTACACACACAGCTTTATAATATGAAAAAAAGTAATCTTATCTTTTATGGTGTTATACAATGACAAAGTACATGATCATAAATTTACCATTTTTTGCTGATTTAATAAAACATTCAGCTTTACGATGAATATCCACGCTTAGACTAAAAAATACAAATTTAAGACAAATACACGTTACCAAACAAGATATTATGATACTTAAATTAAAATGTCTTTTAATACAAAAAAATGACCGGTTTTAAATGTCTGCAATGCTACGAAAAGATGTCAACAGATAACAAAGAGAACCCTCGGGTAAACAATTTCTTAACAATTAAACAAAGTTTACACTAGATTGGTGCATTGGTCTAAAATGAGTCAATACAGTTAAAGAAAAATTAAAGTAAAGAAAATGTATACTAGTAAAAAGATTAAATCTAAATTAATGATATACATGCTATATTCTATCATGGCGTGATAGAGTAGCATGCAGGCTATTTTTCATATTTCGATCTCCTTTTTATATTAACGTGCATTTAAGTGCCATTTACAGTTGTTTTACAATTTATTTTCTCTGTCATGTCTCAATACTTTACTGTAGATACTTATACTTATTATTATTAAAATTCTTATCAATATAAGCATGTATCTGCAGGTATGCTGTTGGAAGATAAAAACAAAGACACGTCTCATTTTGAAATTCTTAGAAACTAGTTGGTGAAAAAAGATGTTTATGGAATTCTTAAGATTGTACATTATACAGTTACTCTATGGCTATTTGTTGAACCTCGCTTTTAGGGATGACATTTAAGACTGGTACCCTTGGCCCTCGGCTTCTGTCTTTCCTTTGCATTCATTGCAAAGACATACTTAAAGGGAAAGACAAGGTTAGAATAAAAACTTGATTTCAGAAAAAGAATACTATAAATAATAAGTCTGCAAATTTTCTGCCGCCAAATAATAATATTAAACGAATGATAACAAAATTTAAATCGCTAAATCACCGATTTCTACAAATCAGTAAGCGCGGCCATGTTTGTGTATTGGCCGTATAAAAACAGGTGCGCGTGATGTCATTTCCCCACATCTTTAGATTCATGATAAATCTAGTTGAATCGTAAGGAAAATATTAATATAATAAAGTATTGACCAGACGATTTAATTTTCACAGGAGGTGTAGAGGAGATTTTTTATGGTTCAAAATACGTAACAATATCAAAAATAATAATAATAATAAATAAAGAAACGTACGGCTAGCCAAAAGTTCTAGCCGTACGTGAGTCACGAACGACTAGCCAGGACGCACTGTACGTATTGTCTAGCCGTACGGCACTTTTCAAAATTATATGGAAGTCGAACGTTATAAAATTGTTGATTTTCATGCTTATCATTTGTTGTTTCATTTGTATGAATTATTAAATCATTTTTGTTAATTTTAAGCACATGTATCGAATAAAAAATGATCGGAGTGGAATAAATAAATAAAAAAACATTGAATGAAAAAAACGGTGAAATGCAAAAATAATTATATAATTTTTCAAAAATAGTAGATAAATATCGAACATAAAAGCACAGTCAATCAATTAATAAGCCTTAATTAAAACCTATCCAGGGACTGACAATAGAATTTTAGAATGCCTTTCACGGAACATGCAAACTTTCCTTGATGGACAAACTTCTATACAGTTACCGTCGGTAATTGTCGCAATTATCAAGAGCCTAACAACAATCATTTTCAGTGTTTGTTGTTTTTTTTTCTCATATAAAAGGTGTCGAAAATTAAACTTAATGAAACAAAAAAGGATTATTATCAAAATTTTGTGAACTATTTCAATTGGTGTAAATGCAAGCAAAGGCTATTTTTTCTCGACATCTTGCGATGACAAAGATCGATTGAATAGCGATCAAGGCGATTAATCATCCAAAGACAATTAATGCTGTTTCTTGGTTAAAATCCTCGCTTAAAGTCATAACATATGCATTTTCGACTTCCATAAAATTTTGAAAAGTGCCGTACGGCTAGCCAATACAGCGTGTCCTTGCTAGTCGTACGTGACTCACGTACGGCTAAAACTTTTGGCTAGCCGTACGGGCCCGTACGATAGCCACTTCCATTATAAAAACCCTACTAAAAGTGTTCTTAATAGTACATATAATTAAATTTTTTGCAGTTTGATTCTGACTTTCAAATTTAAAGGTGTGAACATATGTTATAATTGATGTACACATTTCAAAAATATAAGCAACTCTTTTGAAAAGTAAATTGTTAACATGTCTGTCAACGTATGATGCTGCGCATCGTAATCGTAGCCTAATATTAACTGCAGGCAAATCATTTTTATTGGCTGCTCAAAAATCTAATTTGCATAATTTATTCACACAATTGCTGGTTCTTACTACTGTCTAATACTGCGCATTGTCCATTTTAATTGTTCCTAATTTGCACCAAATGTTCCTGTCACACTGTGTACTGACGATTTTTATTGCTGCTTGTATGCCTCTGTGCCGACAGACCTTTTGATCATGCACAATGTTGCCCTGATTGGTTAATCACCCTTGTCAAATATTCTAATGACGAAATAGACATCTATTTTTTACGCTTCATCAGTGAACTGAATGACCTTAGGGGGAATTAGGTTCCACACCTGTCAAATTATACTGTAGTAAATTACAGCACGTCATAAAATAGCAACACATTTTTTTCAGTTACCAATAATCATTTTAAATATTAAGTTGATTTATGATTTTTTTGTTTTATTGGATTAAATTTACGGTAGTAGAAATGCGTATCTGTCGGGGAAAGGAATTTGGTAAGTAGATAACGTGGAAAAAAGCTTTAATGAACTTGATAAACCCGAGAATATGCGTAATTATAGGGAATGGGCAACCTGTTGCTGTTGGTACCAGTTTTGACTGGGTGCCTAAATAACCTAACGGACAGTTTTGTTTTCATACGATATTAGTCTGGCTGCCGATTTTCCTGCGCCTTTCTCATTTTTAGCGTCAATGGCGGAAAATCGCGTCCTCAGCATACTGGATTTAGTTGATATTTTACCTGAAAAAAAGATACATGACCGGCGATGTACCCTATTTGGACAGCTTGTCTAGCGAAAATTAATTACAAAATAAAAGGACATATCGTCAATTTGAAGAAGTTTCTCATAGTACCCAAATTAAATTTATGGTTTATCTTTGAAAATTAAGCAGTCATTGCTTAAATCATGTGGTGGGATCATCAGCAAGCTTGAATATCGGACAAATGATAATTAATGTCGCGGCGTCTTCAATTAATTAATTAAAGCAATTCAGTTTCATATGATGTTTTCATAAATAATATATAATGTACGCAATAAAAATTAATAAGTTCTTCATCAAGATATATTTCAGTTTGTACCAGCGTGTACACCTATACCGGAAGTGGGTATAACACGTCACAATCTCGGTCTCGTCTGTCTCGCGAGAATGACAGAACGCCAAAATGGCGGCGCCCATGAACTTATTTCTCAAGTAAAAAATAGTGTCTTTAAAACACGAATTTCTCTCTTATAGGGTTGATGTCAATAGGAAAACTGTCATGGTTCCTCTTTTTAAATGATGAATATTTATATTAGACAGACATCAATCCATCCATTCCTATTCCTTTAATATACATTTCACTACTGTTTTAATTGTATATCTGTCTATAACGGAATGCTTCAAACGTTGATACCTCTACCGGACATTGAGCTGAGCGACGTTACATGACCGATGAGTGGCAAACAGCGTGAACGGAAATATCCGATGACAGAAATAAATCAGTTTCAAAATGATGACCGGTCAAAGAAGTTTAGGGGTTCAGATATTCAGCGATTCAATTTAATAGTTGCCAATAGGGAATTAGTATTTATAGAAGGAATTAGGCAAAAAAAACTTATATGAATTTTTAATTTTTGCTTCAAAATTTAATTTTATATCTGCTGTTCACTTCCCTTGGGGTCATGTGTTTTTTTAATTAAGGTAAGTATAACAAAAAACCACTTTTTTCATTGCGGATTGTTTGATGCGACAAAGAATTCGAAAAAACTAAGTTTTGGGCATTTCTAGCCCTGCGGGTTAGGGGTTTTGCCAGTCATTTTGCTTTAATTTTGCGACAGAGATATTTCTAAATTTTAAAGAAACCTTTCATAAAAAACAAAAATTTTTTAGATTCATATAAATAAAAAGGGAAAGGGAACCCATTAAAATGCCAAAAGAAAATTAAAACAAAAATAAAACAACATCAAAAAACCCCTCAAGCTAAGAGAAATAAAAAAAAACAAAGACAAAAGGTTAACAATAAAAACAACAAAACTAGGAAATATCGTAATTTTGTCTCATTCACTAAGAAATAAAACTTATTAACTTCCAGTTTAAATCATTGGATCAATTACGTCTCTTTTTTCAGAAAATAATATAAGAAAATGTCCTCTCATGATTCAAAACAAACATTGATTTTTTTTTACTGTAATGAGACATATTTCCCACAATTTATTCGTTATTATTTCTTTTTATTTAAGTTGTTTGCTCGTTTTTATTTCGTTTGCAAGACTAAAAACCCGTACACAATTACAGAAAAATTGAGAAAAAAGATCAACAAGAGCGGCGTTAAATAGAAGTACGCAAGACCTTGCGAAAACAAACTTTTATGCATTTAGGCTAATTTGTTCTTATTTAATGTTTAAAAAGTCAAACACATATGTAAAAACTAATTTAATATACACCATTTAGAGGATTCAATACTAGAAGATTTTTCTGTATCTATAACAACAGGTTAGATTGGGGACATCCTGCATATTTTCTTTGTATCAACCATTCCCCAATATCTTTGTAAAGAAATCACATCGCGATAATTTCCCAGAAAACCCAGTAAGTATTCCCCATAGCTATTAGCTTACAGTATTAGGTTTTAACTTAACAATAGATTTCATTGGGCCTTTATATAGTTTAAAAATTTAAAGGGGGTTTAAAAATGTTTTAAACTTTTCCCCACCATAAAAAATGAAATCCCAAACTGAGAAAATCAGTCTTAAATCAAAAACCCAAAAATTTTAAAACTTAGCTACCCTAATAATTCATATTAAGAATTTTTTATATAAGATAGTTTTTTTTGGTTTTTTTATTGTGGGATCCACTAAACATTAAAAAAAATTTTTTTAAAATATACCTACTACCCAAAAAATTTTTACGTAAATTTAACCCCTGTTAATTTTTTTGGCATTTTTTTCTTTGTTTAAAAGAGATTTAAATGGGTCTAAAAAATAATATTCTTTCTTTGGGGTTTCCGCGTTTTTCTTTTCCAAAAGGATTCCGAAAAGTTTAAAAAAAAGGCCCTTTGAGTTTTTTTAAAAAGGGAAACAAAGGGATTTGGTTGTAAAAAAGTTTTTAAAACCCCCAATCGAATCCTTCCTACAAACTCATTCCAACTGTAAACTGTATTTACCAGCATTGAAAGAATCTTATTTATTCCTTCTATATTTTATACAGGACATGACATTTAAAAATGGAATATCCATGTATTGCTTTCAAAAAAAATAAACGATTGTTTATCCAAACAATTCTGTAATAGCTTATATGCAATCCTAATCATTTTATCATGAAAAAAGAAAGTTCGAGCTTAAAATGCAAAAGATTTTTAACAATTATCCTTTTAAAATATATTTAAGGTAGAACACCCCTAATAGGCGCTATACGTAATGACATTTAGGTTACAAATTAAACAAGCAAAATGAAAAAAATGCTTCCCTATTGCTCCTTGTTAAGAAACAAGTTATGGCATTTAGGTAACAAATTAAACAAGCAAAATGAAAAATGACTTGCTATTGATAAAGAACAAGTATTCTTACGTGACCCGCATTTTTCCCTATTGAACATAGAAGAATAGAATGTGTGTGAAATTATGCAATGGATGCACATTTTTATGTTCTATATTTAGACATGTGACGTAATCAAAATACACGTGACGTAACCACTAAAAATCTGACGCGCTGAAAATAAGTGCGGAAACAAATCAGGCGCAATTTTGCTTATCTATCAAGTACGGCAACATTAATTTTATTTGTTGATGTCGTGTTAGAATCGAAATAATATATCCAAATCAGTGATTTTGTTGCTCGATAACATCACTGTTTGTCGTTTGGATGCACATCATTATATCACTCGGGCTACGCCCTCGTGATATACTTCCTCGCATCCGAACTCCAAATAGTGATTTTATTGAGCGATAAAATCACTGTTTGGGATAATTTATATTATTTCTTAAATACATTAAGGTCACAAATAAATCAAGCAAAATGATTATTTTAAGTATGCAACATCTAAAACATGAAACTCGTTTTTTTGTCTCATCGCCATATGTTCTAAACTGTGTAAGCATGCTGTCAAACAAAGCAAAGCAAATGTACCAAAAAATTATTGTCTCGCATATTGGGTATCTTATTATCTGCTGCTTTCTTTAAAACAAAGTTATTTTGTAACCATTCTCTAAACGTTCCTTTCGAGAAATTTGCTTTGTATCTTCATTGTGGATAAATGGAATGAATATATTTATATTGGTATATAGTTCAACAAAGCCATGCTATTTCTTTTACACTTCATTAATATCATGGTTTCATGGCTTTGTTGGACATTATGCCAAAACATTTGTCTATAACAAATTTCGTCTTGTATATCATTGTTGGATTTTTTCAACTAAACAAACATAACAAAAAGAACAACGAATAAATTTTACCATAATTTAAGAAAAAAAAGAACACCAAGCATTGATTGATTCAAAGAACAATTTTGATTCTAACATGCAAACTTCTTTCTTTTCCTTTTCAGGCAATTTTAGTATAAAACAAATTCCATATAGTTTATTGAAAGCATTAAAACAGTAAAGCGCACATTTTCGTTCCTTGCTTACACTTAGGTGTGCGATAACATGAAGAACTAAGGTTTCTGCATTTAAAACCAATATTGGTGATTTATTTCTCAAACCGTAAATTATTTAAATACATTATCCTTGAGTGAAGGATATGCGTTTCCTTCTGTTCAACAAAATATATAGACAATGCATTAATTTAGGACTACATCTTTAGGTACAACACGCAAAAACTGAGAGAGAGTACTTAGATAATCTGAGTGATTATATGCATTACATCCAGACGGCAATTTACCAACAGAGAAAAAATATTATTTGTTAGTTATTAAGGAAAAATGACACAAATGCATAAGAAAAATTATATTGGAATTGATCTTATATACAGACAACACAAACACAACTGCGAACAACTGCTCCGTTCTTCTAGGCATGATTATTATGATTCTTTGTTCCTAAAACTTTGTTTCATTTATTAAATCATTTTTGTTCTGAAAAAAAAACTGGAAACAAAGTGATTTCTCGGAAGCATTAATCACAACAAAATTACAATAGAATTGCGAATTACAATAGACTGTACATGTGCTTTGTTTTAAAAACGGTGCATAGGGGCTTAATAGACGTGACACTCCATGATGTATAAAGTGAACAAATTCATTTAATATTAATTTTCATGATTTTAATTGTCACGTGTAATTGTCAGTTATGATGCTCTCCATTGCATAGTGTTCATCTAAAGACATTTTTGCCTAATAACCAATGTTTACAGGAATGTTTGATTAAATACATGCAGCACAAACAAGTCAAGTACATGGCATGGCAATAACTGGAATTATAAGCTATTCATACATGTATCTATAGTTAAATGCCGCAAAATAGAGAAAAAAAGAATCACTAAAGAAAGCCTAACACGGCAAAATTGAAAATGTTGCAGGCTATACTTAAATAAAAAGTCATGCTCAAATCTCGAAAAAAATATATCAGATACACTATTTACGTACAGCAAAACCGTTTACGTTTCATGCTTATATCTAAATTCGACGAGCACCAGTATGTCAATGTCATAAAATGCTGTAATTTTGTGTGAATGCACCATATGTAGATTTATTTTGTTGCATAATGAGAAAGTTATGGCCATAGAATATCTGGCCTTATCCTTATATAACACAAGAAGCTAAATTGAATCTATTTAGGATTTTTCTGTGAGAATTGTTGTTGCACCAGGATACAAAAAGATTATCTAGCTTATTTAATAAATGTGCTTTTTACTTTTAATTGAGTTTAGATAAGGTGTATAATGTTACATATGATATGGAATTAGACGTATTCAATGTTGTTAATGAAATGAATAATGTATGAAATTAACCTAGAAAATCATCAGTTTGAAACTATATTGAAATACCAAAGATCTGAAATCAAAGTGATTCCTCGGAAGCATTAATCACAACAAAATCACAAGAGAATTACAGACTTTGTTTGATTGAGTCAGTACATGTCGATTAATACATATTAATAGAATGAAATGGAATGAAATAGAACCTCTAAAGAAGGCGGAACTGCAAAACTGAAACATCTTGCAGGCTAGGTTTGACTGAGACTATTTATGGACGACACTTGTAATAAATATGTAAGTCAAAGTGCCTATTGTGTCTTGAAATTGTTTTTTTTTTAAAGCAAAACTGACATATAATGGACATATAATGCTTTGGTAACGACTAAACGTTGAGAGTATCAATGTTTCATCTTTAAATAAAGCTTTCATCTCAAAATAACTATAATAAGTTATAATGCCAATGCAAAACAAACTTCTATACACACGCTGTCAAACATTTTCTCGCTATATTCAAAAGTCACTTTCTGGTAGTTATAACATTATTTAATTGTATTCATGAAGAACGATAATCACCATTTACAACTTGCTTAACTAAGACTGGTTACGAAGGTATCAACGATTATAAAGTGATTCAATTCTGATTTAATCACATGAAAAAGTCCATTCAAATTGTTGCTTAAGTATTAGCTTAAAACATGTTACTATCATTGCAGTCGTGTCGTTTGACAGTGTGTTACTGAATTCATTAAAAATTTTATTTTTAAGGCAATATGTTGATAATATACTTGCTTGTTCTTAAAACATATTTCTTAAAAAAAATTAAAGTTCATAAGTACTCCAGTTTCAACAATAATAATTTTATTTTTCGTCCTATAGCAATGTATATTCTGCTATAAATGGATACGTAAATCGGATCATGAATTTGACAATAACTAACAGCATCAATATAGAATTCAGCCATGGGCATAATGTATACTAAATAATATCAACTTGATTTTTTTATGAACATGTCTTCCAATCTGCAACATTTTCAATTTGAAAGCTCTTAAGAAATTAACTTTTCTCTAATGTATAAATATACAAGTTGTTTATATATTGCATCAATCTCATCATTGAACATCAGAATGCAGTTAAATATATCTTCCCTTTTGTCCACTATTGAGGTTTTCCTTCGACATTTAAACTGATACAAAGAAGAGTTGCAAACTTCGGTAAACGCAGAAATAAAACTTCGTCAAGTTAAATAGCCAAGGGGATTCTGTAAAATGATTTTAGTAATGGATTTCCTGTAATACATGACCGCTTTCAACAAGAACAGAAAGGTTAAAAATAATGAGTAATGCGATAGTTCTCTAGAAATGAATAAATTGTTGAGATATAGTATTTCTTATGGATAAAGTGTTTAGTTGTAATAATATATAAATGTCATTCAGGCTCCTCTACTTTATTGAAATTAAAAAGAAGTCTTATTAGATCAAAATTAGACTATTGTACTATAGTTTACGGTTCGGCTTGGAAAGGTATTTACAAATGGTAGATATTATACATCAGCAAGGCATCCGTTTTGCATTTGGCGCATTCATTTGCCATAAGATTTATTTATACTGAGACTACGTCAAAAATGATTTCTCTTCAATTACATTATCTTCAAATAGCAAAGATCCCTCTTGAAAAGTAATGTTCAAACCAAAATTAAAGTGACAATTTTCTTACCAAACCGGAGAATTTATATGATTAAGCCTTTGAGTAAGGACAGTGTAGAAAACTTTAAAACAGGCCCACAATATATTCTTCTAAATGTCGAAGAAGATATTCATCTGTTTACATACAAATAAACAGAAGTAAACATTAGTTTTTCAGTTTTAAAAAAGTCATCAAATTATCCTGAAATTACAAAGGAACATTTTTTCAAAATTCAAAGAAGAACATGAAGATTTTATCGAAATTACAAAAATTACACGGACGGCTTGAAGGATTGTTGCCAAGATGCTGAAGCTGCTTTGTAACCACTTTACATTTCTAATTAACAAGCATTGTCATATATTTCACAGCATAATATATGTGTAATAATTTCACCATATATATTCTATGCGTTATTATGAATTAATAATCGAAAGTCAGATAATATAATGAATAACAAGCTTCTTTTTGCAATTTCATGATATTTTGAAAACTTAGTCATTGAAATTATGTTGGAAACGAAGCCACGTAGGAATACGAGGAAATGAAAAAAGAGAAAGCTTTGGCTCAAGTACACTAAAATCTTAAGCCAGAACCTTTATCCTTAAGGTTATCAAACAATACTTTTAATCCTCGATGTATCCATTTTCCTTAAAATATGTTGAAATGATACTAACAACTTGGTATGTTTTGTATGCATTATGATAATATGTTAGATGTAAGGTATAGGGGAGGATAACTGTGACACTCGGGTTGAAATAAACGAAGTTAATCAGTTGGAGTCTAAAACAATAAATAAATCTGCATTTTCAAAGAACTTCTGGAACATCAAACAACATGGAAATTTAAAAAAATGCAGGTTTGATCGAGATTGTACTAAATATTAAGTGCAGGATATCGTCCACGCCTCTGACCAGATGCATTTGTACACTTACACATTTATTAATCTCAAAATGACTTCATTCAGTTATAATGAATTCAAAATTAAGCATTTAAACATAAAAGGAAAAGTGAAAGCGATTGAGGATCGCACAATTTGGGAAAAACGAAAATGTTCTTTGTATACCTGGATTAATTGAACTTATCAATATGTTATAGCCGCAAGCCGAGGTGCATGTACGCTAGCACTGGTTCAAGTAGATAAACATCTAAACATTAGTGCAATTACGGGTTAAGGCCTTTAATATCTAATAGAAGTTTATCAGTTTTATCAGTAAGGAGACGGTATATGGAACACATAAAATATAGAAACAGGCGCAAAAGTGTTTATATATTGATTCGGAAATATTTTATATGACATTTCTGGGCGTAAATTTAATATTTAATAAAGTATGTTGAGTTATAAAGCAGTCAATGTAATCTATACCTAGTACGGGAAGAAATAAGCGGATAAAGGACCCAGATAGACCCTAAAACGAAAACAAAAAGCGGACCCCTCAAAGACCCCTACAATCAACTCGGAAAATTTCAATTATTGAAGGATCGGTTTGATTGAGACTGTTACGGAACGAAGCTAGTGTTAAATTCAAGATATCGTCCAAAACTACCCTACTTTCAACAACATAATGCCGTGACAAACTTTTTTATTAAAACTGCACTTTATTCTATATCAATCTTTAGAAAAAGTGTTTAGTCTTGTTAGAAGAGAAATCATAGTTTAGAAATATTTTCGTTCCGTATGCAGTCAATTTTATAATGATGTTGGGTACAAAATAAAAATCATGCACTAAAACCTTCATTTTTTTATCAAAGTGCACCCGTTTGTGCTAAGCTGATTTCAATTTTCATGTTAAAAAGATCCCTTAGCCAATAAAAAAGTAATTGCACCCATATGTGCTTAGATCCAACGTATTACAAACGGTTTAACACCTGACACATTAGCACAATCAGTATAAACTGGATTATCAGTCAAAATATAACTTAAATTTGGGACTTATCGCATGTTTCAAACATAAATAAGAGTAATGTCCTACATAAATTCTGGAAAATTATAATTATTTTTTCGTTTAACATTCGCTGAGTTTCTTTGTTTTCCATCCATGTCTCAAAACATCGACCTATTCCCTTTACATAAATAAGTAAACGAATATTAAACAAATTTAAACCGTCATTTAAGTGAAAGAAACAGGTGCCATGGAATATACTTGAAATTAGTATGATCGTAAAACTGATGAAAGCAGCTGACATATATGTAACGAATTCTCGTGAAATAACATAGGGCAAGGGGATCAGTAAGCAATTTTGTCTTAATTGAAATTATAGTTTAAAGTAATTTTGTCGATTTTAATTTTGAATGTTTACTATATGTAGACCGAATCCTCTTTTAAAGAGACAATTCTAGTATTAAGATTACGCGATTACCCGTCATTATATAAATAACATATAATTTAATTGACTATTAATGCACAGCACATGGGAATGTCCTACATGATTATTAAAGTACGTTTATATTGATGCAACAGCACAATTTCAGATAAGAGATTGAAGCCTGTTAACAGATGTCTAAGCAAATTAATGTCAACATAGTAAACGATGTTTCTAAGGAATAATCTTTGAAGAGTCTGCTTCTTATTTGACATTTGTGCTTTGATTTATTTCAAACTTGTCTGTAATTACTTTGCATTTTTACTTTGCTGAAGGTTTTCATCATCATCAACAACAACATACGAAAACAGACAAATAAAAGAACTCATTACAAATAATACTGAATAATTATGTTGTAAAATGAACACAAAAATAGCAAACAAACAAGTAAATATTAAGAAGAACACGAACAAGAAAAATAAGAAGAAATTAGAAAAAGAATAAAGAGAACAAGATAATCATCAACATTTGTATTATTGTCATCATCAACAACAACAACAGATAACAGGAAATAAAATTTGGATAACATCAGGTGTTACAACCAAAGTGGTTAAAACAATATCATCAGTTGGAGCTCAGAGATGCATGGTCTCCGGTAATTCAACGAATGTTACTTCAGTGAAGTTTTCTAGTCCTTCAGGATAACTGATTCCAGGACTTTTAAGGACTGCACATGCTGTTGCGCATGCTAGGGCGCATGAAGGAAGTTATACATTTTCATTATCCCTTATGTAAAGACGCAACAAAATTGAATGTAAGTTTGTTGTGATTAATGATTTCGAGAGATCACTATATTCTCCAGATTATTATTAAGTTACATATAAATATTCATATATTTAAACTGATTTGCAGCATTATGAATTTTACTTGATGATAGAAATGGTACACAGAAAAAGACTAAAAAGAAATATCTATAATGTCCATGTAATGAAGACATTGTAATTAGAATCATTTTTATTATTGAAACTCCTCTTAGATCCAAACCCTTTAAAATATATTTTATCTTCTTACATAGATCAGCTCGGGCATTTAATGCAGAAAGATATGCAAACGAAAACTAAGGCCTATAGTCAGAAATGGATTAAAATCGCTTTTGTATCCTATTATTAGCCCGATTTGAGTATACGCTTTTTCGTTTTGGTTATTTTTTTCACAAATAAACCATTATTTATCCTGGAAAACAACAATAAACAAAATAGTTAAAAATGTGCAAATATGTTATTGGTCTAGACTTAAATCAAGCGGAACATTTATCTCAAACAATAAATTTTCAGTCAATTAAAGAACAATTAGTGAAGATCCTTTAAATTCAAAAGAATTGACTCATGTACACCAAAAAAAAATAAGTTTGTGAACAAAAGCCAATAACCCTTTCACAATCATTAATTGTCACAATGAAACACAATTTGATTTGATACAAAGTTTTAAAGGCAAAGGGAATTGAATTTTGAAGAATCTGAAGATATAAATTATTTGAGAATCCCTTATTTTACATCAGTTGTCGAAGTTAAGGTAATTTTCTTTGACATTACATTATCCGTCTATTTATTAACACCGCAATAATTGTATTATTTCGTTAAACTGCTAAAGAATTTCTAAATCGTTTAAGCATGAAAACAACAATTTTAAATTATTAAGAGAAAGCAATACAAAAAAGAAACTATAATAACAAAACACAATCAAACAACATCCACAAAACGTCACTTGCATAAAAAGAAACTAAAAAGCTACAAAAAGGACTTTAAATTACCTATTATAACATCAAAATATCGCAATTGTGTCTCAATTACTAAGAAATGAGACTTTTTTTAACTTCCCGTTTATATATTTTTTATCAATTACGTCTCTTTTAAGAAAATGATATGAGAATAATGTACTAACTAAAAATGCCAAGTTAACATTTAAATATCTACTAATTATTCTTTACAAACAATGATGCTATTGTTTTTGCTAAAATGAGACCGATTTCCTATAATTTATTCGTTATAATTTCTCTTATCTTAATTGTATGCTTGGTTTTATTTTGTTTGCAAGACTGCAAACCTCTAACAATATAACAGTCTCAAGACTTACTTAAAATACAAAACCTTTTTTGCATTATTATGCTCACTTTTTCTAATTTTATGTTTTATTGTCAAATACTTCAGTTTGATTCAAACAAAAAATCGATATTTCTATTCATATTAAAATAATTTCAGTTAGATTGACATTGCGATATTTTAGTAAATATTTCAGTTAGTTGTGCATTACTATGCTTCAGTTAGGTTCATGTCTCGATAATTCAGTAAGATTTAATACAAAGATTTTTTTAACAATGTCGTATAGTACGCATTTCCTCAATTAAAACCCGTGGGTCAATTAGGTGGACAGCTCGTCCGGTCACATAGTAAACAAGTGTCAAAACAACAATAGTACTTTCCGTCTGATAAAGATCTTTAATTGCTAAAGCGGAGATAAAAACCTTTTATTAGCAGTACGTAAGTAGAGTTAAATGGTACAATACAAAATAAGAGGTGCTTAATTAATGCATTATGTCAAATATAAGCGAATCCATATGAATTATATAAGTTTATTTGTTACCTGTCACAAAGCGGGGAATTTGGTTTAATTAATTCACTTTTATTATACATAACGTAGGTTGATTATCCTATAAATACTCAGGGATCAGACTAGTATTTCAGTGTCGTTTTAATGTTAATTTGGCACCCACTTAATTTTGGTACGCAGTTATAACTTACTCTTTAAATTGTTTAACTTAGAAACTTTGATTATAAATGAATGTTGAACTTACGGTAAATGCATATTTTAGTAAAGAACAATAATTAAACTGAATGACATTTGAATATACACTGTGTTGACTTATTGTATTTGAGCATTCAGATAACCCGGTTACAATACAACACTATCTTATATTTTAGACCATGAACAGTGCATGCATAATGAGAAAAATACTACTATCTAATCTAATCAAAGAATGTAAAATACGACCGTGTATCATGGTGATTATATATTTATATGAATCTTTGTTTGTTATAATTTATAAAGCGGTTACTGATATTTCACTTCAAATGCTTTTAAATATATTATTTTAAATAATTGTTTGTAGTAAAATTGCCTTTTTGACACCAACTTGTTCTCATTTTTCATTTTTATGATAACATTTAGCTATTGATGAGGAAATAAATAAGAATAATCAAATTGTTATAATTACCATGTTCATTTCCACGCTAATTGTGAGATAAACCCTAAATGATGTCTGTATGGGCGCCGCCATTTTGAAATGGACGTCGCGTCAGGTTACAACGTAAGTCAACGGGGGAAAATATAATTTTAACATTTTGACCATATTACTGACTTCATGGAAAAAAAATGAAAAAAAAACATGCCTAGAGATATTGACATCAGGGTTAACATGACATTGATTTAAATGATTTAACTATTATATTATATAAAAAATGGAATATTCAAATTTGGTGGGACAGACTATTATTTAATTGGTTAGGTTATCATAAGCAAACAACAACAACAAATAATAAATGACAAAGTAAAAATGTATTTCAAAAAGGCAAACTAAGGACAATTTTAGTCAGAAAATACGATCATAGTGTATTTTGGTATGTACCTGAGTTTCCGGGAAAAATGAGCGATTTTGGTAACAAATTTATTTTATTATGTCATTTTTACTTCAGCAATTTTAACGGCAATGAAAGGAAAAGAAATGATAGAGACACGTGCACAGAATTGATACATTCTAAGAACAATTTTGATTTGATTTTGATCATGCGAACTTCTTTCTTTTCTTTTCAGGCATTTTTAGAATGGAAATGATATCAAGAAGTATTTCAAAGCATTACAAGTTAAAAACTTATGTTTTGTCTGGCCACAAATTATTCAGATATTAAATTATCCTGGGGGTGAAGTATCTCCGTTGCCTACTATTCAACAAAAGCTATAGACGATGCATTAATCTATGACTACATCTTTAGATACAACAGGCAAATGGGACAAAGAAGTTGATTTAAAATCTTAATCCTATGCATTAATTTCAGACAGCAATTCACCTACAGAGAAAAATGAATACTTATGAATGTGTAGGAGTGAAGCATTTAAAGTTGTAAGAGATAAACAATGTTTCATTTAATTCAACTTGAAAGTCTTCAGACTTTATGGTTTTAAACTCAATTGAAATACCCTGTCGTCTTATAAAAATCAATAGAATGAAGCCTGTAAATAATTAAGAACTTTTCTAGCATTACTTCGATACTTAGCCAACAAAATTAGCACTATCAAGCAAAAACTCACTAGAACTGTTTTGCTTGTTTGCTAAAAACATGGGATTTCAAATCATACTTATCTGGCTTAAAATCCTTATTTCTTTCCACACTTTTGTATTTCCTTTGTTTCGGGGACACGTACGCGAGGCTATTTTTTTCTATTGTTTTACCAATAATAAAACGACAATAAGTTTGTTAAGTTTGAAATATACACGACTAGGGGGCGTGAGGGATGTTGCACTTATTCATTATCCCTCATGTACAGACTCAATCAAACCGAGTCTGCAATTCTTATGTTATTTTGTTGTGATTAATGCTTCCGAGGGATCACTTTTTTCCAGATATTTAAACATCACAACAGCAGGTGTTAAGTGCTGTGTAGCAGCCGTTAAATATTCCCCAGTTCTTCACTTCAGTGTTGTTACATTTTTCTCGACCTTTTGGATCATTGGGTCCAGCATTAACAAGTGTTGAGAATTGAGTACCGCTCAAGCCGGTGCTAGGGGGCTTGAGGGATGCTGCACTTTTTCATTATCCCTCATGTACAGACTCAATCAAACCGAGTCTGCAATTCTTATGTTATTTTGTTGTGATTAATGCTTCCGAGGGATCACTTTGTTTCCAGAATTTTATACTTCACAACAGCAGGTGTCAAGTGCTGTGTGGCAGCCGTAAAAAGTTGCCCCGTACTTCACTTCAGTGTTGTTACATTTTCTGGTCCTTCGGGATCATTGATGCCAATACTATAAAGTGTTGAGAATTGAGTACCGCTCAAGCCGGTGCTAGGGGGCATGAGGGATGTTGCACTTATTCATTCTCCCTCATGTACAGACTCAATCAAACCGAGTCTGCAATTCTTATGTTATTTTGTTGTGATTAATGATTCCGAGGGATCACTTTGTTTCCGGAATTTGTTATAATCATATTGCTGTCGTTTGGCAACTAGAAAGGCAAATCGTCTAATATTATTTTATAAAGAATAATGCAACAAATATGTGTTTTTGTCCTAGGATTTTGTGATTTTCTAGAAGGTTCCAATCATTTAACACTTTAAATTTATTGCTAAGTTGCCAACGTCTTTTCTATTCGGTAAATGTGTTTAATGTTTTAGTTAAATTTAATCAAGTGCTTAATGTGTCTTAAAATAGTGTCTTTTTTATTTATTTTGTAAACAAAATTGACCTAAATAGCTTTCGTTACGATCACGCGTTGAAAGTATCAACTTGAAGGTTGTTTCTTTAAATAATGCTTTTATCCCAAAATAAAAGTTATAATTGCACCGCAGCAAGCATTTATACACAACTTGTCAAACATTAAATGGCTATTCTGAAATGTCAATATCTCCTAGTTATTGTGTTGTTATATGTCATTCAAGAAGAACGATTATCGCTATTTACAACTTTTTTACAGGGACTGTTAAATCATGTGTTGACGATTATATAAGGTGACACATTCCTCATTTAATCACTTGAAAAGGTCAATTTTAAATTGTTTCCTAAGTAAATGCTCGTTATCTATTACTTTCATTGAAATCGTTAATCTCGTTATAAAAATAGATATCAGATAAGCATGCATCTTAAAATGAGTTGGTCTACAGAAAACACATTTTCCATACGTACGTATTTCAAGTAATATGGCTGCTTTGTTTGTTTATTCTTATCCTGAGAAAATGTTGAGAGAGTGAGCTGATTACAATCAAAATTTCAATAACGTCGTTTTATGAGGTCTTTTGAGATGTTGTGTTTAATATACTCACATGGTCTCACTTGGTTAATGATATATTACACTAATCTTGTCATTTAATTTCTAAATACAGCTAAAAACATATTCTCTTTTGTCCGTTATTGAGGTGCTCTCTGACATTTTCTTGTACTGACATACCAACATCTAAGTTATCATATAATGAACATCAGCAAGTTATGTAGCCCCCATGGGATTCTGTCATATTGAATAATTGATATTCTATAATAAATTACCACTTTTGTCCAATAAGAACAGAAAGGTAACATAAGATTCAATTTCAACTTAATATGTCTAGAGGTATGGAGATTTTCAGAACATATTTCTTTAATTAAAAATTCAAAAGGAAATATGTAATTAACTGACACGACGTTCTTATAATGCTTGATGATTACAAGCGAATGTTATGACTCTACCGATGCTGTCATAAAAGTGCACAAACATTCATCAAAAACCACGACATGATAATATCACAATTGTGTTATGAATGATCTTATATTCATTGATATATCATATATAGAGATCGCTTAATTAACTCAACGTTACATGTAATTAAGTCGTTTTAAATTGACAATCAATTCAATATTCTCATTACTATATTTAACAATATTATGTCGATAACATGAACATTATTAAAATCTTTCTTTTCAAATTTTTAGTTGTATCCTTTATAATGTAAAACTTACTATTTGTGACTGCAATGATCGTTTAATTTTCACTATTATCCCATAATACATTTATAATGTTTGATTATGTTTTGATGACAACATTACATGCAATTGCAAATATCTTCGAATATCTATTAGTTGTAGTGCCTTATTTAAAATATCGTTTTAATGTACTGTCTAGACAATTTTCATAAAGCAAAATCTGATTTTATATTTCATTACCCAAAAGTAGCATATCATTTCAAACTTTTGTATGTGGTTACAATTCAGCACGTCTGGTGCTAAATTAAATTGTCTTACGATTTAACATTTAACTATAATTAATGACTCTCTTGACCAGACAATTGTCATTATAGTTTAAACGTTTCTGCGTATTTGAAACACAGGAGAATACTCAGGTTGAACTTACTGGAAAACCATAAATAATGATGTAAATATATAAAAGACCAAAAGGTTATAAAAATTACATAAAATGCAGCAAATTGATTCGAATCATATCATATGTAATACAGTATGATTGATCAAAATTGAAATAAACTAAAGTATAACGAAAAAAAAATACAATTTCAAAATAATCTGTTACAAATCTTTACGTTAAAGCACTTTTCAGCTTCTAAAAAAGTTAAACTTTTTTTTTCATATAAATCATTTCATGTAATAGTCAAATAAAAAGAATCAAGGCGCAGAGTAATATTTGCCGACGATAAAATACATAAACAATAAGGAAGCCTCTCGATACCTCTAATCTACCGGTTGACTATATTTAGATAAGTTAAGCGGACAAACCCATTTCCTGATGTTCTACTTTTTTGCAACGATGTCACGTTCGCGTTATGTAACTGTATAAGGCTGAAATCCCATGTCAGGTATTAAACTAAAAAATACAAGTCAAGGTTGAATTTGGTTTTGGTCCAATGAATTTTGAAACAGAGTTATCCATATTGAACTCATATTAAATAAGAATGTTTCAGTTTCTGCTTTAAATTTTGCAGGAATGTATGTATGAGCTTGACATAATAAGTGCTGGTATTTTACAGGAAAATACAACCCAAGTTGTAGATTGGTCATAGGTGCAGATGCAATTTACAAAAGGTTGACACTGAATAGTTCCAGGGCCTCCCTGATCTGTGTTGAAAAAATGGTTTGTGTTAAATTTAATTAAAATCTGTGCAAACAAATTTTGAACAAAATCTTATTATTATTTGAAATTTTGGCTGCATGCAAAGCCATTCGTGGCATTACAACACAATTCTAGTTTGTCCTGTCGTACTGTATTATTTTCCCTTTAAAGATAAATCTTAATATACAGAATGTTTAGATACTGACATGTAGTTGTCACCTTTGGGTTTTTAGTTGCTAAGTATATAATTTTCCACGTTTTTTTATTTATTTATTTATCGTTTTTTGTTGTTGTTGTTTTTTGTTCTTTCTGTGATTTTACACCCCTTTTAACATCTCTTGCTAACCAGGATAGCTATCTAGTAATAACCGATTTCTTCTCATATGACCGACTTATTTTCGATATGAAATGATCACATAACCTATACATAATATAACTGTTATGAAAACATCATAAATCTCCTTGCATTTTTTTAAAGATAAAAGTACATTCAATATACTTTAGTTATGTAAAATAGTTAATATATAAATTTACAGATAGAGATATTAAAGCGTAAAAAGCAATTGTAAATTGTAATTTAAATTATTTAGTTGTGACAGTTAAAGTACACACTAATACATTTGAAAAGTGTAAAATATATAATAGTTGTTTTCAGTGTGAGGAAATAATTTATTAATGAATTAGTTTAATTATGAGAATTATCCTGAAATCATGAAGAGTTAATGTGTAACTTTTGATTGATGACACAAAATACCAAGCAACTCGTTATTAAACGAGGTAAAATAAATTGCAACATTTTCAGATGATTTTAACAATTAAAATATTGTTTTTATTTAGATATTTGTTGTTTAAAGCAAAGTGGGATGTTGAATTCCTTTGCAATGTTGTAGTAGCAAAAGTATTCGCGGTCAGAAATCATGTTAGTCTAGAATTTGTATAAGTTTGGACATCATTTAAAACTATTTAAAACAGTTACTATAATTAATTGAAATTACTTGATACTTAAATCTTTTGCTAAAACTTGATAAATGTGTCTTAATGGAAAAATACAAAAAAAAATGTAATAAATTAAAATTTTATTGGTTCTTACTTAACCCATTACTTCATGAGCATTTTGTGAAAAATGGCTGTTTTCATTGAAAAGTCTCCCGTTACAAGTTCAAATTGCTATATTACTATAAAAACTGCTTCAACACTAATCAAACTTGGCACAAATGTTGACTGGACCATTGCCCTTGCAACAACATGCTCAGGCTTAAATTTTCTGTTACCATGGCAACGAGGGGACATCTCAAAATTGCCAAAAATCACTATTTTGCGTTGATTTTTTCCATTATAATTGATTTCAAAGTGCTGCAACTTCTCAATGGATTGAGATAGAGTCAAATGCTTTTCAGCGTTGGTTACACGTTACCTTATGATCAATCTGGGGTCATTTATAGCCTCTCACAAGTCCAAAATTTTCTTGGCGATGAGGGGGACTCCGCCCCCCTTCAAACCCCCCAAACAGAAGGGGGCACATCCCCCTTCTGCCAACCCCCTGATGTATCTTTTGGTTGGGGGGCCGCGCCGAAAAAGCGGTCACTTTTTTTAACAACATTTCTCAAACAAAAACAAGTGTTAAGGGCCTAAATAATGCATTTTTACACCATTTGAGACAACAAAAAGGGGGGGTGAAAAAGGCGTTAAAAGGCGTGTATATGAAGTAATGGGTTAACAGAAAATGATGAAAATACTTGAAATTACATTAAATTGCGTTTTTCCATGTTTAAACATGGCCTGTCATATAAATTTGAAGAAAAATTGTTGTTTTGTAGATTTTTTGATTTTTTTCATTAACCCATTACTTCATGAGCATTTTGTGAAAAATGGCTGTTTTCATTGAAAAGTCTCCCGTTACAAGTTCAAATTGCTATAATACTATAAAAACTGCTTCAACACTAATCAAACTTGGCACAAATGTTGACTGGACCATTGCCCTTGCAACAACATGCTCAGGCTTAAATTTTCTGTTACCATGGCAACGAGGGGACATCTCAAAATTGCCAAAAATCACTATTTTGCGTTGATTTTTTCCATTATAATTGATTTCAAAGTGCTGCAACTTCTCAATGGATTGAGATAGAGTCAAATGCTTTTCAGCGTTGGTTACACGTTACCTTATGATCAATCTGTGGTCATTTATAGCCTCTCACAAGTCCAAAATTTTCTTGGCGATGAGGGGGACTCCGCCCCCCTTCAAACCCCCCAAACAGAAGGGGGCACATCCCCCTTCTGGCAACCCCCTGATGTATCTTTTGGTTGGGGGGCCGCGCCGAAAAAGCGGTCACTTTTTTTAACAACATTTCTCAAACAAAAACAAGTGTTAAGGGCCTAAATAATGCATTTTTTCACCATTTGAGACAACAAAAAGGGGGGGGTGAAAAAGGCGTTAAAAGGCGTGTATATGAAGTAATGGGTTAACAGAAAATGATGAAAATACTTGAAATTACATTAAATTGCGTTTTTCCATGTTTAAACATGGCCTGTCATATAAATTTGAAGAAAAATTGTTGTTTTGTAGATTTTTTGATTTTTTTCATTAACCCATTACTTCATGAGCATTTTGTGAAAAATGGCTGTTTTCATTGAAAAGTCATCCGTTACAAGTTCAAATTGCTATAAAACTATAAAACTGCTTCAATACTAATCAAACATGGCACAAATGTTGACTTGACCATTGCCTTTGTAACAACATGCCCAGGCTTAAATTTCCTGTTTCCATGGCAACGAGGGGACATCTCAAATTTGCCTAAAATCACTATTTTGCGTTGATTTTTTCCATCAAAGTGCTACAACTTCTCAAAGGATTGAGATAGAGTCAAATGCTTTTCAGCGTTAGTTACACGTTACCTTATGATCGATCTGTGGTCATTTTTACCCTCTCACAAGTCCAAAATTTTCTTGGCGATGAGAGGGACTGCAGTCCCCTTCAAACCCCAAACAGAAGGCGATACATCCCCTTTCTGCCAACCCCCTGATCTTTTTGTTGGGGACCACGCCGAAAAAGTGGTCACATTTTTAAACATAATTTCTCGAACAAAAAAAGTGTTAAGGGCCTAAATAAGGCATTTTTCAACATTTGAGACAGCAATAATAGGGGGGTGAAAAAGGCGTTAAAAGGCGTGTATATGAAGTAATGGGTTAAATTCCAATTATGCCAATTATGCCTCGTATATGCTTTAATTTTTATTTCTCAAATTCTTTTTTTTTATCTTGTTACAGTTTCCTAAAAGGTTACCCATTTGCCATAAATTATCTTTGTTTTCGTTGTTTTGTTGACAACTGGTCAAATGATGGTGACTTAGTTATTTGAATGGAAGTTATAATGCTATACGTTGTTTTCATTTTTCTACCTTTATGGAACATACCTTTTCATTCAGCACAACTTTCCTGTTTAACATCCATCTATTATGCGTGATATTCATAATCAAAACATAATTCAACACATGTTTGACATTTTTATAAAGTCTAATAACTATCATGGATACCTGAGGCATAATATACCCTCAACTTCAGATCTCGTGACAAAGTAGTAGACGAAAAAGTATTTTTCAGCTTCACGACAGCTACTTAATACTGAATAATAAACTTACATAAGAATTAAGTCAGACTATTTACAGCATTGAATTTTTCATTTACGCTGCAGACAAAATTATGTAAGTGGGTTTATTTTCACAAAATAACTGCCTTATTTTGTCATAAACTGTGCAATAAAATAAAAACATGTCGTAAGTGATGTTTCTGTGCTCGTAAATTGTGCATTTGATGTAAATGATCGATTGCATTGGATGGTGTCTAGTCATAAAATCTTTAAAATTAGAGAAACTAGTTTTATATTACGATTTGAAAATAGAGCGCATTTAAAATAACATATCAATGTTTGCAACATTTATTATAGAAATAAAATAGTTACATTCTATGCACATAGTAAAAACTGTCTTCTAATGGCAGCAAGTGTCTTTCTGTGACGTTTCCTTAATATGAAGCCGTTTGTGTGGCATAAAGAAAATCTGAATTTCATTTGATTTTTTATGCTTATCTTTGCTTATAAGTTTATATCTTTTGATACCACCCAATGAGTTTGTCTAAAAACGAATGAACTGTACTGGTTTTATTTTGAAAAAAAAAACAAATGTTTTTGTTATATATTTAGTATTTTTGTTGTTTGATGGAAGTATCTTATCATGTATACTTTGGGTATGTTCCCCTTTTATTCAGAGAACCTGAACTTTATATTCCAAACAATAATGCGTTTATATTTTAAGAATGCCTAGAGAAAGCCTTAATTTACCAAGTTGACACAATATGAGAGAATTACTGCTACGCCGAATTTCTAAAACTGACTAAGGAAGTAAAAGACATTAATGTTTCTTGAATTCCCAGTAGAATAATAATTAAGGCCACGTGTTAACAACAAAAGATCGGATTCAGGATGGATTGATTGATCCTAATTTCATTTTCTTTGCTTTATAAACTAACGTTGGCTTTTTAAACCTTTAAAGATATGGTACATAAAAGTTCGCAATATGTGCAAAGAAACAAGCCTATTGATGGATGAAATCAATGAATAACAATTCCAAACCACACGTATAATATGATCATAATATGAATCAAGCTCACTATTAAGATTAAATACAAAGTGAATAGGTCTTGTAAAGTAAAATGATTTATGTCTAAAATGCTAAAGTTAATATTGCAAAAAAAAATAAATCTATGAAAACAACAATAGAGACGCGGTGTTGGTTATCAAGAAAGAAATATATACAAAAACTTTCAGTGTATTCAGTACATGTAATAGGTAAAAGGCTTTTTAGAGATACGCTGATCGTCAGATTATTTAAAAGTAAATACAGTGAAAATGTCATTAAAATATTTGGTAGAATTAGAAGTTCATGACGGCATGTAAATCCTATTATACCACATGACGTCATTAGTACAGTTTCGTTCTGTTTAAATGTTCTGTGTATGAAAGTCACAAAAAACTCTAATAAAGATGTAATAGACTAATTGCATGATAATAATACTAAAACCTCTGTATATGCATTTTGTATGAAAAGATATGAAAATAAAACCCAGGTTACGATTTTGAAACCCAATATGGCAAATTATTGTTTTGTGGTGAAACCTTTTCAATTTTTATGACATTATGTAAATGTAAAATTACTTATTTTTTTCGGGTTGTCAATGATGTCATAAATACCATTTGATGGCATGTAAAAGTTCTTTTAATAAAGTTTCAATTTAATGACGTTTTTTGAATAACAAAATACATAAATATAGGTATTATCATGATTTTAATTATCATTTATACGTGTATCTAATGATGGCCTTAATTAAAGGTAAATACTTGGTTGCTGCTCGTCATTTTACGATAATGGTGTGAAGATGTGTAAAATGGCCCGAGGGCCGCATGCCATTATGGACTCGAGAGCCATTATCGCAGAATGGCGAACAGCAACCAAGTATTAACGTCGATAATACCTATGCCCGAAATTCGGCTTTTAGATATCGCCGCTAATCTAGTTTGTCGCCCTTTCTTAGAAACAGACAGTTGTCAATGTAAACAAACTATCTCTCATTCAGTTTAACTCTCCGATTTACTAAGAAAACATGTAAACACAAAATGAATATGAGAAAATGTTGTTTATATTGATGTATACTCTTTACATTTATATTTTATGTGAGAATAACCTTTCTAAGAACCTTAAATTTGTTCTTTCAAGAACGATTTCTGATTTTTAGCTCTAAATGGCCACGGTCTTTTTTCAACCGTCAGTCTGAAATCATTTTTGGCATTTCTGAGGGTCAGGTTTGTCTCGGGTACAATAGAAGTGTTTTTTTCTATATAATAACATAGGTATTAATAGCATATATGTCTTGTAAAGTAATAATGATTTATCTCTAAATTTTCATAAATATGTTATCTCAAGTCATTATCGGTTAAAATTGAGGTGGGTAAACGTTCAAAGACATACTGCAGTTAGGTTATTTTTTACACATGAATTTTACATTCTCCTTATGTGACAACATCAATAAAAAAACAATAAATTTTGTTAGAATTAAGAATTCAAAGGCATATAGTAAATTATATTATACCATATGACCCCATTAGTACAGTATCTTTCGGTTCGAGTATTTCTTGTATTATATTCATAAAACCTCTTTTTCAGAGATGTAATAAACAAATTGCATTACAATAGTAATAAAACCTCTGTACATGCAATTTGTATAAACATTATGGAAAAAAACATAGGTTACGATTTTTAAACCAAATTAAGCAATATATTGTTTAGTCTTGAAAAAATTTCACGTTTTTTGAGATATTATGTGAAAATGATTTTTTTACCGCAGAGTAAACGGTGACATAATTACCATTTCAAGAATTAGTTTGATAACAGCTCAAAGTTCAAATGATAAAGTTACAATTTTATGTAATTGTTTTTGGTAATTACAAAATACCTAATATTAATGTACAGTCGTATAAAGTTAATCAATATGTATATCTAAAAACGGTAATAATAAGATGCCTTTAATATAGGATTGATACATTTCAGTTCGTGCATTAACATCAGCCCAAGTCCGAAGTCGTTGGGCGTGATAAACCAAGACAATCAAGCTCAATATATTATTATTTTAAAATTGATATGTCTTGTAATGTAATTATGATTTCTTTCTTAAATTCCATAAGTCCACTTTATCATAATTAAATATTGAAAAATAACCTATGAGAATAACAAAAGAGTTTCGGGGCTAGGTTATCAACAAAGGAATATTTACAATCACTGTTATGTGTGTAGGGCGTTCGTAGACACCAAATTAGTCAGCTTATTTATTTACACGAGAATCAAACATTCTAATAAAGTGAAAATATTCATAAAAAACACAATTTGTTAGTGTTAGGAGTTAAAATATGTATAGTAAACCGTATTATGCAATATGACCCAAATAAAAATTGTTCACATCCAGGATAGATTTTTAATACTTAACAAAACACTTACATAAAAAATAAGTCAGACTATTTACAGTTATTCAATTACCAGTTACATTCATAAGAAATAAGTCAGACTATTTATAGATATTCAATAACCAGTTACATATGCTGCAAACAAAATTATGTAAGTGAGTTTATTTTATTTGTAAAATATATTTCTGTTCGAGTGTTTTATGAAACTTTCATATAGAGATGTAAAAAAAACAATTGCAATATAAATTTATTACTGCACTCTCAAAGGTGGTATAAATGCCAATTGAATAATAAATTGAAAGCAGTATGCTTAACGATTTGTGCAAATTTTGATTTAAACATTGAACTATTGTAAACAGTCAAATATTGTGATATGAGCAATGAAAGTAATTTACAAATTGCAAACGACACTTTCAATCCAAATAAATTACCAAAAAGAGTAAGAAATATGCAATAATTGCCCTCACTACGTTGTTCTAACCATGGCAATATAGTTGTAAATACTGCAAAATCAGTCATTAACTGCACAAACCTTATTCATAACAATAATTATTACTTAAATATATTTTACTTTTCTTGAAAATCAGCAAGCATTTTTCTCCAAGACTTATTTAGATTTTACTGAAATATTTTGGTACATCTAGAGACATGCAATTTCAATCTATTCTAGGTGTTAAGGATTACATATTAGTACATAAAATTGTTTTATTTTGTAATTACACAATAATTTACTATAATATACGTTCAGATTTCCACTGTTAATCAATATTTGTTTCATAACTTAAGACAGCAAAATTGGTGAACAAGATGTTCATCACAAATATTTACTCATCCGCAAGATAAATTGTTGTTTTTTTAATGTTTACACTATTGCTTACTGGTTCAATGAATATTTAATAAATGAATAAATAACTCATTTGGCAATGACATTTTTAAATATCAGTAATTTGTTTTATCAATAACTTCTGTTGAAAGAATTTCTAGTTAATTTGAAAATTATAGAAAATATTAGATTTAGAACACTGTTTTAATTTAATCATTTATGGGGAAAAAAAACATTTTGTATTCAATTTGTTACTTTGCATATTGCATATTTTCACATATATCTATAGTGAATTTTTTTACAAATGGGTAAGACAAACAATAAGTATTTTTTTAAGTTTTATGGTGTAATAAATAAATACATTTATTTAGTTTAAACTCGACCTATATTATTTCCAAATGCATTGTGTTAGCATAAAGAAGTGCTAGTAAATAATTTTGGCAACGTCTTTTAGTTGCAACAAATATTCGAAGCTTGCCATTTAAGATTAAAAATAAGCAGCAACATTACAGTACAACGACAAATTCTCAATATTCATCATCTTGTATGGGTGATCTATGGGTGATAACTATCTCACTTGTTCTAAACCGATTTTCTTAAAATACTATAAACTGATGTTTGCCTTTTCTAAAGAAGAAGAAAATGTTTTGTTTCTATGGCATAATATGCATTTAAAGATATTGTTCTGAAAAAAAATTCTCACTTTTTTTAGTTAAGGTACCTATTGGAATATAGTAATATAATGGAAGCTTTTAATGTCTGTCAGAAGTCAATACCTATCAGTAACTTTTTTATGTTTACCTTTCATGAAAAGATTTGGTTTCATGGAAACGGCTCTAATAAATATCTACCTCATTATTTTCCTCAAACTGTCTCAGTATATTTGTTCTCATTATATGCGTTTTACTAAAACAAGAGTAAAGATACTCAGGTTTAATACTACAGTAAGTGTTACAATGTATCTTTTGTTGAAAAAAAATATTTGTTAAAAGATGTTTTTCAGTATGTATGAGAGACAGTATATTACAAAGAGCAATTAGCTCATGGACAAGAATTTTGATAAAACAGTTGCATATTTTGTCACTAACGCTTCTAAGGATGTTTCTTAAAAGGTTCAGATGGCTAAATGCTCAGTGTAAATACCTTAGTTTGAGTTTATACCAAGGGATCACTGTGTTGAATACTCAATAAAACAGAGATCTTGAAACATCCATAAATCACTGCATAATTGTAATGACATGCGGACATTGCTTCATAATGCGAATTATCACACTCCAGTTAATCAGTTTTCAAATGCAGTTTGTTGCAACTAACGTTTGATTATCTCACTTAAAAAATGTCAAATTTGTTTAAATATCAATCAGTAATTTAAATTCAGGTATAAAATCTATTTGTTTTCTTTAAAATATAGCAATAAACTTGTAATGTTATGCAGATCAAATTTGCATTCTAATGTCATAAACAGTGTATGATGTAATACATTGCAAAGGCAACATTGTCGTCACAAAACTTTTGACAGAGATATTGGCAATATAGATATGCTGTTGGCAATATCCGGACAAAAGCTGGATATTTTATCATCCCTTGACCTTGCAAATATTAAATTCAATTACGTGTATCACACGTTGTTGAAACGGGCGTATAAAAAGAGGGTGAAATTCAGGTCGGAATTAATTGGATATGGTAATTTAGAGGTTTTCCAACGCATTGCACGACTTTTTAGGGTAAATGTCACTATAATAATTTATATTTCTTGAATTAAAAATATTATATATTATAGAAAAATGTAATTCATTCGTTTGCCAGTGAATATGACCGAAGATGAATTAATTAATTCCTGTTATTAATATTATTAATACTGAGGTCAAACGTTAAACACATTTGATTTATTAAATATTAATACTGTTAACATGTGTTGATTTTATACACCACACGAAATTCTTATAAACACGAACTAAATTTTTTCATGAAATAAAGTGCATTGGTAGCAACTGTAACCGATCGCCCCTAACCACCGTGCGTCCGACTTTCGACACAGACTTAAAATCATTTTCATGTGAAGAAGTTATCCAGTTCTCGTACGAAACGTCGATGGTTCTACTCGGGTGCCCGTTTATGTCTGAAATATGCACAGTAGGGCACCTGAGGTAATCCTCCATCTGTAAAGCTGCAACGTCGCGATATGATCTGTACTGTGTTTGTGCGACGTTAAACCCAACCATTGTAAGAGAAATGACTGCCATGAATTCTAAAATGAATGCGTGAGTTGAACAACGAGGCCAATTTTTGTGTTGATTCCTTACCACTGTACGAAATATTAATTTCTAGGTATATCAGTTCCACCATTTTCCTGTGTGTCAGGTGAGATACATATTGATCTCATTTTATTGCCCAGTGCAGTAAATTTGATCCCTTAACGATAATGTATGGCATAAAGCCCTCGATGAAGAAATATGCTTGCAAAACGACCGCGTAATATTTCCGTAACTTGAATCCTTCAAGCTATTGCATAGATTAATTTGCAACAAAATCAGAGAACTTAGCTTAAGGTACAGTTGATGGGGTACCTTTTTAATCAAACACAACTTTTATTATGGAATTTTATCGTTCTTTTCAAGGCTAAAACTTTTAAAGCAACATCTTAACTTAGATGTTTTCAGTTTCAGACCAAATCTACTTTCAATGAAATAAGTAAATGGGTCCATCATTCACTGTTTGGTTTCTCTATTATTAATTAAAAGATTTATGTGATATTTTTTGCATTTTTTATCATATTAATGATGACAATAAAAGATGAAAAAGGTTTGCCTTGTCTTATTCAGTGTAGAATTCGGAAGAGCAGGTATAACTTGTAGACATGTACTTTATTTGGTCGAAATATATAAAGTATTGTCTGTAAAATAGTGTCTGTCTCTCAAGAAATGATTTTAGGTTCGTACCCTACTCAGCTCACGACTATCTTACCTTATCTCCCATTCCTGGAAGCAAAATCTAAGGTGATTCAAATCAGCGTCCAGTATTAATAGTTTTATAACTTAATTAGTAGTATGATAAAAATCATTACGCTAGGTACTTCAGAAATCTATTAGCAATGACTTTGTTTTTTGTGATTTCCTTTCGACCAAAAGGGTCCAATTTGTGTAAGTATACAATTTAGTGAATTGGTTAATCATATATTGAAATTCGGAAAAGAAACGAGTTTAAAATCTTGTATCATACCTGCTCAACAACAGCTCAGTTATGAATAGGCAGACACGTGCGACTACCCTGAATATAAATACTTACTAATTAAATATTTATAATAATTCAGATACCATTGACGATACGTATAGGTTAGAGTGCATATTGGGTGTTCTTTGTAAATAAGAAAGCTAAAAAGGAGCGGAGCTTGCGAAGCGACTGTAGCTTTCTTATTTACGAAGAACATCCAATATGCACTCTAACCGGCTTAGTGCTCCGCCCATTTTTTCCGCCCAACACACTGCGTGACGTCACACGATAGCCTAAATGTGTATAACCATATTTGGAAGAGATAGCGGTACACGTGATTTGCATAGCTTATTCCCGCATTCTGTCTAGGTAAATCAGACATTATCACGGTGCATATCCATATCGGTACCCTCTTTGCGAAATATTCTCAAACGGTACCCTCTTTGAACATACACAGGTCATTCTCCGCTAAAAACAAACAAGCGATGGATAACAATGTAGTAAAAATTCATTGTAATAAGGAAAGGCGGTATGACACGTATAAAAGATGTATACCACGGAACACTAGAATGTTTTATTTATGTGCTGATTTGTCATGTGCCCGATTTTCATGTACTGCAACTTCACAATAAACTACAAAAAGTCGACATGTCTTGCCTCGCCCGTCACCTCGACATATTTTTCGGGCTGAAATGAACCTGTAGCTTAATTATATATGCATCATACATATTTATTATGTTTATATACATATCATCTTCGGACAAATGGCCGTATATTGTCAAAAAAATGTAAAATTAATAAAAACACCCTACTTTCGGTTTTGCAGCGGCACGGGCTGTAATATTTACACATAAAGCAAGAAATATTACATAGACTACATACTTTGTTGGAATAAGTGAACTTTTTATTTGGAAATAATGAAATGATACTGGTTCCGTAAGTAATAAAACATTTTTACTGTTATTTTGCCTGTTTTCATTTCAATGAACCTCTTTTTTAATTCTATGCCGTAGTGACGATACATGTATACATGTGCGTGTACGGAAAAAACATGATGCATAAATATTGATTAGTAGAAGTGAACTTCAAGATCTCTGCACATGCGTATATTTCACTTTAGCGCTCCTCGAAACTTAGCTCCGCCCACTTGCGTTTTATAATATAAAACGTCCAGTTTATATAAAATCTGTTCTATTAAGATTTGAAACCTGAAAATTTGAAAAATCCTCGTCAGTGATTGGCTTAAAAAATCGGCAAGCACTAATTAAAAGATATTATTGAATGTATGCTCCATTGCTAACATTGATGGCCGTGAGTATATTGATTAAAGCTTTATTACACGAAACCCACGCTAATACGATGGTATCGGATTTTACCTAATATCCAAATCAAAACAAAAGTTCAATAAAAAGATATGTTCGTGCAACCAAGTAATCACTTTCTACGTATCAAATAAAGAAATAACGTACTGCATGACTATTCCAAAATTAAATTCTTTATACTTCCTTTGCCTTTCTTGAGTTTAAAGCAGCTGGGTCAATTAACGTTTTATAGTAAAATACTTAATTAACCATTTGTTATCTTATGTTATGGAAGAGACATATAATTTGAGGTACACAATGATATTTTATTCATGTTCATTAAATGTATTTGTAATTCGTTGAACAAATTGTCATGCATGAGTTTTCTAAGGTAGTTGTTGTTGTAAAAATGTGTTAACCTAGTAAGGTACAAAGAGAAACTATATTTAAGTGTTGAAGAAGATCTGAAATACTACTTTTAGTTCTGTGTTCAGATATAAAATATTCAGTATTAGGTTATTACATTTGCAATTTCTAGGACTGACTTCACATTCAAATATTGAAATTGTTAACGCTTTAAGAAATTGTTAAGAGGTCTTTTCAATTTTATGGAAAGGCATTATTATAATAAAATCTCTACAAAGTACACAGTGTTCAAAATCCCTACTTAGAGTTGTTATAGCTTTAAATCAGACAATTATTCAACAAATCTGGTTTTATATTTTGAATAGCTTATAAAACGTAGTGCGCACGGACTCCTTCTATGGTTGATGTGACATTGTAGTGGTTACAAAAAAGTAGTTTCAAAAGTTTAGTTCTTTACAGAATAGAATAGATTCAACATTCAACAATTGAGTGAGTTGGATCTAAAGTAAATAATTAATGTGTCATATTTGAACGTTAGTCCGTAAAATGTGTAAATGTTGCGTAATTAATAATGTTGCCACATACTAAATTAATATGTTGATAATTTCCTTTACATCAACTATAAACGTTTTATACTAGATTATGGTGTAAACTCTTTTCAAACTATATTGTTTATCGTGAGAATAGCGTTATGAAATAATTTATAATAACTGTTTTACTATAATTTATAGCGTTACATAATTCAATCACATGCACATATTTTGTTTGTGTTCCTGTCACAATAACCACGTGTTTCAAAAAAGAGTAAAGTACATTTTACTGATTGCTTTTGAAGAAATTATTATTGTTGACTTGATAGTGAAAGACAATAACTTACAAATTTGATCTAACAAGAGTATCAAAAACATCCCTAATTTGATTTGATTTCAATACATTGTGAAGTTTTGGGAAATGAATAATGTTTCTGAAGTCCTGAGGAAATCATATTATGAATACAAATGAGTTCAATAAAATCTAACATGTAACATTTTCTTTTGTTTTGCTAAGCTGACTTGTCTTTGGCATTAGAAATTTTCTCACGCTTCGTAGAAACGTTTACAGTTTTTTCATTACTAATTTTCAAATTAACAGATGCATATACCAAACGAGTACAAAATTTCATTAACAGTTGCTCAAAACCAATTAGAAGGTTTCTTATGAAAAAAACATTTACAGTTGACAAAGGCCGATGTTTTCTATTTCAACCAGAATATTTAACATAAATTGAAAAGATATAATTAAATAAGCATTTTAACGAGATTAACATCAAAAAGGCTATGATATGTTTCAAGTTGTTATGCCATGTTTAAATTGTTTCATTGATATTAATTGATATACGGATAAAAGTAGTTTCCATTATTTTTTTAATCTTAAAACCATTCTTTACCAATATTAGAGTTCACGTACTTGAAAAACCTTTTGTAATAAAATTGATGAAGTTTTATATTTGTTGAAAAAAATGGGTCATTGATTTCCATTGAATTTCCAATTTCTCGTGTTTAGAGGCCATTTTATTCAAATAACTTTGTTTGATGATTCTGAATACACAATTTCATAAGATATGTCACGCCTAATAATTATGCTATTATTGATATCAATATTTGATTTATAAAGCTGTTAAAACAATTAATAGGGAATTTGTAGCATTTGACACTAACAAGTCATATAAAGTATTTTAAATGTGTAATATATATCGTTGTAAAATGAAATGGAAGTATGATTTTATAACTTTTGACTTTGGTGCAAACTTGCATACTTGAATTATTATCTGTTACATGTATAACTGCATTTAGTGTCAAGCTTTATTTGGCCCTTTATTACGTCACTACGCAGTACTATGAAGCACTACGAAAAATAGTAGGCGACTATGAACGGATTTTAATATAGTATCGACTTTTTTCTTCTATGAAAATTAACACACACAATTTTTAAGAAATACAGCGTCGGTTTCATTGGATGACAAATAAAGCTGGACACTAAATAATGATAAACCCCAAAGGTCTATTACATAAATGGATAAGAATGCCTTCAATTAAAAATATAGTATTCATTTGCGCGTAGGTAAATTAAAAACGAAAAACAATTTGTGTCGTTAAAGGTTGTATATACCAATAACATATATTTCCTTTGCCAAATTGTTTTTTGAACACTTCATTTTCAAATGTTACTACGTTTTCGCTGTCATTAAAACGATTTATATATTAAAAAAACTAATTTCTTGAAGACAACATTAATTTGATTTAGAATTTTTATCTTTCTTACAAGAAATAAAGAGAAAACTACTAAATACCTTTCAAATTATTTTGGGAAGAACCTAAAGTGATGGCTGGTTTGCTTTCGGCAATAAGCCGATATTCTGATGTCAGAAATGGCAGAGAAAACGAAACGACAAACATTCTTATTGATGTTGTTATTTTATTGAATGACTGTGTATTCTACATGCTATTGCCTGTTTTAGCGTTGGCACAATGTTCCAAATAAAGCCATTGGGAAAACTATGTAATTTCTATGTAAAGTCGAGTGCAAATAGGCTTGCCATAAGGAAACTTCTAAATGTAACTACTTATTTGCAGGCTGTGTACTTCTAATTTGAGTGAACGACTCCGTAAGTATAATTTGCTTAATTCTTAAATCTTCTCTGTCAGAGATACCGTCTTTTACTGTCAGTTCTTAACAACATAATTTTCCCCTCAAACGTATATAAAGGTGTAATATGATTATCTTTTCATCTGTCAAATGTCGAGTTTGGTAGAATATGTGTCACCAATAACACGAAAACCTTTGACTTTATTTTTTTAAGATAAAGGTCATTGTTTATTGTATACAGAAAAACTAAACCAGCTTCATTCACTTCATATGTTATGTCATTGACAATTTTTAATTTCATAGTAAACGACTTTTTTCACGCTTCTAAATATGTTAATATATTATCAATTTTGCATGACATTGTTTTAAACAGAATACGAATTATTTCTTTTCAAATTCTGTGCAGAATGTTTAATAACATTACAGTTGCTTAAATTTTCTTTTTGCTTGAGTAACTGTTAAAAAAATACAAATTGATTAATAATTCTATGTTTTCTTTTCGGAGCACTTTTGTGCATTTTTTCGTTGAAGCGGGTATCTTTTAGTGAATATTATCGAATCAAAGAACAGAATTCGAAGCCGTTAAAGAACGCCCACACCTCAAAATTTTAAAATGTGCTAACTAAGTTTAATTGAACCTGTTCATTGACAGAAGTAGTAAATGCAAGCTACAGTCAATGCCATCTTGCACCGATTTGAACAGTATTCAACAATTATACATGACAATGATGAAATTGAGAGTGTAGAAACATATGTTGCATATTTCAAATGACGTAGATTATGGAAACTTCAATGCATCACTTTCGTGTCAATTCATATTAAGCGACGCATGATCGAGTGAAAATCATATGCTTTACAAAGGATAATACAAAAAAAACTGAAACTAATAAACAACGCGTATGACCCTCTGAAACTTAATCAATTAATCATGGTTTCACTGATTTCAAAGATACTAAAATGAAATTAATGAAATATCTGAGTAAAAAGATAGATATGCTTACGAATCACTTAATACGACTAAGAATATAAAAGTGACATTGAAAGGTTACGACACATCAGTGTCAAGTATAAGGTTTTTTTAAGATTGGTAAAATGAGAAAAAAACTTCCTAGTAGTTTCTTTACAAGACTGCCATAGGCATAACTTAAAAAAAAAACGATGTAATTGAATTCTTAATTACTATTCGAAACTAGTCTAATAATTTTTTTCGTGACATTTAACATGACTGTTATATTGAAAGAGGTTCATGTATCAGCTGAAATGTCAAGGTCATTCGTTACATCACCGATTTAGACAAAACAGTATATAAAGTCAGTACATTAGGAATTTGCAATGAAGGCAATCTTAAAAGAGTACTTAAATATATCATACACAAGCGCTTAGTTGTACATGTTTCAGGGAAAAGTAAAAAATATCAAATTAGATTACAACATGCGAGTGTATTGAAATAAAGAATTACATTTAGGTAATAAAATGTATCCAAATATATTGATATTTTGAACAAATCTCAATAAACATTTTTTTAAATTTTTTTTATCAAGTAAAGATGTTGAAAACTTTCAGTGTGAATACAAAATTACCGGAAAAGTAAGTAAAAAGATTATTCATAAACGTTTTTTTCTAAACAATGAATAAGTATGTTATTTCATCTCGAAGAATAGATTTAAACTAAACAACGTTATATTGTATCACTTTTTATATTATTCTATATTTTACTAAGTTGAATGTGTATGACTGTATAAAACAACTTATCATGATATCTATATAACAAAAAATAACAAATTATCTCGAATCAATTTTGTTTGAGTAATTACAGACATTGTAGGACTTTCCGTTAATTTTTTTATCTTAAAAGCAGTACTTACCAATATCAATCGGAACTGCCTCGGCTATTATCTATAATATTAACCTCGGAAACAATACGGATTGAAAGTAGTTCTACCACGTGGTTTCAGATGTAAACAGAAACAGAGATTATGTAAAACGAATGTATATGTTTTACATCTAATGCCTGTTCCAGTACTCTTTTGCTTGAAAATATGTCTGACAATAATTTGTAATTTAAATATGCCCACTGCTGTTCAATTTTAAACAAATCCGACGAAATGTCAACAGGTTGGTTTTTTGTACTTTCGGTTTCTACAACCATAATTATAATATATAAATAATGAATTGTTTGCTTTTGTACCTATGGTATCACTTATTTTAGGTGAAATTTTACTACATATATTGGAAATAAACTAGTAGTCAACTCCCAGCATTAAATAACTATTTGTTTACATGTTTAGTTTCTTAGCGTAGGTGAGACCGAAATACCGCATCCGTTCTGTGTATTCATACTATTGTGTTCGAGGTCCTTATCCGAAGACTGACGAAAAGGGCCGAGTAGTTGCGATTGTACCAATATAAGAGTTCACGTACTTGAAATACCTTTTGTAATAAAATTGATGAAGTTTTATATTCGTTGAACAAATTGGGTCATTGATTTCCATCTCATTTCTCGTGTTTAGAGGCCATTTTATTCAAATAACTTTGTTTGATGATTCTGAATACACGATTTTCATAAGATATGTCACGCCTAATAATTATGCTATTATTAATATCAATTTTTGATTAAGAAAGCTGTTGACTATGTATAATAAAACAATTAATAGGGAATTTGTAGCATTTGACACTACTAAGTCACATAAAATATTTTAAATGTAACAAAGTATAAAGAACTGTTTCTGACTATTCTCAGCTTACACCGTTAGAAAATTAGAGTGATACAATAATACATTGTATTATAAATGTAAGACAATTAGTATGTAAAATAAGGAACGTGTCAAATCCATGTAACAGACCTGGGAATAATTAAAACAAATAGAAACTATTCTCCAAATACCAGTGCCAAATAATTGTGTAATCACTACTGGCATGCAAGCAGTTTCCGTACAGAAGCAAAACCAGTATGGTTTGTTTAATCGGTTGATTTTTACTTGCATTCTTCAAAAGGCCAAATACCTTTAACGTTTAAACATTCTTAGTAAAATGTATGTAAAGCTTAAACTTGTTTCTAATCAATCATGTATCAATAGAAATGAAAAAAAAAATGCATTAACTATTAATAAGAGATTTAAATTTTAGAAACGGTTGGCACATACGTGAACAATGATTTAATTCTACTTGAAAAAAGTTGCTGTTAAATATTTATTATATTTAATTGTATGTATTATTAATGTGTCATAAATAATACAGGGGGATTTTGCTAAAACTCAAAATGTGATTTTACGTAAAAATATACCAGGTTATTGTATATAAAGCATTTTGTAATTACATAACAAATCTTGAAAAAGAAAGACACATATTGATTAAATTCCCCGTAGACATGACAATAAATATATGAAAACAATTTCATTCTTTATATAATGCAGTTAATACTATCACAAATAGGTAAGAGGTTACATCTCTAGGGAGAACAAAACTAAATTTCAGCTAGTAACATGTGCTCCAAAGATACAGTCATAAAACATTAACCTAAACGACAAAGTCTGTATATTGTGGCACTATTTTTAACACCTAGCGATTTGTTTAATTTCAAAATATGGTAAAAAAAGGTGATGATTTAGTACATTAACCTAATTATTTCGGTCTATTTATGTATAAATCGTAGTTGACATGGATATAGCGTTATTACTAGTTAAGCGGCAGGCCTGTGTTTAATAAAAACTAGAGAATGTCATTAATTTGCATAACTGCTGTAAAACAAAAAATAATGAGGATTAAGCTTATTTATTACATGCTTTTCGTTGGTTTATAGAAATATATCAGTGAATTATAAAACTGAACAGTGACAATATCATTTTGATAATTTCATTGTTTTGAATTTAAGCCCCTTACGTTGTTTCAATGAAATACGAGCGTGCACAGTAAATGACGTCACGTTGTTTTATAATTTTGAGCTTTTTTAATTTAGTATTACGTTAAAATGTCTTTATAAACGTTTCTTTGCTTAAAGTAAAAAAGTTTAGTTTAGTGTAAAATCGAAATATATATCACCTCATGAACACCAAAGGTTCATATTTAACTCGTGGCTACGCCACTCGTGAAATGTACCTTTTGGTGCTCACTCGGTGAAATATAGTCCGATCTTACACTGAACTAAACAAATATCCTCTATGTAAAGTAACTTAACTATATATTTTGCAATAAAAATTAAGACATTACCCATACTCCATTACCAACTTAAAGAAGAGTGGGTCACTATGTTATGCAATATGGCATATAACTTTAACAAAAGGGCAGGTATTTTACAATAATTTTCTATCTTAATCCCTCAAAATATGCTATTTCTACAGAAATAGTGTCAGTCATTTTATCTGATTTGAAATGCTTGAGCATATTCCTTCTTATGTATACTTTTCAATATTAAAAGAAAGGTCACCAAAATGCAATTTCTATTCCTGTAGCGATGACCTGTAAGATGTTATTTTCAGTCTATTACTAGCAAAGAGAAAATGTTTCAGGCTGCCGCGTCAGTAGAATACAGTTTGTGAAATATAAGTCACTCACTCGACAACACCTATTACAATATAGCTCCTATGTGTGCTTTGGCGTTGTTATGCAAAGAATGCAAGCTTTCAGACTCAAACCCAGTCTGCAACCTTCATGTGATTTTGCTGTGTTTAATGCTTTCGAAGTATGGATCACTTGTTTCCAGATATTTAAGTAACAGTCGAGGGCAAACTTTATTAATTTAATTTAAGTACTTTTCAATTTCTGTAACCACCACATCTCTATAATACTGGATGTGACAGAACTACCACTTGAAACAGGAATTCGAACAACAATTTCACGACTTTTGAAAAAAAATATGATATTATTTAACTCAAACTGAGATTAGAATCGTACTACACTTGATTTTTCAATTTTTTTTGTTGTTGGTTTTTTTGTGGTTGTTGTTTTTTGTTTTTGTTTTTTTTTTATCTTGGGGGGGGGGGTTCTTTTCTTTTTTTAAACAGTTTTCTAAAAATTACAATGTAAAGAAATAATGCTACTAAATATTTCACCCACTGAAATGAGTTTTTAAACTGTAATTAATTGACGAACATTATACTAATGACTTGTGACCAGATTAAAATGTTCACTTAATATCAAATGTATTATAACTGACAATTCGGCTTTAGTGTTGTTATATTTTCTGGTCTTCGGGATCATTGATGCCAGCACAATAAAGTGTTGCGAATTTAGTACCGCTCAAGCCGGTGCTAGGGGGCGTGAGGGATGTTGTACTTATTCATTATTCCTCATGTACAGACTCAATTAAACCGAGTGTGCAATTATTATGTTTTTTTGTTGTGATTAATGCTTTCGAGGGATCACTTTGTTTCCAGAATTTTGTACTTCACAGCAGCAGGTGTCAAATGCCGTGTGGCAGCCGTAAAAAGTTGCCCTGTACTTCACTTCAATATTGTTATATTTTCTGGTCCTTCGGGATCATTGATGCCAGCTCTATAAAGTGTTAAGATTTGAGTACCTGTCAAGCCGGTGCTAGGGGGCGTGCGGGGTGTTGCACTTATTCATTATCCCTCATGTACAGACTCAATCAAACCGAGTCTGCAATTCTTGTGTTATTTTGTTGTGATTAATGCTTCCGAGGGATCACTTTGTTTCCAGAATTTTCATAATTAACTTATTAAATGACATGTTTAGTCTTCTACAGAACGGTTAAGTAATCGAATACAACCTTGTATGATATAATATTTTTAGATTCTGATGTTGTAATCCATGCGTTTATGTTAAAAAAAAAAACTTTATATGGTTTAAATTACATACGCCAATATTTCTAAAATTCAAACACGTGCCTTTTAACATTGTTCATGTACTATATGCTTTTTCAGCAATTTCAAAAGTAGAACATTGAATCCAATTTATGGAACACTAAATCTTTAATTTTCATTACAATTGTTTTAATTACGTTTTGTAAAATGTTAATATTGTTCCCTTAATTAAATATCAATATCTGTATTAATATTCACAATAACCTCTAAAAACTATTTGAATAAAGTAATTCATATTACTTTATTTTATTAAACTACTTAACTATAAAATTATACTTCTATTATTATACAAAATCCAGTTTTTTTCAGCGTCAAGGCAAGATTATTTTACCATAGTAATATGAAGTTCAGGTATTGTCTGTCTTACCTTTGTTATGTCACTAAATTAAGTGTAATTGACAATGGAATACTTGAATGTTTTAATCACAAAATATGTGTTTAACTGTTGAAATAAAGAAAATGTATATGCATGCAATTTAAGTACTTTCTGACATAAACACATGGAAAATGTTTTAGCATAAAAAGTAATTACAGCGTGTGTGTCTGTTCTCTCTTGCCATCATCATCATCAGCTAAATTAGTACGTTAAAAGTATACGATTACATTACGTAGCTTAATTTTTCAAAATAAATCAGAATCATAAATCAAAATCGAAACAAGAAACTTCATAAATGAACAATTGTTTATATTGTAACGGTCACTGCATACTAAAATATACATACTTAACATAATTTTATTGAATAAATATGTTAAGCACACAATAATATATAACGTCTTTTTCATTAAATATAAATAATGCTATTAGGTTAAATGAATCAAGCCTTTCTTCAGATGATTTTGAACAATTAAAATATTTTTATTTAAACTTTTGTCATTCAAAGGTCCATTATGAACTATATTTGATATCATTTTTATTTCTCAAGACCTTTTTTGTATCTTGTTACAGTCCTAAAACATGTCTCATTTGCCATAAAATTTATTCGTCTATGTTCAGTTTTATTCTATTTCGACGCATATAGCTGTTCATTCAGTACAACTTTCCTTTTCATACATCTAATAATTATGCTCTATGTGCATTATCAAAACATTATTAAACACAATGTTTGACATTTCTATAAAATTTAGTAACTATGCATTTCTGAGGCATAATGTGCCTTTGACTTCATACGTCTTGATTATGTAGTTAGCGGCTGTACACGGAGAAAATATTGTTCAGCTCCACGATAGATGCACAATACTGAATTATATGCTTACATAAGAAATAAGTCAGATTATGTAAGGCATCAGGTTTCCCATTTCGCTGCAGACAAAATTATATAAGTGGGTTTATTTTCGCAAAATAAGTGCCATATTTTATCATTAACTGTGCTAAGAAATAAAAAATATCAAAAATGATGGTTCTGTTCTCGTAAAAAGCGCATTTGATGTAAATGATCGAGGATATTGGATGGCGTCTATTGCCCCATAAAAGTATGAACAAACTATCCTGCATCAATAGATTTATATCACATCTCTAAAGCTTTATACAATGTTGTTCTTACTTCAAAATCCTGGCTGACATTTTATAACAATACATCAAATGTAAACACTATTGAATGAGGCATAAATGTATCTGAAGTTGAATTGATTTATTTGCCTTAATAAAATGCAAGTTTACATCTTTTTAAGACATTGGTATGTTCTCGAGTTGTTGTTTCGTTTAGAAAGACAAAATCCAGTAATTTCTGTTTGCTCTGTTTGTGTATACCATTTCAGTACTTTCAAGGAATCTATTTTCTTTAAATATTTTACATAATTATATTTTTGGGAATCCAATATATGTAGCCATGGATTCACCTATATCAAAAAACATTATATGCATACGCCATGTACTGTCCACTTTTATTCGAGCAGGATTAATATAAGAAGGAAATTTGCAAACAAACTAAGCATTAAAATCACATGACTTGTTCTGTTTCACATTTCATTGAATCTGATAATCGTATTCTCATTAACGTTTGTAAACATATCATTTTAAAAATAAGCAGGTGAAATGAAATGAAATAAAACCGTGTCACCTGATATGAATATTTCCTATATGAAGGTACTTTTTTAATCTAATATAATAAACAAGATCAACAAGGAAAGGCGGCGTTCAATGAACGCAACAAACTTGCTCGTTTGTTTGATAGTTACCTCTCTATTCTTCGTGCTCATTTGTTTAAAATCTTCAAAAAACTTGAGTGATTAAATGATAAAACCTACAACTTTGAGAGGCAATTAAATCAAGAATTAACATGCTTGACTATTGAGGACTTGTAAGAAAATATGTATCGTTGTTTCAGGCATGACAGGAGATGTTACTCCCGACAAATGTTGCATTTTATAATGGTTAAATATATGAAAATTTTACTTTGAGAAAAAGTTCAAACGGCCGTTGTTAAAAGCTAAATGTTCAATAGAGTGTCCCTCTGTAGAGTTCATACTATACTTACTGTTCAAAATATGCTTCTGTGTGAAGATTCGATTCTATTAATACAACATTGATAAATGTCGATTAGATAAAATCGAAATGTTTAAATAATAAAAAAGCATCACATGCAAGATTCCTATGAAGCAAGGCAGAAAACTTGTGACCTCAATCACATTTTAAATTTAACTCTGCTTTCTGGTTGTATTATCAGTATGCAATTAAAATAAATAAAATTGAACTGTTACAATATCCAATGTCCTAGTTATAACCATTAGCAACCTCAGTTTATACTGAAGTTGAATTCAAAATTAAATATATTTTTAAAACATAAATGTACTTCGAGATGGTTTCACAGTATGTTTTAAACATTTAAATAAAATCGTCTGATAGCGCTCGGTTACAAAAGTACAAACCAAAAAAAGAAAAAACTATCCTTCTGTTTGGAAGTGAAATTTTAAAAATGGCTTTTATTATAAAACGTAAGATATCCATGTACCACTTCTTTTAACGTTTTGTTATTTTCTATTAAGAAACGCTAGACAAACTAGTAGTTTAATATTACAATGTGAAAGAGATAGCATTTAAAATCATATTTCAATGTTCGCAACATTTTAAATAGAAATCAAATACAAAGTCTTGTAAGATACATGATATGCACGTAGTAAACATAATCCTTTAATGGCAAGAAGTGTTTTTCTGTGACGTTCTTTTCATAAGAAGCCGTTTGTGTGGCAAAAAAGCCTTCTGAATTTTATTTTATATTTCTATGGTTTATATATGTTTATATCTTTGAGTACCACCCACTGAATTTGTCTGAAAACAACGTTCAGTGAACTGTACAAATAAAAATATATTGTTTTGCAATATGCGCAGTCTTTTGTGTTGTTTGGTGGTAGTATTTAAACATGGATACTTTGGGGGTTTCTTTTTTCCTTCTAATCAGAGAACTAAACAATATCTTACAAACAAAAATGCATTACAATTTTATATTTCTAGAGAAAGCCTTAATGTTTTAAACACAATATGTGAAAATTAACTACAGTTACGCCAAAATTCTACAACTAAATTAGGAATTAATCGAAATGTCTGCATATGTTGATGATGAGCAGAACTTGTCTGTGGCTAGTTTGTGTGTAATAATTATGCTCGGTTATTTCTTTACCTGACAAAATATTTTTATTTTCTTATTTTTCATACAAAAACATATCCGGATGCATTCTCTTTTGTGGAAATAAAAAATAAAATATCATCCATAAGCATTTACTCACCTACAAAAAGCTATCGGAGCAATATATTTCATATATCAGAAAAAACAGTAATCTTTACCACAAACAAAACGGATGGCTATACTATTATTCTGCATAGGAATATAACTTTCTCCTTAAGTGAAAAAAGTTCATACAATTAACCTCCTTAACAGTTAGTATAGTCAATATTTGTGAGGCGTTCAGAGAGTCACGTTGATAACCACATTATCGTCATAGAAGTATCCAACATTTTCCACAAGAAAATATGTCAGATGATAACACTTTCTGTAATTGTAGGTAATGTGTGTCTAATTATCAGCAGAATAATGAATTAGGCCACATGTTTACAAAAAAAGATCGGGTTCAAGATTAAATGATCCTGATTTTATTTCCATTGCTATATAATAAACTTACGCTTAAAAGGTATGGTCAGCTCGGTATGGTTCATAAACAAAAATGTGCTGATGCGCCTAGAAACAAACCTATTGTTTGATAAAACAAATTAATAACAATTCAAAACGCACGTATAACGTGATAAAATATGGATCAATTTTACGATTATATATAAAATTAATATGTCTTGTAAAGTAATAATGATTTATGACTAAAATGCCATAATAATGCTTTCTCAAGTCCACTTTTATACATTTTTAATATTGCATAAAATAAATCTATAAAAAAGCTATAGAAACGCGATACTTGGTTATCGTAAAGAGTGTAAAACAAAAACTTCTAGTTAAAATCAACAGGTGCAATGCTTTTTCAGACACGCTACAATAATAAACATTAGTTAGAAGAAAAAGTTCAAAGGCACGAAGTAAATTATATTATACCATATGACCTCATTAGTACAAATTCTTTCTCTTCGAGTGTTTCCTGTTTAAAATTCATAAAACATCTTTATAGAGATGTAATAGAATATTTGCATTATGATAACGCCCTGTATATGCATTTTGTAATAGATAAAGCTTAAGATAGGATTTTGAAACACAATACAGCAATTTATTATTTTGTCTGGAAACAATTTCAAGTTTTATGAAATTATGTAAATTTTAAAGTAACATATATTTCCGTGTTGTCAACGCTGTCATACATACCATTTCAAGAATGAGTTTGAGGTCAGTTTTCAGTTGATAAAGTTACAATTTTATGACTTTTTTCATTTTTTTTTAATTACAAAATACATATCTATATAATTGTACATTATGATTCTGTTAATCAATAATTGATTTCAAAGTGAAAATTATCAAAGTATACTTTCACACTTTTCACATACGAGACAAGTATCCAAAGATTTTCCTCATGCCGTGCCTTAATTTCATTTTTGCTGACAATTCCAACTTTAATGGTACAATAAATAAAGGGTTGAGTTGGCCATATTCTTTTTACTATTGACCCATTTTATTTCCACAAGCATGTGTTACAAGAAAGAGGTGCTATTATATTGTTTAGGCAAGGTCATTTAGTTGTAACGACTACTCGAAGTTTGCCATTTTAAAGATTACAAAATATGCTGAAACATTGCAGTTCAATAAACAGATTTCCAATCACCCAATCTCGCATGACTACAGATGAAGATATTATTATAAGAAAACTACAGTAACTATATTGAAATTGTCATAGAACGATGTGAAACGTTTTATACATTTGGATATAATGTGTTTCAGATGAAATTTAAGGCTATGAAATAAATTCAAATGAACATTGTGTCAGTAAGTTATTTCATGAATCAAAATTTACTGACTGCGATCGGTAAAGTGGGGGAACGTAGGTATGTTAACATCGTTTAGTTTGAATCTGCAATAGTGCACAACGTATGATAATTTTGTTGACTGTTTTGGACCTTAGGTAACATTTCTGCATCATTTCAGGCGCGATCGGGCACCTATACCATAGAACAATCGGCGATTCGTATGCTAGCTAATTAACTTCCTCACATAAACGAATCTGAAGCCCGTGATGGGATTCCAATCACAACAGTGAGGGGCAAGTAATTTAATGCCGGTGTCTGTGAAACTTGTGTTCTTGCGGTGATGGTATTGATAGAACCGTCAATGTGACAAGTTCGTGTCATGTATCAAAAGGTGACGTATGATCAACAAGTAAACGAACACATGAGCCAGAAACAATGAACAGATAAGCGAAACTAAATAAATGAATTAGAAAAGGAGATCAGGTGATAAGAAGCCTGCATATCACAGACAAGAAACGAAAACAAAGAATTAATCAATTCGTACTTGCGACCAAATTAATAATGAAACCGCTTAGCCAGAAAATATTGAATATTAGGAACAACAAAACCTTAATCTACACAATGATGTCGTTCTGAAATATCTTCAAAGATTTGAAATTTCGTATATAGAGAAGTAAAGACGTCACAATAGCTTACGACCTTCACACGCCGTCACCTGCGGCAATATTTCATAAACGAGCATTTAGTTACTAAAACTGAGGCAAAACGGATTCTCTTTGACTTTACGGCATGTATCATCTTGTAAAGGAAAAAACCTAAGATAACATCTCAGTTAGCAATGTATAGAAGCATCCTGAATACAATGTAACTGTTACATGTAATATAGTAAAGTTCAGTATTTCTTTTATTGTATTAACTATTAGTGAACTTGTGTTGTAGATTTTCAAAAATGCTAGACAGAAGAATTAATAAAATGGTGTACAATCTTTGTAAACATTTATCTGGTATGCATTGTAAAAACTGGTATTTTACAGTAAATGAGTTGTTCAAAAGATATCATTGTAGTGAATATATTGATGTAGAAAATGTACATTAATATAAGAAGACTCTATTAGAGAAATTGCAAGTAAACTATTTTAACCAGTATCTAGATAATTGGATTGAATCTTTACATTGGTTATATAGTTCGCATGGGTCTGGAAGTAATAAATTGAGAACATACAGGAATTTCAAATTTGATTTTGAAACTAAGAACTATATCAAAGTACTGCTTCCATATAAGCATAGATTGGCACTTGCAAAATTTCGGTGTGGAGTCGCTCCAATTAGACTAGAAACTGGTCGCTTAAAAGACTAGCAGTCAATGATAGAATATGTCCATTGTGTAATACAGAAGTAGAAAATGAAATTCATGTTCTTTTGAAATGTCCACAATATTTAGATATCAGACAAAATTTGTTAGACAAATCAATGTATATTAATAATGGGTTTCCTATGTTAAATGATGTTAGCAAGCTTAATTTATTACTTTCCAATGATAGTATTGTTAGAGAAGTTGCAAAATCCTGCTACCTTATTTTAGAAAAACGTGCAAAATGCTTGTATTATGATTAGGTCTTTATATATATTCACACATACCTTCACTTACGGGGCCTATTTATAAGACCGAGTTGAGTGGTATTATTTCATGCAGTCAGTTTTTATATATGCCACTATGTAGGCCTATAATGAACATTTCCATACAACAGAACTAAGGGGTACTAAGTTATATATATAAACTGTATATTTGATTTTACCATAGGTGAAAACATAGTGACCAATAACATAAAACCCCATTAAAAATATATACATTTGTGGGACATATATCATTTACTACTAAAACCGGCCTACGGGCACTATGTTAGAAGGGTAGCCTACGCCCCCATACATCGTTTTAAACATGCCAGAGTTGCGAGGCCTTATGTATGCCCCACATTAAATATAAACCCCACAAGTATGGTCTCAAATAGACCGATGCCCAGTAAATGGAGGAATGTGACATGTGACTGTATATTTATATATATATACAAACACATTCCTCCATTTACGGGGCATCACGATTTGTGAGATATGATAACAGAGAACAAACTCTATATATGTGAATGTTGGGCTTGTTTCAATGTGTAGTGCAGTTAGTGACTGTATATAAAGCTGTTCTGAAACCATCATTTTTTGTGATGGTGGATGAGCAGTGGCTATGCTTTCATGACTGTTCTGCTAGGCGCTGTGCCGTAATTGGACTGGCATATCGATGTGGTGGTATGTGTGTATATATTCCCTCATTTCTATCAATTTATCTGCACACTTGTATCTTAAGTGATCCCACGCAGGGGAAAGTATAACTGTATTGAATTTAATTATCTCCCTTTATATATACTTTATCTGTCTAAATTCATTGTATCCTACGGATCTACTTGATCTTACGTGATCCAGTTGACTTTCGGAAATAGATATATAGTTTTCTGGTCCCAATCAGTGAAGAAGACAATAAAAATGTCAATTCGTTGATTTGTGAGATATGATAACAGAGAACAAACTCTATATATGTGAATGTTGAGCTTGTTTCAAAGTGTAGTGCAGTTTGTGACTGTATATAAAGCTGTTCTGAAACCATCATTTTTTGTGATGGTGGATGAGCAGTGGCTATGCTTTAATGACTGTTCTGCTAGGCGCTGTGCCGTAATTGGACTGGCATATCGATGTGGTGGTATGTGTGTATATATTCTCTCATTTCTATATATATATATATATATAGTTTTATATGGTTTTAAGACTTTTATATTAATGAAAATTGTCTACAAAAAAGGCCTTTTTAGTGATATCACCTTTTTTAAAGAATTTAAAATCTTAGCTCTTAGCTGTTTTTAAAGATATTTTAAAGTGTAAAGAATTAAACATCTTAGCTGTTTTAAAGTATTGTAACAAATTAACGTTCTTATCTAATAGTTAAGTAATATCATAAGTCAAATGAATACTCAGATATGTATTTTATTTGATCTTACTGGAATGCTCATATATGACTATGTAAAATACCTATCTGTGTAAGTTCTCATCTGATCTAACCTTTTAAATGTGGATTGTATGTTATGATAATTGTAACATGTTTGTAATAACATACATAATGTATAGTCTCTTATAATTCTTTATAAGAATGACCATTTACATGTATTTTAAGTTTTATTGAATGTATATTTGTATTATATGTTCATGTAATGGATGAGACTTAAATAAATAAACTAATAATAATAAGTGTATAGTAAAGTTCAGTATTTCTTTTATTGTATTAACTTTTACGTAGAAATAGATTAATGTTTGTTTGTCAATCAGAAATAATTATCCTAGATATACCTGGCTCGGCACTGTCTAATTTACGCTCCCTTCGCAGCTTACTGAATACACTCCCGTTACTTCAGAAGTGAGCAATAGTCGACCGATGCGAAGGAGAGTATGTCTAATTGGAATGACTCTAACTTAACAAACACTAACCTCCTAAGTGGTTAAACTATTTTTGACAATTTACATAGCACGAGTATGATATGCTTATTCAACAGAAAGTATTAAACTCATAAATTGTACAGACTTAATAGTGTCAATGTACCACAGAATTTGAAAAATGGAACGAGCTCAGTAGACAAAATATAATTGCAACCACTTATAACAATTAAGCCATTCTTTACTGAAATTGAAAAGCTTCAAATTAGATCAAAAGATTTCGTGTGTTTAATTGCTGTTGTTAAAACTAATTATCAATATCTGCAACAAAAGAAATTGTCTAAGATGAAATGCGATGATTAGATTATTGTCTTAGTTTGTTTAAATTAAAAACAGAAAACATGTGCGATGTTGTTGTATAAAGTCAGTTAATTCCATATTTAATGTAAAATTGTTTGAATTTCACTCGCAATATTTTAAGCCGTATTTTATGTCTCTCCAACTCTGTAAGGTCATAAAGCTACTTCTTAGCTTAACCGGTTTATTTGTGGATGAAAAACTATGTTTCCCCTCCGTGTGATTATGTCAGGGACGAATGGCTTACTGTGAAGAATACCGGACGTTCCTTAATTTAGCTAAATGCCTTCTAGATATGTTTGTCAATAATGATAAAAACGAAATTTTAAATTCAAATTGATAATTTGGCAAGAGCGCAACAGCTCAGGATTATTATAATTCTAAAGTTTTATTGACAATATTATCTATCATAACAAAAGGTAATTTTGTTACTCAATAATACGAACAAATTGGAATCAACTTTTTCAAGTAAAATTGCGGTCAAACACATTTGACTCAATACCTTTTTCATTTGTCTATTTAATACACAACACGGAATCCTTATTTACCCGAAATTATTTTTTTCATTTATTAGAAAAGAACATTGGTATCAGCCGTGACCGAGTGCTTAAGTTCATTATCTTCAAAAGAATTGTCCCTTACCACCGTGGGTCCGACAACCGACACGTATTTTTGATTGCATTGTGTGAAGAAGCTGTCCAGCTATCTTACTGAACGCCGGTGGTAACCTTACATGTAAAGCTGGAAAGTCGCCATATGACATACTATGTTGGTGCAACATAAACCCGGCCACAAAAAGCAATCGTAATTTAAATGACTGCCAGATTTTCACATTACATGCGTGAGACAAAGAACGAGGATTCAGATTTTAGCACTTTACGAAACAAAAAATTCTAGATATACCAGTTACACCATTTGCTTGTGTGTCAGGTAACGAACTTATTGATCTGTTGTTTTTTTTTTACTAGAGCAGTACATTGGATCTCTGTTAACGACAATTTAATGCATAAAACGTTACATAAAGACATATGGTCGCCAAATGGCGTGTTATATTGTTGTTATTGTATCCTGCAAGCTTTTGCACAGATCAATTTGCACTAAAATCAGAGAGCTCACTGAAAGCTTCAGTTGATGGTGTACCTTAGTTGATGGTGTACATTAATTGATGGTGAAAATTTGAAGAAAATTTACTATGGAACGAATTTATTCTTTTCAGGGCTCAAACTGTTGAAGTAACTTTATAACTTTGATGTTTTCAATTTCAGACATAATATGTTTTCGATGCAATTAGTTTTACAAAAGAGTAAAGGGGTCCACCATTCCCTGTTTGATTTCTTTATTATTTATTAAAAGATCCGTTATGTAATAATGTTTGCAATTTTGTTTGGACATATTAATGATGAATATAACAGATGAAAGAGGATAACCTTGTATTATTCCGTTTAGAATTTAGAAACTCAATCAACTTAGATATGGAGGTCAAAATATAATAAAGAATTTCAGTTTAAAGTCAAGACGTCAGGTGTATTAGTAACAATGGTAGTTGATTACGTGACATCTACTTACGTTAACAAAGATATAACAAATATTAACAAATACTATTAGCGGTGATGCCTTGTTACCGTAAACAAATTTCTTGTCTATGTCCTAATGATACATTTTTATTGATTTATAGATAATTAAAATACGTATAAAAATATGCCCATTGAAGACCAACCTTTTTTAAGACATGACAATATGCGGAACGAGTTGAATGTATCTTTGTCTATGACTATCAGTTAGGTTATTTAGAAGAATGCCAATGGCGTTATAAAGTGTCCGTCTCTCAACACAGGGAATTTGCATTCGTACCCTACTCAGCTCAAGAAAATCATTCCTTATCTGATATTCATGGAAGCAAAATCTAAAGTTATTCAAATCAGCTTCCAGTATTAATAATTGTATTACTTAATAAGTAGCGAAATAATAATTAAAAATCATTACGTTATGCACTTTAGGTATTTGTTAGCAATGGCTTTTGTGATTTTCGATCAAAAGTGTCGAGCTTTTGTAAGTATAAAGTTTGTTAATTGGTTAATCAAAATATTGAAAAACAGAAAGGAGAACAAGTTTGTATCATACCTGCTCAACAACAGCTCAATTATGAAAAAGACACGACTTTTGCGACTCTCCTCAAAATAAATACATAATTCTGTACTTACAAATCAAGATTGAAGATACTTAACAGATAAAATTGTAGATATTTTCCACCGATAACATTGATGGCCGTGAGTATATTGATTAAACTTTTATTGCACGAAACCCACGCTAATACGATGGAATCGGATTTCCCTTTCCAAATCAAAGCAAAAGTTCAATAAAAAGATATGTTCGTGCAACCAAGTAACCACTTTTCTACGAATCAAACAAAGAAATAACTTACTGTATGACTATTCATGTTTTAAATTAAATTCCGTGTACTTCCTTGGCTATAAGTGAGTGTAAAGCAGCCGAGTCAATTAAGGTTGCATCGAAAAATACTTAATTAACCATATGCTATCTTATTTTATTGAAGTGAAAAATAATTTGAGGTAAATAATGATATTCTTATTAATGTTCATTAAATGTATTTGTAATTCGTTTAACAAATTGTCATGCATGAGTTTTCTTAGTTTTTGTTGTTAAATGTGTTAACCTAGTAATTTACAAAGAGCAATTATATTTAAGTGTTGTAAAAGATCTGAGAGACTCCTTTTAAATTTTTGTTCAGTAACATTTGCAAGTTCCTGGACTGAATGTCACATTCAAATATTGAAATCGAAAACGCTTTAAGAAATTTATGGAAATGCATTATTATAATTAAATGCCTACAAAGTACACAGTGTTCAAATAAAGACTTAATTAGAGTTGTTATAGCTTTAAATCAGACAATCATTTCAACAAATCTGGTTTTATATTTTTATATAGCTTTAAAGTTTAGCAAATAAAACGTAGTGCGCAAGGACATTTTATATGGCTGTTTTAAAATTGTAGTGGTTATTAAAAAATGCAGTTTAAAAAGTTTAGTTCGTAACAGAATAGAATCGTTGTCCAACAAATTAAAGTTTAAAGTGAAGTGGATCATTATTATAGTTGTGTAAGTGTTGCGTATTTAATTATTTGATAATTTTCTTTACATCAACAATAAACGTATTAAACTAGAAAATGGTGTTAACTTATTTTAAACTATATTGTTTATCTTGAGAATTAACGTTATTATTTGAAATAAAATCATAATAAATATTTTGTTTCTATAATTTAAAGCTTACATAATTCAATAACATACACATATTTTGCTTATGTTCCTGTCACAATAACCAGGTTTTTTAAAAAGAATAAAATACCTTTTACTTATTGCTATTGAAGAAATGATCATTATTGACTTGACAGTGAGATATTAACATACTTATTTGATATAACAAGAGCACTTAAACATTATTTATTTAATTTTATTTCAACGAATTTTGAAGTTTTCAAAATGAATAATGTTTCTCAAGTCTTGAGAAAATCAACTCTTGAATACAAATAAGTTCAATGAAATCTAGTATCATAACATTTTCATTTTTCCAAGCTGACTTTTCTTAGATGTTTCTAGTTTTTTTTATCGAAGCTCCTTTCTCTTAGGCGTTAGAAATTTTCTCACGCTTCGTAGAAACGTTTTCAGGTATTTCATGTTTTAATTTCCAAATTAACAAATGCAAATACAAAAACAAAAAACAATTTCAATTACCATTTGCTCAAAACAAATTAGAAGATTTTTTATGAAAATAATGTTAAATTTAAAACAAAGACGGATGTTAACTATTTCAACAAAATATTTAATACAATACAACACTTATAGATTCTTCAAGTATTTCGGCCATGTTTAAATTTAGCATTGATGGGAATACAAATAAAAGAACAATTAATATCGTTGAAATATGAAATGGAAATGAAATATGGGCTGCTTAGACTTTTGAATTGTTTTGTAATTTGGTGCAAAATTGCATAATTGAATTATTATCTGCTATGTCTGTATGCACTGTATCGGTTTTGTGTTATCGTTTTTATCAATTTCATTACCAAAGTACTGGCCTCCTACAATCAATTGACAAAGTTAATTTAAACTGATCAATTCATCAGATTCTGCGGTAAAATATTTTTCTCGGAGCGATGACGTATCTTTAAGATTCTTTAGTTCTGGCTTTCAGTCATATGTTTATCTAGTTTCTTTAAGCGTATCAGCATAGCTATGATGGACAATAGAACTGTTCTTAATTATTATAACTGTTGGTTTAATTGCACACCGAAAAAAAAAAGCAATTCATTGGCTATTACTTTTGTTGTTTAAATTACAAATACATATCTAACACGTAAAGGCTGTCTAAAAAAATTCTTATCAGTATAAATATTTCTGTTTGACAACGAAACTAATAGAACATTTTACATCATTTATTGTCATGATGTTGTTCTTTACCCCTACAGACAATGTTTGAGGGTATGAGCATAACAATACTGTCACACTAACGATAAATTCGCTTAATATCATTTTGTCATATAAGAATACCCAATTCCATCAAGGACATCAGCTGGGAGGGGGCGGGGGTATTATCTCATTCTGTGATTTACTTACGAAAATTTGTTATTATTATTTCCGATTAAATATTATCAGTTATTAACAAAACATATTCATTTAGTACGCTTTTTAAATTTTCTAAGCTGTAAAGAAAACATGATATTTAAGTAGAATAAACACATCTCAATGAAAGACATCACGATTACTATTCACTAGTTGGTGTTCATAAAATTTGTGAAATATCATAGAGTTTCTAGTGTTTTACTTCCAACTGAATATTGCATGCTGTAGTATGAGGCACTAGTAGATTGTTACAACAGTTGTTGAATTTTCTTTCAAGATTTTTCTACAAAATAAATATTGCAACTGTTCATCTACTGAAGTTCAGGCTTGAAACAGAAGAAGTAAAGATAAAACCCAAAGGTCTATTATATTAATGGATAAGAATATTTCCAATAAGAAATGTATGCGCGTAGGTTATTAAGACTCGACAAGTCATTTGCGAAATTTGTCGTTTAAGATTGTATTTTCCAATCACAAGAATTCCCATAGTAAATAACGGAAAACTTATAGTTTGTTTTCGACTTAAGTAATTGCTGTGTGTAATTGCATTTATTTTCGTATAATTGACTCTTTGGTAAGGTTTTAGTTTTAAAACGTCTTCAATTAACATGCTAAACTTTTTAATTAAAATATACAGGGTATAATTTTATTAAAAACAAAGAAAAACATTGGAGTTTAATACTCTGCTTATAGAAAATTTATTCTTTAAATGTTACTATGTTTTCGCTGTCGTTAAAACGATTTACATTTTAAACAAAAAATGAAGACAACATTTATTTGATTCAGAATTGTATCTTTTTACAAGAAATAAAAAAAGATTTTCAAAATTTTTGGGACGAACCTAAAGTGATGGTCTGTTTGTTTTAGGCGACGAGCCGATGTTCTGGTCTCAGAAATGACAGACAAAATATTTCCGGACCTTGTTCTTCGAAGCGACACACAGTCTTATTGATGTTGTTTTCTAAGACTTAACGAGCTATGGCCTGTTTTAGTGTAGGAACAATGGATCAAATAAAGCCATTGTGAAAACCATGTAATAACTTTGTAAAGTTGAGTGCAAATAGGCCATAAGAAAACTTCTAAATGTCTAAATGTAACAATCCAGATGCAGAATAAATGACTGTGTACTTCTTAAAGGAGAGAAATGGTTTCAAGATTATTTAAGCTGCAGACGTCAGTGTGTTGTTCTAAGAAATGCCAAATCTTCTTGGGGTGTTCTCTCAGCTGGTGTTCCACAAGGTTCGATCCTTGGTCCCTTACTTTTTCTCATCTACATAAATGACATAGTCCAAGATCTTCAATCCAATGTTAATCTTTTTGCTGATGATACCAGTCTCTATCTTGTTATTGAAAACCCACAAACTGCAGCACAACAATTACAATCAGATATTGAAATAATAGCTGCATGGGCAGAAAAATGGCTTGTCACTTTCAATCCGTCTAAATCAGAATCCCTTATTGTCTCTAGAAAAAGAAATTCATATCACCAACCACTTCAAATGCTTAATCAAACTATACCTGAAGTAAAAGATCATAAACACTTAGGATTATTTTTGTCTCACAATTGCCTGTGGCATTCACATATAGAATATATTAATGAAAAAGCATGGAAACGGGTGAACATAATGAGAAAACTGAAATTCATGCTAGATCGTAAATCTCTTGAAATTATTTATATATCGTTTATCCGACCAATCCTTGAATATGCGGATGTGGTATGGGGAAACGCATTTCAGTATGAACTTGACCTCTTAGATAAAATACAAAATGAATGTGCTAGAATAGTGTCTGGTGCAACAAGACTAGTTTCAATTGAAAACTTAAATAATGAAGTAAATTGGGAAACATTAGAACAAAGACGTTATAAACATAGATTAACATTATTCTATAAAATCAAACATGGCATTGCACCAGAATACTTGTCAGAACCAATACCGTATCAAACAAACACTCGTTATAACCTTAGAAATTCAAACGACACTATTGGTATTTCAGCAAGGACATCTTTATACTTTAGTTCTTTTTTCCCATCTTCAATTCGTGAATGGAACAACTTGCCCCTTAACATAAGGAATCTACCAACCCTTTCAATGTTTAAAAATTATCTATTACGTGATAAGAAAACTACACCAAAATACTTTTATTTTGGTGATAGAAAACTTCAAATTCTTCACACCAGGTTACGCACAAAATGTAGCTCCCTTAATTATCATTTGTTTCTAAAAAATATATCACCATCGCCATTATGTGAGTGTGGTCAAATGGAAACTAACTATCATTACTTCTTTGAATGCAATCGCTTTCGTACATGTAGAGAAAAATTATTGGGAAATCTAAATAATTTCGATATTACCCTCAACACCCTACTTTTTGGCAACCCGGACATCTCAGATACTGATAATGCCAATATCTTTAAACATGTTCATACTTTTATCTCAGAATCAAAGCGATTTCTCTGAACTTAAAGTGAAACAGTGAAGCAATCTTTCTTTTCTCTTTCTTTCTTTTTTCTTCCTATTTGATTATTTGTTTTCCTTTCTTCTTTTTTCGTTATTATAATTTCTAATTCTTATCCCGATGATTACTTATAAATATAACGTTTACTTCGTCACAAATATTTACATTCCACTTTTTTGATAATTGTACAAAATATTAGAAAATCGACTCATTATAAAGTTACACTAAAAGGAGAAGAATTTTATAAGACTTAGTCTTTCATTCTCATCCTTTTCTTTGAATATATTATATATTTGTATTCTGATTGTATTGTATTATGTATATCATGTAAATATTCGGGAAATAAATATGTTTAAACTAAAGGAGAGAACGTAAGTATAATTTGGTTACTTGATACAACTTTTCTGTCGGAAATATCGTATTTTCCCGGAGAAAAGCAATGTTTTCGCATTAATTGAAGTAAAAAGTAGTTCCAATCAAAATAATTTTCCCCTGAATAAACGTATATAAACTTAAATGAACGATTTATATAAATATCTGTCTAGCTTGGAGTTTGGTAGAATATCTGTCGTGAAGTAACATAAACAGACAAGCCACACAAACACGAACATTCAGTAATTAAATTTTATTGCATACGTTTCGGCTATATGCCTTCATCAGTGCAAAACATAATAAAATTACCGGAAGCGACGTCATAACGGAACACGCGTTAAACGCGCGAAAAACGTTATGGCGTTTAGCGGCAAAACTATGAATGTTTTTGTAGAAACAAATATTTATGCTATAAATAAAGCTGGTACATGAATTAAAATGGATCAACAGTGATACATATGTCTATTAGACAATGTTAATAAAAATAAGATAATAGACAAACATATTAATATTCATGTAACGCATTATAAATCAAACAATACTTTATTATTTAGTCCATTTGGAATCATAGTATTTAATTTATGGATCCAAAAGGATTCTTTACATAACCGGTCCATGTTGTTTTCTATAATTTCTATAGGCAAAAATGAAAAATCTGACAATGAACACTTATTATCGTTTGATCCGAAATGGATCGCAACATGTGAAACTGGATTTACGTCACAATTTCTTATATCAAATCTATGTTTATTCATTCTGCATGATACATTTTGATTAGTCTGACCTACGTATTGCTTTTTTATTTTTTTTTTTTTGTGAAGTAACATACGCACTTTTGATTCTGAACTTTTAAGATAAAGGTCATTGCCAATTATTTGTGCAGATAAATCTTAACTAAACAAATCATTATGATTTAAATGATTCCGTTATTCACAATATTATTCTCTTTCACTAAATAAAACCTAATCAAATTAAAAAAACAAACAAACAAAAACAGAAATATCTAAATAATTTCTCTTGTCATTTCAAAAGCGATATTTTCATTCAAATATATTTAAAGTGAATACAATTACAAAAGGCATATTGTAAATGGAAAATGTAAAAACTATTACCTTCATGCAAAATCAGAAATAAAATGTTTTTGTTAGCTGCATAAAAGACAAAATGCTTTTACCTTTGGAATTTAATTCATAATTATCGCTTTCTGTCAATCATGCACATTGGTTTTGATAAGATTCTTGCGTTAATTAATGTTGAAACTGACTGATGCTTTTTTAACGAATTTAGATATTTCAAGATTCAGTAACAGTAACTATTACTTCACTGGTGTAACTTAAGATTACTCAACACTAGTGACTTTAATCTGAATTTCCTTTTTCCGCGACGTTGAAAGCCTAACGTCATCTTTTTTAATTGAGGGTTTAGAAACATCTCTAGAAGTGTTTATACGACGGTGATCATGGAGCCTTCAATGCCTCACTTCCGTGCCATTTCTTAATAAACGACGTATGATCATGACAAGCAAAAATGTAAAACATCTGTTAACTAAAGGAACTTTTCATAATACGAATAAATTGAAACTAGTGAGCACCGTGTAAGACCCTCTAAAACTTAATAAGTTAATCATGATATATTCCAAATGGGTTAACTAATTTAAAAGCTAGATACCAAAATGATTTTCAGAAATTCATGAAATATCTGCGTAAAAAAAGATATGCTTACAAACGTCTTAACACGGCTAAGAAAATAAATGTGACATTGAAAGGTTACGAAATATCAGTATCAAGAAGATAGTTTATAAGATGGGTTAAATGTGAAAAAAACACTTCCTAGTAGTTGTTTTACAAGATTTCTATATGCAATTGATAAAGGCATAACTTGAAAAAAGGAATGTAATGAATTCTAAATTACTATTCGAAACTTGAGATATCAGTTTCAATTGATGATTCTTTCATGACATTTAACATGACTGTTATATTGAAGGAGGTACATGTATCAGCACAGAAATGTCAAGGTCATTCGTTACATCACCGATGTAGACATAAACATCAAAGTCAATATATTAATACAGGAATTTGCAATGTAAGCAATTTTAAAAGAGAAGTTAAAGTTGAACATGTTTCAGGGAAGAGAACAAAATATCAAACAAAATAACAATATGGTAGTGTATTGAAATAAAGCATTACGTTTAGATAATTAAATGTAACTAAATATATTAATATATTGAACGAATGTCAATTAACAACCTTTTATATTATTGTTAACTAAAGATGTTGAATACTTTCAGTGTGAATACAAAATTACTGAGAGAAAAAACGTAAAAACAAAAAACATACATGTAGATTAGTTCATAAACTAAAATGATTCATAAACTTTTTTCTAAATATCAGTAAATCAGTAAAGGGTATTTCTTCTCGAAGAATAGATTTAAACTAAACAATGTTTATCTTTTTATCTTTCTTTGTATCATTTTCATATTGAGCTTGAATGTGTTTGACTGTATAAAACAAATAATCATGATATCTTATTAGGAAAAATAACAAATAATCTCGAAACACTTTTGTCTGAGTAATTACAGACATTATAGGACTTTTTGTTAAAATTATTTTGATCTTGAATGAAGTCTTTACCAATTTAGAGTTCATGTACTTGAAATACCTTTTGTAGTTTTATATTCGTTGAACAAATTGGGTCATTGATATCCATTCCAATTTTTCGTGTTTAGAGGCCATTTTATTCAAATAACTTTATTCAATATTTGTTAATTTAAGTTCCCTGCTTTAGTTGTTTGACATCTAACAATACAATCTTTTATTTATAAATGACATGTAAACTTGGGAGTTGAAACAAAATATTTTAAGAACTTTCTACAAATATATATTTTCAAATTCCAACCCTTTGATGATAAAAGTATCATAATTATTTCTTTGTTTCATATTTTCTGTAGAGAGTTTTTTTTTCTGAATAAAATTGACTTTTTGACATTTTTTATTAAAACGTATCAATAGGCGGTGTATATATATATGAAGTCGTTTAGATGTTACTCATTTTATGGTTGAATGGCTACACAATCAAGATAGTGTAATGCAGAGTATACACGTTATCGCAAGGTAGTTATACAATGATTTGTATGTATCGCTGATTATTGAAACTGTTCCCCGTCTTGAATTTTTTGTTTTGTAAATTAACGATAAAGCGTAGTGAAAAGACTAAAAATATACTATTATGGTCTTAAAACTTTGCAAAATTGTATCTTAACCGAGCAATTTAAACGAAAACAATAACATTCAATAAAAACTGTGAACAAAATCATTCTAAATGGCGGCTGATTTGTGCCATTCGTGTTTTCGCCCCGCGACCCCGCCATTTTAACTTGTTAATCTTCACTGTTCGCTTCGTGGGGTCGCGGGGCGAAAACATGCTAATTACCTTATGCTAGTTAATTATAATCACCCCGCGCCACCGCCAATAAGCGTGTTTTCGCCCAGCGCTCCGCCGTTTTTTTCTTAAATCTCGCTCTGTGCCCACGTGGGGCGAAATTATATTCATTTATATTTGGCCTGCGCTCCCGTTGATAAGTGTGTTTTCGCTCCGCGACCCGCCATTTTAACTTTTTAATTCCCGACTTTCGCTTGGCGGAGTCGCTGGATGAAAACACGCTAGTTCGCGGGGGCTCGGGGCGAAGTTTTATTTATTAAATTTTGCCCCACGTCCTGTTTATTAGCGTGTTTTCGCTCTGCGCTCTCGCCGTTTTATATCTTAAATCTCGCTCCTCGCCCCTGCGGGACAAAGTTTTATTTATTAAATTTCGCCCTGCATACCCGCTAATAAGCGTATTTTCGCTCGGCGCAACGCCATTCTAACTTGTTATTTCTCGACTGTTCGCCTGGCGGGGTCGCAGGGCAAAAACACGAATGACAGAATTTCGAGAACTCACTACAGGTCGGGATTTTCCTATCCTCTTTCCCATCAAATGATAGTTTGTTTTATTCTATTCTATAATGTTTGGCCCTGATATTAGAATAAACTTTATTTGAAATTTATATATTGATTTAATATAAGATATTTAGTACGAAAACAACTACCCAATTCACAGACTTGTCCAGTAATATAGAAAAGAGAAAAAACATGGTGACCTTGGCAATAAATCTTAATATGATGACCGTGTTTGACAACATTAACAATAAGCGGGGTCAGTACATCTGATTAAGTATGAAATAAGCGGAAGAGTATTTATTTTTCTCTTTTTAAATGAAAATGCTTGACATTGATTTGAACCGTTTCTATAAGTTCATAATGCATTTTGACTTGGTTAGAAACAATATAAATGAAAAGATTGTACATGCAATTTAATTTATAATTATATTCAATAGCGAAAACCATTGCTACATATATGTGAAGTACAATTTTTCTAAAAGCACTTAAAACTGACGTTTGTAAATATATTTAATGATATATTTTAACTTAAGTTCATGCAATAATTTTTTTCTGTATAATTACAAGCAATGTATAGATTTCTGTTATTGAAAACAGTCTTAAACTTGATAAACCTTTGCTAATGTTTCAACATAATTGTAACATAATCGGTCATTGATGCTTTCATATTCCATTTCCTTTACCCGTGTAGGGTTTCGTCTAATTAGATTTTTGTTATCTAGCAATCTATTTCTGGTAATGTTGCCTAAACTGCCCATTTCTATCGACACAAATATGAAAATTCAGAGAAGAAAACACAATTTTCCTCTATTTTGTATGAATTCCGATTGAAATTAATTAATGAATGATCAAGAGTAAAACGATAATTGATAATCCATCATATTAATACCCTGATTATTTGATTTCCTTTTTCTCTTTAGTAAACAGATATCAATTTTATTGCTATTGCTTTTTGTGGAATAATGCACGTTTCGAGTTCAAATGCGCAGGAATATAATTATCACGAAACCGATAAGGCTGGGTTATTTATTAAAAAAGCATTAAAGTAATTATTAAATATTTATTTCCATTCTAACATGCTTAAAAGAGAAAATTGACTGAAATATGTTGAACCATATTGTGCGTACTTATTTTCTTGATATCATTGGTTTATTACAAGCTTGTTAATTGTAAAACAATCCGATTCAAATTTTTTATGCCAGTTTCCATAAGGTGACCAACAACATTTCTGTTCTATCAACAAACACATATTCCACGGAGATTATAAAATACAACAGCATGGTAAGTAAAAAAGAAATAACATGATTTTCCTTTCGGTAAAAAACAGCTTGATTTACTTAATGATTTACGTTTACAAATTCCTACTAAAATAATGTACGTGAAAAGGATTAAAAGTTTAAATGTATTTCATATCAATCATGTATACTAATTTATTATATCTTGATGAATAAAAATGAACAAAATTACATTAATTTTATATTCGATATTCGAAATTTCGATAATACGGTTAGCATGTGCATGCAAAATGGTCTTTTATTATTTTTTAAAAGCTACAGTAAAATATTTTCTGTGTTATATTGAATTTATAATAAATGTTCCCTATATGATTAAGGGGATAAATGTCACTAAAATCCCTTCTATATATGACAATAAATATTACATAAAACCATTCTATTCTTGATAATATAGCAGTTTATTGAATTATTTCACAAATCGGAAACAGGATATATTTCTAGGGAGGACGAAAATACATTTATGTAAGCCTTCTTAGCTAACATGTGTTCCGAAGATTCTGTCGAAAACCATTAACCTACACAAAGAAGTCTGCAAATTGTCGCGGTAATTTAAGTACGTTAGAGTTTTGTCTAATGTCTAAAATTGGTAGACAAAGATGTCGATTAAGTAAATAATTGTGATTATTTCGGCCTATTTCTGTTTAAATGTACATTGTAGTTAACATGATTTTATTAGTTAAGCGGCAGGCCTAAGATATATGCTGTGTTTAATAGAAACCAAAACATTTCGTTAAATTACAAAACTGTTGTTAAAACAACACTTTATGAGGATTACGCTTGAATGTTTAACTATCAAGTGACAAAAAGTAAGTTAGCTATATACGGTTCAACAAGATAGCTAGGCATAGCCCTTACATCATTACCAAATTAGAGTGATATACGAAAAGAGTCGGTCAATATGCTCTGGAATATGATAAATAAATTTAACAAAAGAGCAAACATTTTACAATTGTCTATTTAAACTCTTCAAAATAATCTCCCTCTACAGAAATGCAAAGTTTCAATCGTTTCATTTGATCTGATTGAAAATACTTTAACATATTTCCCCTTACATATACCTTTCAATATCTGAAGAATGACCAACCCAAACCCATTTCTACTCTTGTAGCGATGCACTGCAAGATGATTTTCTTCAGTCCAGGAAAGAGAAAATGTTACAAAGTGCCAAGTCAGAAGAATACGATATGTGTGTTAAGTATAGTCACTAGTTTTTCGATAATAAATCTACTACAATGCATATTCTTTGTATGCTGGTGCGCTGTTATGCAGAAAACGCAGACGAAAGGTGAATTTTATTTAAGTGTTTTTTTTACACAAAAGTGTATTATACTTGGATATGATAAGACGGTGTCTAGAAACAGAAAATCGGACAACAGTTCCACGGATTTTGAAAAAAATAAGGTACATAAATTTCGATAAACTTGACAACAGTTTAGTCGAAACAGTATAAGTTGGCCTTTTTGGTATCCCTGCGATATGAGCTATCAATTTAATAAGTGAAAGTCTGGCATCTTTGCCAATGATAAGTGTTGTCATTCGTAACCATTGTGCGTTTTCTACAAAACTAACAGGTATCTTTCATTGACTTGTGCCCATTTTTGAAGAATTTATGCATCCATGTTAAAACAGTTGCAAAGGATACTTTATTGTTGCCATAAATATTACATATATCATTAAACATATATAGCAGATTTTCCTTGTTATGTTAGAGATTTTATGTAAGCCCGTATTTCGGGCAATTTCAACTTAGCGATTACCAGCTATTTTTTTAATTAATGAAATAACTCGTGTAAAGTATCTCTAAATGTGAATACATTCTAAATTGGGTTTCCTAAATAATTGTAAGGGTTTTTTTTGTTGTTTTTTTTGGCTTCGGAGGTTCCAGAGATTTTTTACGAGTAAAATGCAAAACTTAGCTTAAATGGTTTGGGCTGACGGTTGTTTAAATTTTTTTCTAACTCCAGAATTGTATATTTCTTGCCAAAGAGGCAGTTTTTACAACGATAACTTTTTTTAAGTTCCATAGTATAATAACACAATTTCAGCTGTTTCGATTATTCCTATAAATGAATCGAAAATTTCAATATTCAATAGGAGATTAATAAACTGATATACCATTCGTTAGATTGAAATGGAAATTAAATCGCACTAGTTTTATTATTATTTTGATATCAATGAGATCATACCATTTACAAAACTATTACTTTTCCATGAAATATATTTGTCAAAAACTGTTATAATTAGCTTTATACACCACCTGTTCCATTTTTTCTTGTTTTCAGGCTGAATGATGTTGTAATATAGTAAGACTTATTTTAAAAGGTAAGTTATAATATCAAATATTTCAGTACGACCGAGAATGTACAATCTTTCACAAACGTTAATATATACAGGGAAGACAAAAATGGTGACATTGACAATGATGACCTTGGCAATGTTAACTTTGACAATAATGCTGAATGTCATGGTTACTCAGGAAAGAATCTGGTTACAACGAGAATATTAAGCACGTCTTATTTCATTAAGAAAGTAATAAACGGAAGAGTATTATGTTTTCTCTTTATTAATTGTAGAGACCAGAAACAAATAATGAGAATCCTTTTCTTTGAAATCATGATGTATTTTATATTGGTCATATATATTAGAACTTGTAGTAAAACAGTAGTGACTTCTCTTAGATAATCATTTTAGATAAAGTCATGTTTCAAGTAACTCATTTCATACAATTTTTATTGGTATGCCATTTACAATGCGGCGTTTTGTTTCATTCAGATAGCATAAATCAAATCAAATTATAAAATTGAAAGGAATTATGGAAACTTGAAAAGTTATCTTGACAAACAAATGTTCGCTCACTTTATACCCATGAATAAGCATAATGTCATTTTAAATAGATCTTTGTTTTTCTTCTGCCGGATATTGTCTTTGATATGGCGCATTCATATTTTAATCACGGTGATGAACTAAAATTTCTTGTGGACCTATGACTTCTTTATTGAAGAAATGAATTTCATATGAATGATTATAATTTGCAATAGTTTTGTGATTTTTATTATCATAATTGAATAGCTGACTCGCGCAATGTATAAAGGAAATACATGTTATCATTTTAACTGCTTTGTTATACTTTAAGAATTATCATCGCTAAAGAATTTTTGTGTGTGTCATTGTAAGGTATTAGGTGCCTTCTATTCAAGAAAATAAATTGTTGAAACCTTTTAAAATACTGCGTAAAATAGAAATATTATATTCTATGAAATGAAACTGAGAAAACAACTTGAACAACAGTTAAATTTTATTTAGAAAATAAAAATTAATTTTAAGTGCATTGTTGCAGAAATATGCACGGTTTGAGTTCAAAGGCGCAGTAATATAATCACGAAGGCCGATATGCCAAAGTGATAACAAAGCATTTGAACGTAAACACGTCCATTATTTAAGAAATAATATATCCCAAACAGTGATTTTATTGCTCTATTAACATTTATTTTTGGAGTTCGGATGAGATGAATTATATCACGAGGGCGTAACAGAACGGCAAACAGATATTTTATCAAGCGAACAAATCACAGATTTGGATATAATATTTCGATTCAAACACGACATCAACAAATAAATGCTGCCGTACCTGATATTAAGCAAAAATGCGCCTGATTTGCTTCCGTACTTATTTTCATTGCGTCGGATTTTTTAGTGGTTACGTCACATGTATAATGATTACGTCACATATCTAAATATAGAACGTCAACAGTGATTTTATTGTAAAAAAAACAAACACTTTCGGTTCTTAAATATTCAAAAGGGAAAAATTCGGCTAGAGTTTGATTATACAATAATGCACGAAGAAATGCTATCTATTTCCATCCTAACAAGTCAAGAAAAATAAAAATAATTATTATATAGTTGGACTTTATGTTTTGTGGTTAAATTTGTTTTCATCTCAGAGTGTCCAATAATAACGTTCTTTAAAGGTTGTTCAAGTGGGTTGGAAAAACAACTGTCGTAAAATCTACCGTGTGTAAAAAACATTTTGAGAATAACGAATTTTGAAAACGTTGATAAAACTTTGTTTGTTTATTTTATTTCACTCTATATTTTTAAGCGAAATACAAAGTATAAAGAGTGAAATAAATGTTAAATTTAATCGTTTGTGATATTGAAATAGCGTTCTTGAGTTGATTGTTTTAGCACGTTCTGTTTGGCTCTTAATTGTGACGTCACGTAAACAACACTTTTAACGTCTGTACAGCGTTAACGACTGAATTAAAAATACTGGTGTTCGGATTCATTTTCTTAGTTAGACCATTTTCTTTCATTCTACATAGTTTTCACAACAAAATTCGACAAAAATTGTTTTTTTATTTATCAGAATTTTCAAACAAAATGGCGTCATGTGCATTCACGCTTCCGGCTTTCTTTGTTTATAAAGAAAAAATTCCGATAATGTTAAAATGATTTCTTATTCAATCGATCCACAGTATAATCAATATCGATTATTCAAAGTAAAATAATATTATCAACTTTATTAAAGATAAACGAACTATTTCCGTAACTTTATCAAAGACAATACATTTTAACGACCTCTCGTTCTTTTGAAAGCTTTTTGATACATTACTAAACGACATTAAATTGGCTATTTTACCATATAATAAGATTGTAATTCCATATTAGGAACACTTTTAAGTAATGTTACTATATGCATTGTATGAAATTTAAAGAACATTTAACGGTTACATTAAACAGTCATTGAACATGAAAAAAGAACAAAGTAATGCATCAGATAATAGTATTTTGTGATGATTTTATCTCTAAAACTATTCAACTAATGTTACAGCTTGTTCATCTTTATTACGGATCAAAAAGTAAAAGACCGTACTATAATTTAAACTAATGATATTGAAGGCAAATTAAGCATTTTTTTTCTGTAGAAAGGGCAAACATGTGTTTTATTATGGATGAAAACATATTAGAGGCATATCACACTGATAGAGTCAAATGTTATATTATTTCTGATCAAGGCAGCCAAATGTACAAAGTTTAGTATTTTAATTTCCTTATAAATTATTTAACACTAAAGTTAAGAAATTGTGTATGATATCCAATGTTTCAGTTAAATCCGAAAATATATATCATTAAAGTAATAAATGAGGCTTCACTGAGTTTTATTTTAGACAAGACGGTGCTCGAAATTTGTGAGGTTTATATATTAACATTTGATGCAGGTCTGGGCCAATTATTTGTGACCAAAATTTCAGATCATTTATTCAATCCTTTTTTCCAGAGTAACCTTTTCAATTGCGCAGAATGACCTGAAAATGAAAGACCGTTGAATGCGTTTAACTCAAATTTGGCTAAGAACTCCGACTATACATACATTTATTTGATATCTTTGGCATATTTTTCCGTTTCAAGGGTCTCAGTTGTTCTTTGTTAGAAATTTGTATGTTTTTGATTGTCTTGAAGACTTTAGAGGAGCTCCACTAAGTGTTCAAATTAATGTTAAATGTTGAATTCTGCTTAAGCCGGTGCTAGGGGGCGTGGACGGTAGTTTGCACTTGACAGTACCGTCCATGAACAACCTTAATCAAACCGAGCCTGCAACATTTTCAATTTTGCCGTGTTGGGCTTTTTTTAGGGATTCTTATTTTCTCTATTTTCTAAATCGGATCCACAGCGATCTAAAGTACATGAATAATCCCCTGCAATTGTAAATGCTTTTAAGGTTCAAACTTCTTAAAACGACAAAATAATTACACTCAAGTAATAAAGTGTTTCTGAACTGCATTGTGGATACCATTGTCACATAATCTAATTGAAGTTTAATGTAAAAGATAATTGACCACGTGTGATTATAGGAAACTATTACAACAAGATCTAAATGGTTTTGGACTATTTTCTGTAATTACATGTCAGACATTGCTTTTAAACGTTAAACGTTTAACCAACTTGCACTGACAATTGAATATTACATAACCGACTTGTTTTGAAGACATGCAAAGTACAATTGACAACTTATAAAAAATGATATTAGAAAAGTTTATCCTTTTTTCATGATAACGTTTGCACGTTATCGCATTTGTTGTCTGGCAAAGTTAACAAATGTCTCCAGATGACCTTTATGGAATAGTGAGAATCGTTATTAACAATTATACTTAACAATCTAAATCCTGAATATTGGTTTATATTGATATAAAATGAGTTTGTTCATAGCATACATTAAACGATGTCACGTCTATTAAGCACCTATGCATCGTTTTTAGGAGTATTCAATGTTCAGAATAAAAATAATTTTAATATAGCAAAGTTTAAGGAACATAGAAATATAACGCTCCTGTGTAGAAGAACAGAGCAGTTGCCTACAGTTGTGTATGTGTTGTCTGTATTTTACGCTAATTTCATTATTTTTGTAATTATGTATTGGCGGCATTTTTCCTAAATAACTTACAATCCTTTTTTTGTTCTTTGTAGATGAGTTGCTGTCTGAAAGTAATGCATATATTTAGATTTTTGTTATTTAACTTCTCTGTCCCATTTGCGTGTTCTATCTAAAGATGTAGTCCTAAATGAATACATTGTCTAAAGCTTTTGTTCCTGGATTATGTATCTGAATAATTTCCGGTTAGAAACATAAACCACTATTATAGGTTTTAAATGCAAATTTTGCAGTTCTTTATGCTGTCACAGGTCTAAATATTCATGTTCCGTGAATGCAAGACAAGATAATTGGTGCTTAGCTGTTAATGCTTTTAATTACTACTTCGTATCCGTTCTTTACTAAAATTGCCTGAAAAGAAAAGCATGTTAACATCAAAATTGTTCTTATAATGTCTTACGTTATTTTTTAATTTTTGTGGAGGAGTAAAACAGTTCTTTCCAGTGCTGGTAAATACATTTTTACAGATAGAATGGGCGTCTAACAAAGACTCGAAGGTGTTTTTATGTTACTTTCAAAAGACCTTCATGTACATCCGAAATCACATTTTATAGTCTATTTTATTTATGTATCATGGAATTCTCCTAGAAAGAATACGGGGAAGCAAGGACGTATACAAATATAATTATAGACCAACAAAAGCACTCAAAAAAAAGAATTTTCAAATAATTAGCTGCTAATTTCACAGTAAACTGTGTAAGTAGGTACTTTTTTATTGAATTTGTTTCATGTCTAGTGGATCTAACAATATATAACAGAAACAAACAAATGGTCTTAAAGTCTTCTAAATATAAATTTATTGGAACAGCTACTTTAAACTATTGTGATGTTGGCTGTATTTTTCTTAGTATGAATGCACTGTACATGGTTTGAAAATGTAAATCATTGTCTTGTGAACCCCATTCAAATATATCTATATTAATTTTCACTGAATAATCGTGACGTGAACCTATCTGAAGCAAAGTAATGCACAATTAACTGAAATTTTTACTGAAATATCGCGATGTAAATCTAACTTAAAAATCGCGATATCAATCTTATTGAAATAATTGTAATATTAGGTTTGAATCTAATTGAAGTATTGAAATTGTTACATATGTATTTGTCATTAAAACATAAAATTAGATAAAATTAGCATAATAATGCAATAAAGTGACGATTATTTTAAGTAAGTACATGTATTGCGTTCACTGAACGCCGTCCCTCCTTGTTTTTCATATTTTGAACCTGTAATTTTGTTCGGGGTTTTCAGTCTTGCAAAACAAAATAAAAACCAAGCAAACAAATAAGATGAAAGAAAAAATAACGAATAAATTGTTGGAAAAAGGTCTCATTATAATAATTTCAAAAGTACCATTGTTTGTAGTTAATCATCAGGAGACATTTAAATGTTAATTTAGCTATTTTAGTTTTTACATTTTTTCATATTAGTTTCTAAGAAGGAGACGTAATTGATCCCAGAATTATAAACTGGTATAAAATAAGTCTCATTTATTAATAATTGTGACCAAATTGCGATATTTCCGAGTTTTGATGTTGTTTTTTTTTTTTTTTTTTTTTTTTTGTTACTTTTTCAGTTCTTGTAGTTGTTTTTTTATTATTCTTAATAAATTGTTGTTTCCGTAACGAAACGTTTTTTGAAAGTTTAAAGAACCAATGCCTTTTTTTATTTTGAGCACCAAGGTAATTTAGGTCAAAAGGCGCCCAAACAGAAAAGATAATTATTGCTTACTTATAAATTATTTTAGAACAAAATATGATCATTCGTCAAATAAAAGTTTTATTGCCTAATTGTCTTCTATAAATACTTATTCCTAATTCACAATTATTAAATTGAACCGCTGTTTTATTAAACTTAAAATTCTGTGACTGGCCATCGGATAATTCCGTTCACACCGTTCGCCACTATTCGGTATTCAAACGTCCCTCAGATTTATGTACGGTAGTGGTTTTAACGTCTGTTGGGTTCATTTGTAAACAGTTTACAATTTAGTTGTAAAAATGTAAAAGTATGTTGTTGCAATATACATTATAGTTGGATTGCAAAGCAAAGACAGAGGTCAAAGGCCGAGAGCAACAGTCCCAAATGTCATCCCTTATACCGAGGGGCAACAGTTTTGACTGTTCAACGAATACCTATGCGATAACTGTATAATGTTCAATGCACTTTAGAACGCTATAAGTTTTTCATTAACTATTTCCTTAGAATTTCAAAATGCAACGTATGTTTGTTTTTACCAATATTTGAAATACCCAAAGCAACTTGCCTCGAGATTCATGCTTATTTTCATGAAAATGTTGAATATTAATTTAAAAATAATTATTGCTATTTTTTATTGTGGAATGTGCAAAGAAAATAGTATATTTGTTCAATTATTTTTATTGTTCAATTATTTTTTTTAAATGTTTTGACTCATTTGGGCGCTTGAAGCTTTAAGGAGAATGTGTCCATTTAAGATGAATGCACTTATCTAGCATAAACAGATATAAATGGTTTTAAAAAAAAGTGTTTTTCTCAGGCGGTTTTGTTTACTATTTGTTTACTGCTTTTGGTTGCATTGTAAATATTTATAATCGGTCAGATTTCTTGTAAAAAATACATTTTAAATTGCGTCAGCAATAAAGGTAAGTTCATCATATTCTTTCTTGTTATTGTTTGACAAAATAAATGCAGGATTATATTTAATATTCTATATCATTAAGCTTTGTGTGTAAATAACGTATTATTTATTGACTCAATATGCTTAGCCACAATCATATATAATAAACAGATTTTGTGCATGCTTTTGTATTTACATTATTTAATGGTTTTACTTCAAATTAATTTCAGATTTCTTTCTCTTCTTCTCTTTCTTTTTCTTCTTTTGCACTTTTTGATTTTGTGTTGTTTTTGCGTTTTATTTTGCAAACTACTTACCTATCAAAAGCTCAGATATAAAGTCATATCATTTATACCTAAAATTGTGTACTATATTGATTTGTAACATTTATATTCTGAAAACCATCAACCAAGAGGAAATGCAAGGAAGTTGCAGACAACTTTGAAATAAATCAAACTAAAAACGTCTAATAAGAAGCAAACTTTAAGGAGATTATTCCTAAGAACCATCATTTACCATGTTGACATTAACTTGCTCTGACATCTGTAAATAGGCTTCATTCTCTAATTTGTAATTTTCCCCTTGCGTAAGCTCAAACTTACTAGAATTTACATCTTGAACATGTTCGTGGCATTTGATAATCCACTTATATAAAGGATTATTTATAAAATGACGGCTAATCGCGGCATGTAAATGCTCAAATTGTCTCTTTAAAAAGGAATGCGTCTGCATATAGTAAACATTTAAAATTAAAGTCTACAAAATTACTTAAAACTATCAATTTCAATAAAGCCAAAATTACATTGTAATAACCTGCCTAGTGTTTATTCACGGGAATGTCAGCTGCTATTATAAGTTTTACGAACATTTCAATTTCATGTATTCCATAGGATCTGTTTTTATTTCCTAAAATGATGTTTAATTTTTTTCAAATGTTCGTTTAATTAGTTTTGTGAAGGGTATAGGTCGATGTTTTTAGACATGGATTGTAAACAAAGAAAATAAACGGATGTGAAATGGAAAATTTATTTTACTTTTTCCAGAATTTATTTCAGACATTACTTGAATTATATAAATGTGTTTTACTGTAACTTAAATGAAATTGAAAAATAATTTGTTTAAGACAGGAGATTTATTGACTTTTCATCGGCAGAATTTCATTTGTTCACAGAAAATTTCAATATCAGACAATTGTGGCGGCTGAGAAATGTCCGCAATTACATTCATTCACAGATGTTATATTTTCGGTTCGTGTGAGATTCTAATAAACATTCTCATTATACCGATGGCTTTTGTTCTATATTTATGTAATTTCTTGTTTCGTGGTTCTTGAGTTATTTTAATCACATTATATAAAGAAATAAATTTATCAATCAATACTTAAGACCATGGATCTTAGCAATTTAAATTAAATGTTGAATATATTAATTTATATTTGTTTGTTTGTGAATTGTTTTGTTTAACAGCTATCTGTATAAAGTATCATTCGGAATATGTGATAACGATGTACGAGTAATTTACATTTCCTACTTTATAACGTCACATGATTAAACTTAACTTAATCTCTCCGCACGAAAGTGTCACATAGAATGCCTCCGAATCACCAACATATTAACACATTTTCAGCTCCTTCCATATTTTATTCATACCATATACAGTCTCATTTTTTAATCTAATTGAGCCAGTGATAGCGTTTATGCATACAAAAAAGCACAACGGAACCTATTAAAACATTATAATTTTCCATATTGTGTCATTTTTAATTGCTTTCTCTTTTTACTGTTGTGGTGAATGTATGTATAAATACTTAATGTTATATTCATTATACATGTAACACAATCATTTTATTTGGAATAACTCCCTGACATAATGACTTTAGCATCATAATTCAATTTTAAGGTAAATTTGATGGTCAAATTCACTTATATCTCAGTGGAATTAATTTGCACTTCATGTGCAAACTAATAAGTATATGTTGGTTTGACATGACTGTCGCAAAACACACTAATTAAAATGAATAAATGACAACCAATTAATAACAAAACAAAAGTATTTATCTAGTTAAATATAGGTTAAACTAAGGCCTGTTATGACCAGAAGACAAAAAGCTGTCGGTTCATAGCAAGAAAGAGTATTTTCTTAAATAAATAGTCATAAAATTTAAAATTATTTTCTTTTCTTTCCTATTAAGGATCTATAACAAAGTGAGCAAACACAGTTTACAAACAAAAGAGTAATCCTTGTAAAAATGCTATATGTAAAACAAACTATAAAAGTGTCCAAATTTCTCAATTCCATTAAAACAGCATACGATCGCCGATTAATTTAATGCTTTTGTACTAAAGATTTAGAAATATAATATCGCTAAAACCGAAGGATTCCCGAAGTATTGTATTTGAATCCATAACTATATTGTCAAAAATTAGGAGTGAGACTAAAATAATGTCTGTGTACTCTGCCGCGCTTGAATTACTGAATGCTAAATCTCGCTTTTGTGCTCATCAACATGCACTTTAAGACGTCTAATTTATCTCTTCACACAGATTTATGTATCACCATGAATGAACAATTTAAGAGTCAGCGAAAAAAAAACGGTATCAATTATGCAAGCGTCTAGAGGTAATTTTCCAAAAATCCAAAAATAAGTGAGTGGTTTGCTATATTTCGAATGCTCGCAAGCATTCTGAAGAATATTTTTGTATAACCATTGCCCAAAATAAAACCATAAATCTTTATTTTTCTTGCTTTAAATATATCAGTTTCAGAAATAATGTAAAAAAAACCCTATCGAACATGTCTTGTTTTGTTTGTATGATTTGTTGGATTTCGTGTCTAATTAATTGACACTGTAAAGGTCATACTTCAATTTTCTTAGCTTTTTGTCTGTTTTTTATCTGAAGAAACTGCAATATTACCAACAAACAAAATGCATCTCATTTAATTTTATTAAGGTTTATCAAAACTTTTTTGTGACGCAGATTTCAAAAATGTCTGTAAAAAGTGCATCGATATCTATTGTTAAATTAGTAATGTATGAGTGTGTTTTGACATTTATAAGATAGCGCTTCTTCCCTTAACCATGAACAGTTCTTCAACATTGTATGCATCTTCTTATTGAAATATTATATTACTATTTGGCAGGGTTTTATGGGGGGAATGAAAATAAAGATAAATATCTAAATACGTCAATGTCTTCTGTAACTTCAATGTGTCTTGGGAAATGATAAAGGATTTGTGGTATTTAGGTGATCAATAGAATAACCTGCACGCTTTAAATATTTTCAAAGCTATTTGTTTGCTTCTTAACTTTCTATATAAATGGAAGACATATTTTTTTCATATCGTTATGCATAAGAAATCAAATCATCGCGAAAAACGATTACTATGCAAATTCAAATTCTAACAAGCTGATATACCGACACAAATTTCCGCTGTATTGCACAATATACAATTTTCTTTTCTAAAGATTCTTTGTATTTAAGATTACACTTTGAAATAAACAAACTAAAAATATATTTGTTTTCACCAGAGTTGTAAGAATAGATTCTGGAAAAAATAATGTAATGAAGAAAGTAATGATAAAGTAATGGGCAAAATAATTAAAAAACGATTTGTTTTTTAATCTTAACCTCTGTGCTAAATACTTGCATGCATTTTTATAAAAGAACAGTAAGAAAAACAAGACATATTTACTTTACAACCTATTCTATAATGTTAGAATTTATTTCATTTTTAAAGTGCGAAAAAATATGGGATGAATTGCCAAAATTGCCCTGGCAAAAAGAAACCGGCAGCTATTTAATGTGATAACTAAACAATTTACATTGATGTCACCCGTAAATCAAATCACCGCTTACACAGCATACATTTTTCTTTTTCTTTTTCAAAAAGAATTGATATGATTAAGGTATATCATACAATGGATTGCTTTCGTGATCTATCAAATAATGATTAAATATATGCAAACGATGTCTGTCTATTTTGTCAACTGTAAAACGATTCTAGATCAGACTGTCTAACCGCTTTCCCTATTGTTCACAACATATTGTTTGTCTTTACAAAGAACATATCCTACTTTATATCTACATACAATATTGCCTAGTCCAAGTCCAAATTCAAATAATGAAGATTTTTACCTCGGATACATTGTGCTACACTGCATTTACACAATTGACGATGTCTAGAAGGTTAAAGCATTTCAAACAGTATCGGAGTTTACACAAAGTCATAAAATGGTTAAGTATTTACGATTGAACTAAACGAACTATATATAAACAAGGAATATTTCATCTGTTTTAACCTGTAAAATGCTTGTTTTTATTGCAAGTTCGGGCTTTAATATATATTAACACTTTAACTGACAAACCTACGTGGCTTTTCTAAAGAAACAGATCGGCTGCAAAATATAGCAGTTATGTAAACACTACAAAGGGTGGCGCGTAATGATGTTGCTCTTCTACCTAAAAGTTGACGATTAAAAAAATGTTAATTAATGTGTAACCAAACAAAAAGACAACTAGACCTTACACATGAATCTTAAAAACACTTAAAAAGTTATAAATTCGGCACATAACAAGAAACGAATATAACCAATCATTTGTCACCAAAGAAAATTGAAGTATGTTTAATAATTGTTAGAGGAGAAACAAATTTACTTGGAAAGTAATGTAAGAATCTATGAGCTTAATCAACGTAACCTAAATGTATTCCTTAAAAGAGCTTCAGTTGCTTAATTATAAGTCAGGAATTCCAAAGCAACTGAGATTGTTTTAAAGATAAATAAATGTTAGTTGACGCTACACCGTAAATGTCAATGTTCAGGAAATCAAAATTCTAAAATTGCCTATTAAAATCAATTAATATTTGGAAATGACGTTAAACACGAGATTAAAACATGTAACTATACGCAATAACGAACATATCCATCCTCAGTAAATCGACATTTAAAAAAAATTTCTATCAAAATCAATTCAAATTTATTTAAATTTTAAAATGATGTAACTATATTTGTCAAAGATATATCTGTTGTGCCAATGCATATATTTACACTTTAGTGATATCATCTTGAAGCAAATAAATAGAAAATGGCAAAATGTCAACAAAGTGGTATTTTTAACTTCATACAAAAAACTAAATTACTATAACTGCATTAATTCAAAGCAATAGAAGCAAAATATAGTTCACGCAATTAGTAACTGGGTAACATTTTGGAAAAAATAACTATAAATATTATTAAATAAGAAATAATGATCATTTAAAATAAAAGCGTTTTGGGGACATAATGGGCCTTGAAGATAAGGTAAAGTAATCCGCAAGAAATGCAATCAACAAGTGACATGTTGAAAAGGCTTATCTAGGGCATTTTAAGCACATTATTTTAATCATCCTTCACTGCTTAATGTAAACAAGATTCATCAATGATCGTTAGATTTTATAGAATCTCGAATCATTCGTTTTAATCTTCAGCAGATTTCTTTCTGTTTGAAGATATCATACGGATTCATTTTTCAGATGCATCTCTGGTTTTACTTCAGAAAGCCTGCTTGAGACATATGTCTTCTGTTAGTTATATAATCTTCTAATATTAATATATTGCAGATGAATGCGTACTTTTTATAGCCGATTATAGAAGATTTTAAACTCTGTCAAATACAATAATAATTTTTGTGAACTCATATTCTTACAATACCAGACGTAAAGCGCTGTGTTGCAACTGTTAAAGGTTGACTCGTACATCATTCTGTTGTACCTTTTTGCTGGCATTTTGTAATTATAATTGATAGCGTTGAAGATTAAATACTGCTTAATAGGCCAGTTCTAAGGGGGAAGTGGTAAGCAAGAAAGATTATTAACTATATTTAATGAACAAAGTCAAACTGGGTCTGCAATTTTCATTTTTAACTTTTTTTTTTCATTGCTCTAGAGGGAGAGCTATACAGATTCTGTATTCTATCAAAACTGGTAACATCTGAATAAAAATCTGTATAACAAGTATGTGCATCATTTAATTACGAATGCCGATTACTGTTTTTGCATGTCTGTTAACGACTCACAAAACTTTCTTTAATACGTTAAATCATTTGCATTCAAAGTAACTGATAATTGTTTTACCAACGAAAATGAGGAAATGCTAAAGCAGGTGTTTACGATATATCGTCTATGGAAGACTCACTCTTATCTTTTATACATTATATGGTTATTAGTGTCTAATTGTAAGGATGCTAATGGTAAGTCTTATTACAGATTTTACTATATAGAATCAATCATCTATAAAACTCTCACAGAAATCTTTGCAGCAGCTATTTGACATCTCGATTACAGTCGTATATTTTCTTCAAATGTATAGTGCATGTGGCCGAGTGGATAAGGTCGTTGACTTCAAACCACTTGCCTCTTACCGCTTCGATCCGCGCAATCGTCTTTGAATTAATCCATGTGAGAAAGCTATCAAGCTAGCTAACGGAAGGTCGGTGGTTCTACTCAGATCTGAAAAAATCCAAAAAGGTGCACATGAGACATTTCTCCACAAGTAAAACTGGAAAGTCCTCATATGACCTATGCTCTGTTGGTGCGACGTTAACCCAACCAAAACAAAAACAAACAAAAACACTTAAAATGTGCACCTTGACTTATTATTCTGTATAAAAAAATGGGGAAAAAAGAAAATTTTTGGTCCAAAATAATTTTAAGTAATTTTGTTTAATTTTTTAATTTCTAAAACTGGGGGGGTTTATTAACCCCTTTTTTTTTGAGCAAACACGGTTTTTTGGGGGTTCGGGTTCCAATCTTTTGTATTAAAAAAAACCTAAAAATTTACCCAAGAAATCTTTTTGACATAGAAAACTTTTAAATTTTTGGAAAATGAAAATTAACTTTTTTAATTTTTACATAAAAATTGTAAAAAATTTTAATTTGTTTATGTTTACCCCCGGGCTTTTGGTTTCTTTTTGAAAGTTTTCCCTGCAAAAGAGACAGAAGGGGCCCCAATTTTTAGTTTTCATTTTTTCCCCAAAGGTATTGATTTTAAATTTTAAATTTCAAATTTCCCAATTTTTAAATATTTTTTTAACCCCAAATTCAAACAGCAACACAAAATGAAACATTTGTCTAGCTTGACTAAAAGAAAAACAAACTGAAATAATGTAGTTTTGTCAATTAATTCCGCAATAGATACACAATTAAGGCAAATTTTCATTTTAAGGCCACGGAATGATAGTTCCAAGGAAATTTATATTGTTTTCATCATTGACACTTAGCTCTTAAATGTCTTCCATTCACATAACTAACAAAATATACAGCCACTTTCTCACGTTCACCAGGGATTAAAACTTCAAATGTTTCATTGTTATTCAATTCCTGTTATGCATGTGTTTATAGTTGCGTATGTAAGCTGTAAATATTTGCTTACACTTATGTCACTTTGAAATTCATTAAACACATATTAAATGTATGTATGGTTGACTGAGAGGCTATTGATGTATTTTGTCAATTTTTCAAAACAAATTGTGTCTTGTTAAGAGAATAAAAAAGGAAATAGTAAATAGTATTATATCCTAAGCGTTTTAATATAAATGTCCGAGTACAATATTTTATATAAATTATTGTAAACATCATAAGGGAATTACTTTATTCTCGATGTATGATGATGCTCGATAAATTTTGTGAAGTTTCCTAGGTATATTAAATTTTCTATCTGATTCAGATACGTATAACCGTTGATAGAAGGCGTTTTATTGCTTTCAATGGATCTTTTCAGGATTTTTAAAGCATCATGCCTCAAGGTTCATCTACTTGTCAGGGAAATTTTGAAAACTTACGTAAAAGAATATTATTGTTAAGTGAACAGAAAAAGAACTTTATATATTGCAAACGACACTTTTAATCCACGTAAATTACAAAAAACTAGGTCAAAATAATCATTACTGTGTTAGACATGCAGTAAAATATACTTAGAAAACTGCAATAACTATGAAATAAGTCATAAATCGCTCATTACATGCAAATTATTTCTTCAATTTTGAATCACTTTACCTTTTTTTTTTTACAAGTAAGTACATTTTTCTCAAGAAAAATGTTGATTAATCAGGAAAAGAAGCATGTAACTTTAATAAACGAGAATAACTAGCTACGCAGTACGAAATCTACGTAATAGACATGGATTGTTTGATCTGAGGAAATATATTGTCAAATAATACGACGATTTGTTCTTCGTTTTAGTGGAATATGGAATAAATTTTCACGAAACATAATAAAATTCCATAAATTTACAAGAGCCGTTATTTCATCATGTCAAGTCATATACCTTCTAATCTCCATTCATTATAATCTACATTTGTATAACATGCAATGTAATGTTACTGTATATATTTCAAAATCGGTACATTCTTTATATTTAATGGATTCTGAAGTTATTAGGTTTAATTATTGTTCATTTGTTATCTAATAAAATTATGTGAATTGAAACCTATGATTAAGTTTTCTGACTATGCTGTGTACATCTGTGTTTTAAATAAATGTCTGGTTTGGAGAACATTTGAAACATCTATTGCTTGAAGTATCTAAAAACAAACATGAAATTATAGCCCAGACATTTGTCATAACGTTTTAACATTATAGCATGTTATATTATTAAACAGAAGCTCTTAAATGCTGTCATTTTGTTTTGAGAAAAATTATTGAATTGCATGTTTCAAGTGAATATTTTAAGAGCTTGCGCAACAATCATAATGAATGTCAATTTCAACATATGAATCATCAATATGAGTCATCCGCAAGAAGAGTTGACATGTCACATTTAAGCGCTCGTCTTCGTGGTTAAATTTGGGTCGTGTGTAAGAAAAAAAGCACTATTCAAAGCTTATTCATTTTTCATCTGATGCTTTTCCTACACTTTTAATCAGTTTGTTTTTAACTGGGTAATACGTCGCACCAACACTGTAATGGACTTATGGTGACTGTCAAGCTTTACTGGTAGTGGGAAACATCTCGTGCACCTTGGTGCATTATTTAGGCAAAAGAGTGCCCTTCAAGAGAACCATAGACACCCTAAATCTAGCTAGATAGCTTCATCACATGAAATAATCCAAGCACCTAGCAGGACATAGACTTACGGCTGCCATCGCAATTAAGATTAAGATTTTATTCCCGCAAATAAGAGAGTTCTAACTGGTATTCATTTGCGTTTGCTATTCACTAATTTGACATTCTTTGTCCTCTACCTTTCTGTTTTTTATGCTCATGTATGGTATCTACCGTTTATATGTGTGCCTTAATATTGTCGTTGTTTCTTAACTTTCATAGACGTAGCTTTTCTCTTTTTTTTTTGACTTAGTCCGTCTGAAAACGGGTGAACTTCTTGTAACATTTAAAGAGAAGAACTCAACACAAGTAGGATTTGCATTGGTCACTTTAAAGTTACAAACTAAAATCAGCGATTCTTATTGGCCATTCTTAAAAATGTATTGTAATATAAAGAATATATCTGAAACGTATACACGTCTACATTAATAAATAATCTAAAATAGTATCGGAAACAAACGTTGTTGTTTAAATTTCTCCAATAGTTGAGATCTGTAAGCCTTGTCCTCCCATTATTACATTATACTCTCTGGTGAAAAGCTAATTCAACAAAATAATTTGCTGAAGTAGTAATGACATTATGTAAGATTTGCCTATTACTTCCAGTCACGCTCATGATCCCGGAAACTCATTTATATACCAAAGCACAGCGAATGAAAAATCCCAAACTGTTCTGGTACTCTTAGTAGATTATGTTCAGTAATCATGATATTTCATGATTAATAATGTGTTCAATTGATATCAGTTACAATATTTCCTAATATGTCTGCAAATTTATAAAGCATGTATTAATGTGTACATGAATACGTATTACCGAAACTAAGGGGAAACAACAGTTCCAAACTATGTGTACATTTAAAGAAAATCAATGCCCCCCTTGGTGGCCAATTTTGACTACAAGGCTTTTATTTGAGCAAACTTGGAAGAAACTCACTACAAGATGTTTTATGCTAAATATCTAAGCTATAGCCATTTGGGTTTTTTTTAAATAAGTTTTTTTAAGCTTTTACAATGTACATATAAAGACAATCAATGACCACATGGGGACAAGTTGTGACCCCAGGGCTTTTATTTTAACAAACTTGGTAGATTCGTTTTTCATAATAAAGCTTTAGATCTTTGGGTTTCTTAAAAGATGATTTTTGAAGTTTTTTCTATATTATGTAAGGAAAATCAAAGACAGCCTGGGACAGGGCCAATTTTGACCTTAGGACATTTATTTAAACAAACTATGTAGAGACCCATAAGAAGAAGTTTCTTGCTTAATATCTAAGCTCTAGCTACTTAGGTTTTCTTAAAGAAGATTATTTTTTGTTTTTGCCTTTATACATATAAGGAAAATCAACGATCCCCTAGGGTGGGGCACATTTTTTTTCCTATATACATATTAGGTAAATCAATGACCCCGGTGCGTGCCAATTTTGATCCCAGAGCTTTTATTTGAACACACTTGGAGGACACACACTAGAAGGTGTTTCATGTGCAATATCATAGCTCTAGCTATTTGTGTTTTTAAATGAAAAGTTTTTAAGTTTTTAATTGATACATATAAGGAAAATCAATTACCCCTAGAATGGGCCAATTTTGACCTTGAACACACTTGATAGACATTCACTAGAAGATCTTTCATGCAAAATATCCTAAGCTCGAGCTCAGTGTTTTTTGTTGTTTTTTTTTTTTTGTTTTTTTTTTTTTAAGAAAACGTTTTAGTTTTATTTTCGGTTGCCATGGCAACCAGAGTTCTGCATGGAATAAAATTCTCTGAACAATTTTTAAACGTGATCCCCAGAGAAGCATACTTGAAGTTTTGCTTTTATTTGAGATACTTTTAGAACTTTGGCAACGTGTAACCTAAAATTAGGCACATGTGTGGATATTGTTAACAACACATTGGTTAAATGGTCTTATTGAGAGTTTTTATATAGAACTTTAACATTAAGACTTACGTTAGATTTCTTTTATTCATTGCAAGTTATGGAATATTTTAGTTCATGTTCATTTTGATCAAGCATACAGTAATATATAGGATAATGTTCTTTTCAATTTGTTGCATTAAATGTTATTTTCATTAAGATGACTTTTACCCTTAGAATTTGTTGCTTGCTTTTTAAATTTGTCTTTTGATTGTGATATACAGGCTTCATAACCTCAGATCCCCTTTCAAAATTCCATTTTATTTAGTTTCGCCCATTGTTTTTTCGTTTAGGGCACACGCATTCTTTACTTTGGGATCATACGCCGCTTTTCATTGAATGACACTACTGTGTCACATTGAAAGTTCCATGATAACCGCCGTGCGAACACATCTGCGGATGTTTCTATATTCGAAATTTCACCACTTCTGTGTTCTGCTTAAGCCGGTGCTAGGGGGCGTGGACGGTAATTTGCAGTTTGCAGTACTGTCCATGAACAGGCTCAAACAAACCGAGCCTGCAACATTGTACAATTTTGCCGTGTTGGGATTTCTTTAGGGATTCTGTTTTTCTCTATTTTTTAAATTTAAATTATTATATTTTGGTATCTCAATAAGGTCAACATAAATACTCTTATGGGTTTCAAATACGCAGAAATGTTAAACTTAAACTGTAACAATTGCCTGGCAAACAGAGTCAATAAGCTTTGAATGAACGTTTTGTTTTTGTTTTTTGTGTTTCTTTTGTTGTTGTTCTTTTTTGCACCAGATATTCGGAATTGCAATCGAAATGATATGCTACTTAAATAATGTAAATTAATGTTAATGCGCTATGGAAATTGTATAGACAGTACATTAAAGCTGGATTTTAAAATAAGGCAATACGACTTTAAGATATTCGATGATATTTGCAAATGCATACAATGCTGTCAGAAAGGCATTATATATGTATTATGGTGTAACAGTGAAATCAAATAATGCATTGCAGACATAAATATTACGTTTTGCATAAAACATATAACCTGAAATATTAAAATAAAGATATATACTATTTAGAATTATAATTTTCATGATATTGTAAAATATTGTAAAAATAAATTCAAATAGCTTGTAAATTTAAAACGACTTAATTACATCTAAACGTCGTGTCCATTAAGTTTTACTTCACTCAGTGTTGTTATATTTTTCTGGTCCTTTGGGATCGTTGATGCCAGCACTATTAAGTGTTGAGAATTAAGTACCTCTCAAGCCGGTGATAGAGGGTGTGAGGGATGCTCCACTTATTCATTATCCCTCATTAAGGTAGTACACCCCTAATGGGCACTATAAGGAATTGTAAATTTGACAACAAAGCACAGTTATATGCCTTAAATGTCACCTGTATGCAAAATTTAAACAAAATTTACCGTGTGGTTAATGAGTTACGGACAATTTTATTTACTAAAACTTTGCCATTAGAAGGGATTTTTTCAGACATGAGGAAACTCTAAATAATCTATAATATCATCATTATGAAAAATGTAATCCTTTTGCTCATTGTTAAGAAATAAATATTGACATTTAGGTAACAAATTAAACAAGCAAAGTTATTGTTTTTAAACGAAATGTTTTTAATATGTATAAAATGTAACCCTACCCCACCCACTTTTAACACTAATTTGACCATTTCCCTATATAAAAAGCCTTATTTAAAATATCCCTAAAATTTTTCAAAATGAGGGGCTATTTTCAAAGTTTGCCTAAATTTTCTTTATTGTATATTGGTTGGTCTTGCAAAATATAAAATACTTTTACCGTTTAGTTTTTATTTTATTAAACTTTGAAAATATCTGGTATCATATTTGCTATTAAATTTGGCATTATTTAGTAAATAAATACCTACAATAATTATATAATTAAAATAAAACACTTTTTTCTTCCATAGGGAGTCTGAGAGATTAATAAAAAATGTTAAAAAGAAAAAAAAGAAAGAAACAAAATTGCCTCTTCTGGGGTTTGAACCCACGCCCCCTCAGTTACAATACACTTTACAGTGATTTTAGCCTATTTGAATACTCTTCAAAGTGGAGACAGTGCATTAGGGGTGTACTACCTTAACATACTTAATCAAACCAAATCTGCCGAGATCTTATTCAAGAAATCATATTTTCGCATTAATCTCTTGTTTGAACCACATGAACATTGTGACAGCTAAATACTATATTTAGAAAAATAATACATCATCAGTTGTTAACAGAGTGAAAACTATATAAGATATAATTATAATTTGTATAACCCTTCTGTTCTTATTTAACAAAAGCAATAATTCATTTTAGAATATCATTAACTCAATCATATTAATGAATCCCTTTGGGAGCTACATAACTTGATAAAATGTTGGTTTGTCAGTGAAAATGCGAGAGTACACCTCAATAATTGACAAAAGAGAAGTGCGCTGTATTAAGATGTATAATAACAAGATTAGTATATCAACAACTGAGACCAAGTAACTGTATAAAACAAAGAAAAACATAAAGTCTATAAAGAACTGTCAAAACGACATTATAGAAAATGTTGGAGTCTGGGTTTTTATCGACGCCCTTTAGCACTAACGTCCAAATAAAAAGCCTTAGAACCTTACACACGTTTTCCAGCCACTGTCTTATACTTGTGCAGAAAAAAAAACAGCCAACAATATATTGTAAAAAAAGTGATTTTATAGAACATATCGATATATTTAATGCATTAAGATCGATTACTACCTTAAAATGACAGAATGCTTTTTTTTATTTGCTGTCAAGTTGTGTGGAATAAGTAATTCAAGAGATTGGCTATTTTAAGTCATCACAAAATAATTACATCATGAAACAATTGCCATAAATCGTAAACTATATTCTTTCGCTTTGGCCAATGTCTCTGTAATTACTAAGTCAAATGTTATTTAAAGTGAATTTGTCCATACTTGAAGGTCCGTTATATATTTACAATTAAAAATGTAAATAGTATTGAGTATCATACATGACAACAAACTATGGCCGAATGATAAATGGATGCTGTGTGTTTCAAATACATGATCCGATATATCAAATCCACATATAGCAGAAAGTAAAGTATTCTATCACAAAATATTATGATTGTTGATAATTTATTACTTACAAATTTTTCAAAAAAAATAAAAGAATAAGCAAATATATTATCGACATATTGCCTTACTAATAAAATGAATTGTAAATGCATTAACACACTTTCCAACGACTTCAATGATAATTATGTAATAAAGTAATAGTTAAGCAGCAATTGGAATTGAAATTTTCACAGGATTTAATGAAAAATGCATCACCTTTTATAATCGTCGACATGTGATTTAGCAGTTCTTTTTAATCAAATTGTAATTTTGGGGTGAAAGCATTTTGATACTCCAACGCGTGGTCGTTATAAAAGCAATATATTTTAATTTTGCTTCAAACATAAACAAAAAAAACACTATTCTAAGACAAATTAGGCACTTGATTAAATTTAAGTGAAACAATAAACACAGGTTCTAAATAGAAAAGGCGTGGGTAACTTAGCAATAAAATAAAAGTGTTAAATGATTGATCCTCTTCCAGAATGTCACCGAATCATAGGAAAAACATGTTTGATGCTTTATTTATTGATAAAATGACAAACAACAGACAAATTACTGTTTTCAGTTACCAAACGACATCAATATGATTATAACAGAGTCGTGTATGTTTCAAACATAACAGACATATCGTTCTATTTTATTCTTATTTTAAACACCAGTAAAAGTAGTTTCTCGTGTGTCTTAGAAACAAAGCAAATTCAAAGGTGCGGAGAGAAATGAGTACTTTCGGCTAGGTAAACATATTTAGATACCCGTTTTAAAGTAAGATTTTAAAACACGGCAGTATTTAAACTCATGTCCGATCTTTTGAGGCGATTACTATAAAGTTCCTTAAAATCAAGTAATAGAAGGGAATAAAACACATGTTTGCGGTTTCTAAATGCTTGACTCTTACATTTTGATAAACAATATTGAATACGTCCAATTCGATATCATATCTAACATTATACACCTTATCTAATCTCAATAAAAAGTAAAAGGACAAAATAATAAATAGCTAGATAATCGTTTTGTAACCTTGTGAAACAATTATTCTCATAGAAAATTATCAAAAGATTCTATTTAGCTTCTTGTGCTTACATAAGGATAAGGTCAGACTTTCTATGGCCATTACTTTCTCATTACGCAAACAGACATAATAAGACATATGGGGCACTCACATAAAAATTACAGCATCTTATGGCATTGCAATCGTCATATTTAGATATATGTCATGAAACGTGAACGGTATTGTTGTACGTAAATTGTGTATCTGACATAATTGTTCGAGAGTGGGACATGATTTTGTGGCATTTGGTTTCATTTATACCTTACTAAGATATATGACAAGACTTCAATTCCAGTTATCGAAATGTATTTGACTTGTCTGTGTTGCATGTATTTAGTCAAGCATTTTTGTTACCATTGGTTATCTGTCAAAGTTAACAAGTGTCTACAGATGAATATTATAAAACAGAAAGAATCATTATCAACAATTATATCTAACAATCAAACTCATGGAACGGAACAGTTTTCTACATTTATTTGTGTTTGTTTTGTCTGTATTTTACGCCGATTTCATTTTATTTGTTCTTATGTATTGGTGACATTTTCCCTAGACAACTAACAAGTATTATTTATTTTCTCTGTAGATGAATTGCTGTCTGAAAGTAATGCATATTATTAAGTTATTTCATTCAACTAATTTGTCCTATATGTGTTGTATCTAAGATGTTGTACTCAATTAATGCTTCGTCTCAAACTTTTGTTGAATAGTAGGCAACGGAGATCCTTCACCCCAGGATAATGTATCTGAATAATTTCCTGTTAGAGAAATGAATCACTTTTATTGGTTTTAAATGCAGATGTTGCACTTCTTGCTGCTGTCCCATACTTAAATATTCATGTTCCGTGAGGGCCAGACAAGAAAATTACTGCTTAATTGTTTATGTTTTTGGTATCTGTTCTATTCTAAAATTGGCTGAAAAGAAAGTTTGCAAGTTAAAATCAAAATCGTTCTTTGAATATTTCAATGTTGTACATGTGTCTCTTTTTTCTGATACTTCTGTGTTTTTTGTTCTTATTTTTTTATCTTTTCTATGTTTTGTCGTTGAAATTGCTGAAGTATAAATTGCATCATTTAACTTTTGACCAAAGTAAAAAGGAGTGCCAATAACACTCATGATTAGGAAACTAACGTGCATACCAAAACACACCATCTTTTTTACTGACTATAATGTCTGCCTCCAAAAATTGTACAAATATTGCATACATACTTTTAACGGTACAACAATATTCCTTATTTTACCTTTTTGAAATCCTTTTTATACTTTGTAAGTGTACTATTTGGTGTTTGTTTTTCTTAAAGATAAAATTTTTGATGATTTATATGGGCATATTCTCCATAAACATTCAGTGTTTAACTGTCATACTGGCCAATAACTAAAAATAATATTGTTTGCATATATTTGTTGCATACTAGGTATTTATTAACGCTTCATACAGAGCAGAGTTTATTCTTGAAGAACTAGTTAAAAAAAAAATTATAACTTTTGCGGCTTGATTTTTTTCTAGTTTTCATCCTTATGATTGATTGATTAACTATCAGATTTGACATAATACAAAATTATTTTGCTAAACAATCCCACTATTTTTTATTTAAAGGGAATGCACGTGTAATCCATTTCTAAATTTCATGTTCTGCATAAAATATATAGAAGGAGCAAAATAGTTTTTTTCTGTGCTGGTAAATACATCTTATGTAAATTTATGTCAATCAAAAGACCTTCAGTGCATATCAAAACATATCTTAATAGTTCATTTTATTTACTAATTACGGATTTCTCTTTGACAATAATTATGCGGAAGCAAAGGCATATAAAATGCAATTAAAGACGAATAACACACCACTCGAAAAAAAGAATAAATGTCAAATAATCAGCTGTTAATTTCACAATTTACTGTATTAGTAGGTACATTTCTATTAAATTTGTTTCATGTTGAGTACATGGATCTTACAATAAATACCAGAAACAAATGATCTTAAACGTATTCTAATATGACTTTATTGTAAAACCTGCTTTGAACTTATAGCTGTGGTGTTGACTGTATTTTTTCTCAGTCTGCATGCACTCCTTCACGATCTGAAAATGTAAATTTTGTACTAAGAAACCTATTTAAATATCTTTATGGTAACTGTAATAGAATTATTGTGATATTTACCTAACTGAAGCATATAATGCTCACCTCACTGAAATAATTACTGAAATATCGCAATTTGGTTTCTAAATTAAATTATTGTAATACGAATCTGAGTGTAATATCGTGGTGTCAATCTAACTGAAATATTGCGATGTCAACCTAACTTAAATTATTGCTATATGAATCTTACTAAAATTTTGTTAATAAGTAAATCTCACTAAGATATTAGAATTGTGTATCTTACAGAAATATCGTTGTTAGAATCTGACTGAAGTACTGAGATTGAATGCATCTTAGTTAAATATCATGGGGTGAATCTAACCGAAGTATGACGTGAATTTAACTGTTATATCTCGCAATGAATTTAACTGTTACATCTCGCAATGAATTTAACTGTTATATCTCGCAATGAATTTAACTGAAATAACTTGGTTTGATTTTTACTATTATAATAATACCCTAGTGTGAATCGAACTGAAGTATTGCAATGTGTGTCTAACTAAAAAACAATATGAATAATTATCTTTGAAAAAATATTTATTTGACATAAACCATTATTAAATGAGCAAAAGTAAAGTATAGCAAAATAAGGCAATAAGGCAAAGTTATGTTCTTTATTTGAAGACTTTAGTAATTCTTACGTTTGAAATTTTGCTTGTGATTTTCTTTAACCTCTGTCACTGTCTTGCAAATAAAACGAAAACCAAGCAAACAACTAGGATAAAAAAAAACATTAACGAATTGTGTGAAGTTGGTCTCATTGTAATACCAACAAGTTACACGATCATTGTTTGTAATAAATCTTAAGCATAAGGAGGTATTTAAATGTCAATTCAGTCTTTTTGGATTGTACATTCTGCTTCATGAAATATTCTGAAAATTAGACGTTATTGTTCCAAAAAATATAAAATGGAACTTAATGAGTCTCATTTTTAGTAACTGAGACAAAATTACAATATTTCTGAGTTTCTATGTTTTTAAGGTTAATCTTTATTGCAACTTTTTGTTTCCTTTCCCTTTGTGAGAGTGGTTTTATGGATATTGTACGTGGGTGTCTTTGTTATTGTGGTTGTTTTTCTGTTGTTGTTCGTTTCATTATGTTTTATCCTAAGCTTGAGATTTTTTTTTGTTTTCAAACTGAAACGGTTTAGAATATTTTCAAGGAAAAGGGAAAAACTGCCTTCCGTTTCAAAATGTGTGATGTTAAGTTTGGTTTTTTTGTTGCATAAACAAAATTAAGGTCAAATGTCGACGAAACAGAAAAGATAAGTTTTGCTATTCTCGGATATTACAATCTTCAAAGCAACACCACTGGACAAAACCACCTCACCTATGGAACTGACGATCACGAAGGGATAAACTGTGGCTACAATCTTTGTGTCTGAACCATTAAAAACAATCACTCAGCCACAAGGGGTAGTATATACATCATGAAATAAAATATTTTAGAGCAAAATATGATCATTCGTTATATAAGTATTTTATTACCTTATACCTTCTACAAATACTTATGCCTTATTCACAACTATTATATTGAACCACTGTTTTATTGAACCGCTGAAATTCTGTGACCGATTAACATTTTTTAACTGTTTCATGCCTGTCATCGGATATTTCCGTTCACTTCGTTCGCTACTATTCGGTAATGGAACGTCACTCAGCTCAGCGTACGTTAGTGTTTTGAACGTCTGTAGGATTCAGTTTCAGTTGTAAACAGTTCACAATTAAAACACTTGTAAAAATGTATAAGTATGTTGTTGCAATGTATAGTATACTTAGTTTGATTGCAAAGCAATGACAGAGACCGAATAGTACCAGATTCATACTGACACTCATGAAAATTTTGAACATGAATTTAAAAGTTAAATATTGCAAAATGAGCACAATAAAAAGTTGTAAACAACTGCAAACGGCACTTAAAATGCACGTGAATAACAAAAAATGACATTGAAATATGCAAAATACCCCTAATACTGCATATTTACACACAAATTGCATATAACTTGAGACTTGAATCGTTTTACTTTAATTTAAATCTTATTACATTTTCTCAATTTTGATTTTCTTAAAATGTTTTGACTCATTCCAGACTAATCCACCAATCTAGCTTAAACAGATTTTAATGGATTAAAACTAAATGTGTTTTTCTCGAGCGTTTGTGTTTGTTATTTGTTGACTGCTTCTACTTGAAGTGTTACAATTTATAGCATGTCATATGCTTTTGTATTTAAATATATTTAAAATTGCGTCTTTTACAATATATTTTTGTTTGGTAACACATTTATGTCTTAAATTTATTCTTTTAGTGTGGATAGTCAACATAAAGCTGAATGTTTTATTTAATCAGCAATAAAGGTAAGTTTATCATGATCTTTATTGCCATGGTATAACACAATAAAATGCATATTATATAACATATTTGATATAAATATAAAGTTGTGTGTGTAAATGTCGTATATGTGCCTGATTTAATAATTAAATATGCTTAGCAACATATTTAAGCAGAATTGTTTTGCATGTTTTGTATTAAGATTTGTAAATAGTTTTACTCCAACCCAAATGTTTCATCTTATTACTTTCTAGTTCTTTAATACTTTGTTTTTGTGGTGTTTTTTTGTGTTTTGTTTTACAAATTAAGTTACTGTCAAAAGCTGAAAAATGAAATCATATCATTAAAGTTTAAAACTTTGTGCTATATTGATTTGTAACATTTATATTCTGAAAACCTTCAACCAAGAGGAAATGCAAAACAATTGCAGACAAGTTTGAAATAAATCAACCCATAAACGTCAAATAAGAAGCAAACTTTAAGAAGATTATTCCTAAGAACCATCATTTACCATGTTGACATTTACTTGCTCTGGCATCTGTTAACAGGCTTCAATCTCTAATTTGTAAGTTTTCCTTGCGTAAGCTCAAACTTACTAGAATGTACATCTTGAACATGTTCGTGGCATTTGATATTCCACTTATATGAAGGATTATTAATATAATGCGGCTTATTGCGGGATCTTAATGCTTAAATTGCCCCTTTAAAATAGAATGCGTCTGCATGTAGTAAACATTCAAAATTCAAGCCGAAAAAAATATTACAAACTTTTACCCAATGAGCATATTGCGAAAAATGGCTGTTTTCATTGAAAAGCCTCCTGTAACAAGTTCAAACTGCTATGAAACTATGAAAAATGCTTCAATACTAATGAAACTTGGCACAAATGTTAACCAAACCATAGCCTCTGTAACAGCATGCTCAATGGTAAATTTCCTGTTACCATGGCAACGGGGGACGTCTCAAAATTGCCAAAAATCACTCTTTTGCATTGTTTTTTTCCTTTTTCCATCAAAACTGATTTCAAAGTACTGCAACTTCTCAATGAATTGAGATAGAGTAAAAGGATTTTCAGCGTCGGTTACTAGTTACCCGAAGCTCGACCTGAGGCCATTTTTAGCCTGTCACATGTCCAAAATTTTCTTGGCGATGAGGGGGACTCCGCCCCCCTTCAAACCACCCAAACAGAAGGGGGCACATCCCCCTTCTGGCAACCCCCTGATGTAATATTTGGATGGGGGACGGCGCCGAAAAAGTGGTCACTTTTTTTAACAACATTTCTTAAACGAAAATCAGTGTTTGGGGCCTAAATTGGGCATTTGTCACTGTTTGAGGCCTCGAAAGGGGGGGGGCAAAAGGCCGTCGAAACACGCTTATATAAGGGAAAAGGTTAAACTATCAATTTCAATAAATGCAAAAATTACATTGTAATTACCTGTCTAGTGTTTATTCGCGGGCACTTACATCCATTCACAGATGTTATATTTTCGTTTCTTGTGAGTTTCTAAACAACATTCTTCTTATGCTGATGGCTTTTGTTCTATATTTATGTAATTTCTTGTTTCCTGGTGCTTGAGTTATTTTTTCACATTATATAAAGAAATAAATTTTTCAATCAACACTTACGACCATTGATCTTAGCAATTTGAATTAAATGTTGAATATATTTATTTATATGTGTTTGCTTGTGAATTGCTTTGTTTAACAGCAATCTGTATAAAGTATCATTCGGAAACTGTGATGAGCAATGTACGAGTAATTTACATTTCCTGCTTCATAACGTCACATGAGTAAACTTAACTTAATCTCTGAACCTATTTTTGCATCAAACATTATAATTTTCCATATTGTGCCATTTTTTATTGCTTTCTTTTTTTACTGTTGTGGTGAATGTATGTATAAATACTTAAATTGAATGTTATATTCATTATACATGTAACACAATCATGTTATTTGGGATAACTCCTTTACATATGACTTTTGCATCAAAATTCAATTTTATGGTAAATTTAATGGTCAAATTCACTTATATCTCAGTGGAATTTATTTGCACTTCATGTGCACACAAGTAAGTATATGTTTTGGCTTAAGCTTGTCAATACGGATAATATTATACTGAATAACTACAATAATTGCTTTCAATTAAGTCCATCTGACTGGAATAAAATACATAGTTGGGTTTTTGACATTACCAATGATTCTTACTTGCAATGGTTTCAGACAAGACTAACACATAGAATATTAGCTACTAATTATCTTCTTTGGAAAATGAATTTATCAGTTACAATTATGCGTACTTTTTGTAAATCAGATCATGAAACATTTTTACACCTATTTTGGGAATGCTCATTTGTCAAAATATTGATTACAGAAATTATTAAAACTGTTAGGAATCATAATGCTTTATTTGGTATTGATTGTCAAACTTTTATATTAGGTATACAAAAAAGAGCCAGTCAAATTACAATATTCTATGTCTATAGATAAAGAAATGTTTATTTATGTAGGAGAAAAATTTATTTTACCAAATATAGATGGATTAGTTAGAAATTTTAAATTAGCCTCTCCACTTATTGATGCATGTGCAACACATACAAAAGATAACATAATGGACAATTGTTAAAAAAAATCATTTAATTCTTTTTAAAGTAATGTAAATTTATAATTTATTAATATACAGCCATTGCTCTTTGTTGAAAGTTTGAGTATAAGAAACAACCACGTAATGTTTTCTCAGTTCAGTGTATGAGCTACCTTTCCTTTTTTCTCTTTTTTTATTTCCCTTGTGATTTTGTTTGTATATTATTTTGTGTATGTACATATGTATATATTATTGTGGAAATGTGAAGTTGTGATAAATACTCAATGACAATGATTGTTACTTAATCAACAAATATTTGATACATGTATATATATATGTATGATAAATAAAATCTTTGTAAGGTATGGAGGGGGATGCCCTCGACCCCAACATACCCATGACGACAACTATCACTTCAGTTAAACGTTTATTTTTATTCCTTAAAACTTGGTGACATGTACATCAGAAAAGCTATTTTTAAGAATATTTGAAGACAGTGTGATATTGTTAAAACAAAAAAAGTACACAAAAACAAGTCTAAAATTTTCCCAATTGCCAAATAGACGAATGCATATCTACTAGACATCGCGCGTGCACGCAGCGTTTAATAATAAGAAATAAGGTATCGGCTTAAATGCATTGCCTTTTTATTATTGCAATTGTTGGTATTTCTTAAGTGTAAAAAATGAAACAAAAAGTACTCAGCATAGCATAAAATATAATGATAGAAACTTTTACTCTTACATGCATCATTTATCAATTATTGCAACTAAATCTGTTAAATAATATCAGGCTAAAATTTTGCTACATGAGTTATTTTATACTTTTATCTAAAAATCTAAATTCTTATCTGAAATTTGTTTTTGATATAATTATTTCTTTTGTTCTTTGGGCATATTTAATGCATTTTAGATCATTTAATCTTGGTCGATAAAACAAGATAGTACTATATCTAATTAAGTACCTAATAGCTCGTTTTAAGTCATCGACCCAGATCTCGGTTTACCTTTTCACTGCCAAGCTAGTAAATAAATTGTTACTTATGTTGGTTGAGTTAATTGTATATGTATATCATTTTGCTTCTTCCATTATTGTTAGAATGTTATGTATCACCATCAATGTTACTATTAGTTTTACCTAATTACCAACCTATGCAATTATTTTATAATATACCTATATTATTATAAAATGTATTGCAAGATCATTGACCACCCATCGTGCTTAAAATAAAGTTGTGTTGAGATTTATATTGGATTTTGGATTGTTATACTGATTTCCAGTTTCCCAACCCGTCCAAAATCTGCGATAAAACACAATATTTAAATTGACTTTTTAAGAGGTTTTTGATATAGAAATTTATCATCAAGACTTGCGTTAGATTTCTTATATGCATTGCAATGTGTGTAAATTTTTTGTTTATTTCAATTTTGATCATGAATACAGCAATATATAGAAATTTGTGACATTCGATGCAATTAATATAAACTTCAAGAAGACTTTCATAGATAAACATCACCATTACTGGTATCACAATAAGGTCAACATAAGTATGCTCGCGGGTTTCAAAAAAAGAATAGGATTGTTGAAACTATAATGTCAAATACCTTTTCAACAAAATCATGAACCTTTAAACGTTTAAGTCTTTATGCAATTTATTTTGGTGCAAGACATGCTGAATTATTATTGCATAAAAAGTTTGAAATGATACGCTACTTTTTGGCAATAAATTATGTTTATGCGGTTGAGAATTGTCTAGACATAGATTTGTCTAGATTTAAGAATAAGGCAATACACTCCATTTAGTATTATAATGTTCATGCTAACTGAATATTGACAATATTGAATTTTATGTCGATTGAAAACGACGCAATTACATGTAAAGGTTGTGGGAGTAAAGTTCACAAAAAACGTAATGAAGTGAACCATTTTAGAGCCCTATACTATGACCATGACGAATTGTTTATCCACTTGACATATCCATAAATAAATATTTTTCATAATATATCTGTTCATTATTGTGATATTACTAAGTTGTGATTTTGATGCAATTTTAAGCACAACATCGGTGGAGTCATAATATTTACCTTTCACCATCAAGAATCTTTAGAACGTGTCAGTTTCGTATATATTTCCATTAAAACTTTCAATTCAAGAAATGATATTCACATTCCTTTTCTCTTGTTTCTCTGATGACATGAACATTGTGACAGCTAAATACTGTATAATTTAGAAATATAAGACATCTCTATTTTTCACAGACTGAGAACAGTTTTTACGAGATTAGTTGATTCTTATTGTACAAATTGTATTTTGTGTAACCTTTCTGTTCTCAACAAAAGTGGTTACTTTTTTCACAGAGTATAAATTACTTGGTCATATAACATAAAGCCTGTGGGAGGTTGGCTACTTAACTTGATAACACGATTAGTGTAATTTAATAATGACCAAGTTAGACAAAGTAGATAAACGAGTGAAAAAAATGGTATCTTTCTAAAAAAGAACTCCCAACGCTTTTAGTGATAGTAACATGTTATAAGCTTTTATTTAAGCAACAGTTAGAATTGACCTTTGCACTTGATTAAATGAGGAACGCGTCACCTTATATAACCGTCGACACCTGATTAAGCAGTCCTGGTAAATTAAGATGTAACAGGTATCGTTCTTCATGAATAAAATAAAACAACAAAATAACTAGAAGACAGAAACATTTCATAACAGGCAGAACATGTTTTAAAGCTTGTGTATAAATGCTTTTTTGATTTGCTATATACATTTTATTTTGAGATGACAGCATTATTTAAAAACAAACCGCGTGGTCATAACGAAAAATGTATGTGTCAAGTTTTGCTTTTAAAATATACAAAAGAAACTTATCTTAAGACACATAAGACTCTTGATCAAATTTAACTGAAACATTAAACACATTTTCCAAATAGGAAAGGGTGGAAAATAAAACAAAACTGTTAAATAAGTGTTCCTCTTCCAGAAAGACATCAAATCCTAGGACAAAAACACATTATTCGTTTATAAAATGATAGACAATTTGCCTTTTTAGTTACTAAACGACATCACTATCATTTGTTTTTTTAGTTACTCAACGACATTCAATATAATTATAACAAATCAGTGTATATTTAAAAAACAAAAACAACAGGTATATCGTCCAATTTTATTCGTGATGAAAACACTAGACGTTTCAACAGTTGCGCGTGCCTGAAACAATTAAATACAAAGGTGCGGACAAATTATCTATTTAATACAGATAGGCATGAATAAAAACCCCATTTAAAAGCAAGTATTTATTAGAAGAGGCAGTATTCAAACTCATAATAGTTCTAATGGGGAGATTTCTTCAAATTTGCTTTAAATTTATTATCAAAGGAATATAAAACACACGTTTGCCGTTTATATAGGAGAAACAAATGTAATTCTTCTGCTCTGAGGGAATGTTAGCTTTTACAAGGGTTTGCATGACACTGCTCGCTTTGTTTGCTCAGTATTGAAATAAAGCTTTGAAGTATTTAACCATTAAAAGCCTTCATTCTGTTGATTTTTATTTAGTTTCAAACTGAAGGATTGATAAAACATTTCTTACATCTATGACTGCTTGAAACTTTCACTTTTTAATAACATTGAATACAACCCATTCCATAAATCTAACATTATAAATCTATTCTAAACTCCAAAAAAAGAATAACGCACATTATATTAAATAAGCTAGATAATTGTTTCGGAACATAGTCAAACAACTATTCTCACAGGATACTATGAATATATTCTATTTAACTTCGTGTGCTTCTATAAGAATAAGGTCAGACTTTCTATGGCAAGTACTTTTTCATTACGCAACAAAAAGAATAATTTACACAACATTACAGCATTTTATGACATTGCCGTATTGACGATCGTCATATTTAAATATAAGCGTGGAATGTGAATGGTTTTGTTGTACGTGAATAGTGTATCTGACACAATGGTTCGAGAATGGGGCATGATTTTTGTGGCATTTGGTTTCATTTAAACCTTACTAAGATATAAGTCAAGACTACAGTTCCATTTATCTCAATGTATTTGACTTGTCTCTATTGGCTGTATTTGATCAAGCATTCATGTTACCATTGGTTATCTTGCAAATTAACAACTGTCTCTAGATGAATATAATGAAATGGAAAGAATCATTATTAACAATTATATCTATCAAAACCACAAATATTGATATTAAATGAGTTTGTTCATAACATATATTAAAGGGTGCCACGTCTATTACTATTAAGCACCTATATATCGTTTCAGTGTTCACTGGGAAATTTTTTTAAAATTAAACAGAATTTAAGGAAAATAGCATAACAATCCTTCATAGCTAAACGGAGCAGTTGTAAACAGTTGTGTTTGTTTTGCCTGTATTTTACGCCAATTTCAATATATTTGTTCTTATGTATTGGCAGCATTTTCCCTTGATAACTAATAAGCATTATTTTTTTCTCTGTAAATGAATTGCTGTCTGAAAGTTATACATATATTAAGATTATTTTATTAAACTACTCTGTCCCATTTGCGTGTTGTATCTTTACATGTTATCCTAAATGAATGCATCGTCTAAAAGTAGGCAACGGCGATCCTTCACCACAGGATAATGAATCTGAATAATTTCCTGTAAGAGAAATTAATCACTATTATTGATTTTAAATGCAGATGTTGCACTTCTTGCTGCTGTCCAACACCTAAATATCCAAGTTCCGTAATTGGGCCAGACAAGAAAATTACTGCTTAATCGTTAATGATTTCAATAACATCTTGGTATCCGTACTATTCACTTTGCTGAAAAATGAAGAAAGTTCGCATGTTAAAATCAAAATTGTTTTTAGAATATTTCAATTTTGTGCATGTGTCTCTTTCTTCTGATACATTTGTGTCGTTTTTGTTTCTTTTTGATTTTTTTTGCCGTTTTTCATTTTTTTTTTTTTTTTTTGCCGTTGAAATTTCTAAAGTATAAATTATATTAATACAATATTTAATCTTTGACCAAAATAAAAAGAGAGCCAATAACACTCATGATTCAGGAAACTCATGTGCGTACCAAAACACACCATTATTTTTCTGACGTTAATGTCTGCCTCCAAAAATTGTACGAATACTGCATACATACTTTTAACGGTACAACAATATTCATTATTTAACCTTTTTGAAATACTATTTATACTTTGTAAGTGTACTATTTGGTGTTTGTTTTCCTTTAGGATAAAATGATGATTTATATGGGCATATTCTGCATATACATTCAGTGTTTTACTGTCATACTGGCCAATAACTCAAAATAAAATTGTTTGCATATGTGTTGCATACTAGGAATTTATTAACGCTTCATACAGAGCAGAGTTTATTCTTGTAGAAATAGTTAAAAAAATCAATAACTTTTGCAGCTCGATTTTTTTTCTAGTTTTCATTCTTATGATTGATTGATTAACTATCAGATTTGACATAATACAACATTATTTTGCTAAACAATCCCATTATGCACGTAATCCATTTCTAAATGTCATGACCTGCATAAAATATATAGAAGGAGCAAAAGAGTTTTTTTCTGTGCTAGTAAATACATCTTTACAGTTAGAGTGGGCGTCTAGCAAAAACTCGAATTTGTTTTATGTAGCATTATGTCAATCAAAAGACCTTCAGTTCATATAAAAACATATCTTAATAGTTCATTTTATTTACTTCTTTGACAAATTATGCAAAAGCAAAGGCATATAAAATGCAATTAAAGACGAATAAAACACTCGAAGAAAGAATAAATGTCAAATAATCAGCTGTTAATTTCACAATTTACTGTATTAGTAGGTACATTTCTATTAAATTTGTTTCATGTTTAGTACATGGATCTTACAATAAATACCAGAAACAAATGATCTTAAACGTATTCTAATATGACTTTATTGTAACACCTGCTTTGAACTTATAGCTGTGGTGTTGACTGTATTTTTTCTCAGTCTGCATGCACTCCTTCACGATCTGAAAATGTAAATTTTGTACTAAGAAACCTATTTAAATATCTTTATGGTAACTGTAATAGAATTATTGTGATATTTACCTAACTGAAGCATATAATGCTCACCTAACTGAAATAATTACTGAAATATCGCAATTTGGTTTCTAAATTAAATCATTGTAATACAAATCTGACTGTAATATCGTGGTGTCAATCTAACTGAAATATTGCGATTTCAATCTTACTAAAATTATTGCTATATGAATCTTACTAAAGTTTTGTTAACTTAAAGTAAATCTCACAAAAATATTAGAATTGTGTATCTTACAGAAATATCGTTGTTAGAATCTGACTGAAGTACTGAGATTGAATGCATCTTAGTTACATATCATGGGGTGAATCTAACCGAAGTATGACGTGAATGTAACTGTTTTATCTCGCAATGAATTTGACTGAAATAACTTGGTTTGATTTTTACTATTATGATAATATCATGTTGTAATTCGAACGGAAGTATTGGAATGTGTGTCTAACTAAAAACAATATGAAAAATTATCTTTGAAAAAATATTTATTTGACATAAACCTTTATTAAATGAGAAAAAGAAAAGTATAGCATAATAAGGCAAAGTTATGTTTGTTATTTGAAGACTTTAGTAATTCGTAAGTTTGTAACTTTGCTTGTAATTTTCTTTAACCTCGGTCACTGTCTTGCAAATGAAGCGAACACAAAACAAACAACTAGTATAAAATGAATCAGTAACGAATTGTGTGAAATGGATCTCATTTTAATACCAACAAGTTACACGATCATTATTTGTAATAAATCTTAAGGAGGTATTTAAAAGTCAATTCAGTCTTTTTGAATTGCACATTCTGCGTCGTAAAAAATTCTGAAATGGAGACGTTATTGTTCCAAAAAATATAAAATGGAACTTAATGAGTCTCATTTTTAGTAACTGAGACAAAATTACAATATTTCTGAGTTTCTATGTTTTTAATGTTAATCTTTATTCCAACTTTTTTGTTTTCTTTCTCTTTGTGAGAGTGGTTTTATGGACATTGTACGTGGGTGTCTTTGTTATTGTGGTTGTTTTTCTGTTGTTGTTCGTTTGATTATGTTTTATCCTCAGCTTGAGATTTTTTTTGTTTTGATACTGGAACGGTTTAGAATATTTTCAAAGAAAAGGGAAAAACAAGTTCCGTTTGAAAATGTGTGGTTGTTAATGTGTGGGGTTTTTTTTGGTGCATAAACAAAATTAAGGTCAAATGTCGACGAAACAGAAAAGATAATTTTTGTTATCTTCGGATGTTTCAATCTTCAAAGCAACACCACTGGACAAAACCACCTCACCTTTGGAACTGACGATCACGAAAGGATAAACAGTGGCTACAATCTTTGTGTCTGAACCATAAAAAACAATCAATCAGCCACAAGGGGTAGTATATACATCATGAAATAAATTATTTAAAGCAAATTATGATCATTCGTTATATAAGTATTCTTATTACCTTATACCATCTACAAATACTTATGCCTTATTCACAACTATTATATTGAACCACTGTATAATTGCACTGCTGAAATTCTGTGACCGATCACATTTTTAACTGTTTCATGCCTGTCATCGGATATTTCCGTTCACGACGTTTGCCACTTATCGGTAATGCAACGTCACTGAGCTCAGTGTACGGTAGATGTTTGAACCTGAAGGATTCAGTTTTGAACAGTTTACAATCAAAACATTTGTGAAAATGTATAAGAATGTTGTTGCAATATATAGTGGGGAAACAGTTCCAAATGCCATCCCTATTACATCGGGACATCCACGAATATGCATTAAATAACTATATAATTTACAATGTTCATAACTTAAGAATTCTTTAAAAAAATCACGAAGTAATTTTTTGGAATTTCAATATCAAACGTGTTTTTTTAATCAATAATGACTCATCCAAGACTAATTCACCATTCTGGCCTAAACAGATATTAATGTTTTGAAAAATATCTTTTAAAGTTTTTTCTCGAGCGTTTCTGTTTGTTATTTGTTGACTGTGTTTGCTAGCATTTACAACTGGTCATATTTTTGTATTTATATACATTTAAAATTGAGTCTTTCAGAATATCTATTTTGTTGGCTAACACATTGTTGTCTTAAATTCGTTTCTTTTAGTGTGGAAAGTCAACATAAAGCTGAATGTTTTTATTAAATCAGCAATAAGGGTAAGTTTTTAATGATCTTTATTGCCATTGTATAACACCATGAAATACAGATTATATAACATAGTTCATGTTTTAAAGCTGTAAGTGTACATGTCGTATAGTTTCTTGATTTAATAACTAAATCGCTTAGCAACAATCATATATAAGAAACATAAAATTTTGGCTTGCTTTGTTTTTACATAAGTAAATGGTTTTACTTCAAATTAATTTCAGGTCATTTTCTTTTTCGTTCTTTTCTTTTTATTCTTTTTCTTCTTTTGTGCTGTTTTTGCGCTATGTTTTCCAAAACAACTTTACTGTCAAAAGTGCAAAAATAAATTTCATTGAAGCCTTAAACTTTTTGTTATATTGATTTCGAACTTTTATACTCTAAAAACTTTCATCCAAGAGGGAATTTGCAGACAAGTTTGAAATAAATCAAAGCATAAACGTCAAATAAGAAGCAGACTTTAAAGAGATTATTCCTTAGAAATATCATTTACCATGTTGACATTAACTTGCTCTGACATCTGTTTTCTGGCTTCAATCTCTTATCTGTAATTTTCCTCTGGCATAAGTTCAAAAGTACTAGAATTTACATCTGGAACATTCCCATGTTCCGGGCATTTAATATTCTATTGAATTATATATATATTTACATAAAGGCCTGCTTATCGCGGGATCTTATTGTTTAGTTGTCTCTTTTAAAGACTGATTGGTCTGCATATAGAAAACATTCAAAATTTAAATCTACAAAATTACTTTAAACTGTAAATTTAAATAACGGCAAAATGACCTTCTCATCACCAGCCTTACGTTAACTCATGAGAATTCGTTATACTTTATATGTAAGCTGCTTTCAGCAGTTTAAGAATCATTTGAATTTCAAGTTTTGCATTGCACCGCACCTTGTTTTTGCCTAAAATGCCGGTGTAAAGTTTATTGTTAGTTATATGAGTTTTTAAGGGTATAGGTCGTTGTTTTGAGTCATGGACGGACATATATAAATTCAACGAATGTGAAATGTAAGTCAGTTTACTTTTTCCAGATTTGATGTAAGTCATTATTTAATTATTTGTGATTTGTATTTATAGTAGATTGTCAACCTTTGCTAAAGGCATTTTGTATGATGATTATTGCAAATAAAATATTGAATTGAATTGAATTAACACTTAAGGAAATATGTATGTAAGTCAATAATACTGTTGTATAATATATCTAATCATAGTTAAAACATCAACTTTCAATATATTTCTCATGTATCCTTTTGATTGATAGTTTCGGTATTTTCATAAAATTGTGTTTTATAGGTAAAAATAAGTGAGTGGTCTGATACATTTCAAAAATTTTGCAAATTTTTGTTTTATATAACATCATAATTCAATATCAAACTATACATCTAAATTATTCTTGCTTGATATTAGCCTATTTCAAAGAAATCATTTAAACAAAAATATATCGTGAAATGTCTGGTTTTGTTTGTATGTTTTGTTGGATTTTAAGTCTAATTGACAATGTATTGGTCATATGGCGACTTTCCCAGCTCTTGTCTGGTAATATACCCCGAAGAAAGTGCAACAAAACAAATGATCAAAATGCACCGCAACTAGTTTTACGATGGCTCGTCTTTTAATGAATCTTTAATCTTTTTATAAGATAAACTAGACAAAAATCCAATTAGCTCTTCAGCAAAATTACGAAACGTTTCAATTCTTGTTTGGTTTCACTAGAAGGTTAACATATGGCTTTCTATTTTTGTTAATTCCAAATGTCACTTCTACACATAAAATGTTAATATCAAAACCGCAAAGTGGCAGTATGCTATCTGCAATTTACAAAATTACATCGGTAAATATAAATGACATTTTGATTAAGGTTTGAGTAGTGCTATCATATGTAGAAAAGAAATGTCTCTAAAATGCTCTCAAAATAGAAAGATGATACTTTTAACGTCATCCAATATAACATTAAGCAAATTACTTAAGGTCAAGTTTGATTGAACAAATTCGGTAATGAACAGAATGGCACTGAAGCCAAGCTTGAAGGAGCGCGTTATTTTTACTGTCTTATGAAAATATTCACTCATTTATTACATTTTAATGTTTTTACTAATATACGTACTAAAGGTACATACCTCTACATGACCAATTTGAAAATATGTCAATAAAATTAAACTTGATAAAAGATGTTCTAAGAATTGAAGAAAGGAAAAATATTCAAAAGTCAAATAATGGTTTACATTTTATATGCGATTAATGACTGATTTTTCATTATTTATCAGTGTATTACAACTGCAAAGAGACGGTAACTAAAATATATATATCATTTATTCATGTTGATATCTATATTTTTTCACTAATGAACATTTATAATAAAAGTTTAAAGTTTGTACTTACTTGTTATAAGTTTGCATTGTCCTTGCAAATTCAGTCATGCTTTTACTGCTTACTTTGACGCAGATTTCATAAATATCTGCAAAGAATGTACTGATATATGTTTTAGTAATGTATGAATGTGGTTTGGCCTTTATAAGAGATTGTTTCATCCTTTTGCCATTACTAGTTCTTGAACATTGTGTGCATCATTTGTTTTGAAATATTACATACATATATGAAAGGATTTTTAGAGGGATATAAACCTTAGGCTATTAATATGCATCTAAATACGTCGATTTCTCCCTTAAATTCAATGTCTCTTGGTAGCCGATAAATGAATTGTGGATGGTAGGCAAACAATAAGACAGCTTGCCAGATCTAAAAACATGTCGTCAAAGCTTCTTGTTTACTTTTTTTATTTTGTATAAATGGAAAACATATTTCTCTCAGATCTTATGAAACCGAACATCTCTTATCACAGCATGCTTAATAGACCAAATATAAATGAACGATTACTATGCAAATTTAAATTCTTACCAGCGCAAATAACGACACAAATCACATCGTATCACACAATGTTAAGCCTTATATAGGGTTGACGCACGTTTTTCGAGTTATGACGTCTGCAGAGTCTGGAGGAACGGTTGGTGCAAGAGCCCGGTGGGGCGAAGGCTCCAACAGTTCCGAGGGACTCTGCAAACTTTATAACACGAAATAAACGTGCGTTGACGCTATTATAGCAAAGAAATTTTAAAAAGATTCATGATGTATATTTAATACAAAACACATACATTAAATCCTTGTGCTTGGAGGTATTAATCAAATTCTACATGTTTTACGTATGCGTTTTATTTTTTCCGGGGCCAACTTCTTGTGAAATTCAAATGCTCAAGACAGTTCGAAAATTCGAATTTTAATTGATTTAACAAAGCTTATCATTGGAGATTAAATCTCAAGCAGAAGAAAAAAACAACATTAAATCATTCTGCCCAAGACAAAACATGACCCTCAGAAATTCTTAGAATGATTTCAGATTGAAAAAAGATAAGTGACATCAGAATCGTTCTTTTTTTTCAAGCTCACAAGTTTAGGCACTAAACATTATTCTCTCAAAGAAATATAAATAGCATTTATCAATATAACATCAATAAAACAACATATTCTCATATACATTTTGTGTTATCTTGTTTTGTATGTTAATTTGAGGGTTAAACTGAATGACATTTATTTGTTTACATTGACAACTGTCCGTTTCTTAGAAAGGGCGACAACCAAGATTAGCGGCGATGTCTATACGCCGTATTTCCGGCATAGTTACTTGAATGCTGCTCGCCGTTATGCGAATGAGGCCCTCGAATCAATAATTTCAATATAACACTTTGGCGAACAGGCCAAATCGTTATTTTTTGTATGTTGACTTGGCCCTGTATGTATTGCGCATAGGTAAAACCGGAATATAACAAGAGCGCGTGACTATGTTAACACGTGGTTTTGGTCCCGTTATAACATGAGCAAAGGAGGGAAAAATAGCCGATTTAATGCAATAATATTCAGTAAAGTTACGTTCAATAGGACTTTCATTTCTCAAAATTCTTTATACTTAGAATTAAACTTTGACATAAATTTAAGAGAATATTTGATTTAACCAGAATTGGAAGAATAGTCTCTCCAAAAAAATGAAAATGTCTTGTGAAATATTGTTGACACATTGCACTTTCAATAACAAGAATACTTTCAAGTTTGGAAATATATTTCTTTCTAAAATGAATGTCTTGAAATACTAATATTGCTATGTGACATTCCATCGTCAAATACCCTCCTGAATGTCATTTGCACTTGTTTGATTCTAAAGCATAGTAATTTATGGGAAAATATATTTCCTTGCGTTCTTCATTCTTTTATTCATTTTATAATACTTACAAGTACGGAAACAAAACCGGAATGTTAAAAAAATAATCAATTTACTTATATAAATTTGCTTATGTTTTTATGTTTCAAAAGCCTTTCACTTTTTGATTCATTGCCATAAAGTCTATATAGCTTATGTTTATATTTTTGTGAAATTCTTTAAAGCAAGCAGCTTTTTCCTATAATTATTACATTCCTACCTTGAAATGTCAAATTACCTTGATTCGAATTTACAATACAAATGTTAGCAGAATGTCAAAACAAACTTATTTTGTAATGCTGATTTGATAATGTTTTAGATATATTACAGTAGAGACGAATTAAAAAAGCTTTTTCAATATAAGTATAGTAATATTATATCCATTATTATCTATAATAGTACTGGAGGAATTTAGACAAGTAAATATAATAAATCAGTTCATGAAGTTCACACCAACTGGACATCTATAACTCAAAGAAAATCTGATATTATTTTGGTTTAAAATTCTTATTCCTCAAACCAAATTTTATCTGTCGAGCTGTCAATTGACATTATAACATGAACAAAAAAACATGTTTAATCAAATAAACGAATTAAAATGTTGATTTTATGAGGATGATATTATGTTAAATGCGTCTTTTTAATAGAAAATACTTGAACTTTCTGTCATCGGTAGAATATTTGGTTGTGTATTATTATTACCCGATTATTTATTTTCTTGTCAAAGCCAGAGCTGGAAGTGAGAAAAACACGTTTCTCAGTACCACACAGTCTCTTTGTGCGTGAGAAAAAACATTTTCTCAGTTTCTCTGTCGACCAGGCTATATCAAGAAAGGGTGTGATATCTAGAATTGAGTAGCCTTCGTATGTTCTGTTACGAATATGCTATTATATATTAAAATGGCGATAGTGCACTGTCAGGAATGCCTTCCTTCTGAAATATAAAATTTATATTCTGTTTATAGCACAATATCACATATTGTTTTGTATTTTATTGAATGTCACATGACTTGTTGGTAGTAAATTAAATAAGCTTCTACAGCACTTGGAATCAATTATTGTTAGTTTTAGCATTTCCCGTATCTATTTGAAGATAAAGTACGGGTAATTTTTCAGATTCGTTTGAGCCTTTTATCCAAAGGCTGCTTGAGATATATGTCTTCTGTTTATTTTAAAATCTTGTAAGTTTAATATATTGAAGATTAACGTGTTGTATTTAAAGTCGATTATAGAATATTTAATACTGTAAAATACTAACTACTATCATTTAAAGAATTGTATTTAAGTAATATGGTTGTCGATTACCCTTTGGCATATTCTTTAAAAACACAATACACTTTGTTTTTTTTAACTCATTTGCATTCAAAGAAACTGATCATTTTTTCATAGAAAATAAGAAAATATAAGAGCAGGTGTTTACGATATATGGAAGACTCAATCAATCATTTATGCAATATTTGGATATTAATGTCTAATGGCAGTAATACCATGGGAAAGTCTTATTATAGAATCATGACATAAAATTATCAATGAAACTTTCAAATTAATCATTGCTGCTGTAGCTGTGGTTACACTAGTAAATGCATTCAAATGCAGCAATATTTACTAATATTTTGTAAAACAAAAAGGTAATGACTTTACATTCAGTAACATGTGTTTAATTAACAAAAGCTATTGGATGTGCAGATATATGTATTTGTACCATTGATTCCAGAAAGAATTAAAAAAAACTTCGGGTAAGATGAGGTCGGTTATTCTACCAGCCGGCTTGTGCCTTAAATGACCAGATATCATTAACCTGTATGACTTGAAACTTCACATAGTTGCAATAGATTTAAATCGTTCCAGCTTCGGTCCTTGGTTGACTGACCTGTCACTATATGCAATACGACCCGAAGTACTTTTTACTTACGTGTTATATATGTAACAAAACATGATGATAAAAATCAATGAGGAGGGAAATCATAGGTTTTTTAAAGGAGAAAACAGATCTCATAAAAATTCAAACGCTAGCATAATGCGCGTAAATATTGTAAATATACTTTGCGATTCTCTTCACTTTTCTTGAAAGCTAAGTAGATTTTTCTCCAGTTTGATTTTCTTGAAATATGTTGGCTCATCTGGAGGCATAGAACTTTAATAAACGAGAATATCTAGCTACATAGTACTAAATCTATGTAAAATATAGGGAATTGTTTTTATTAAAGTAATATATTGTCAAATAAGAAGAGGATTTTATGCTCGTTTGAGTGAAATGTTGAATAACTTTTCACAAAACATGATAAAATTCCATTAATTTTTAAAAGCCGGAACGACGAGTAAAGTATATAGAATTTTATCATGTCTAGTCATATACATTCTAATCTCCATTCGTAATAATCTACATTTGTAACGCATGACAATGCTTTTAATTTCTATTTGTTACTGTTATATACATATAAATTTCAAAGTCGGTACATTCTTTCTATTTAATGGATTCTGGTGTAATTTGTGTTATTTATTGTTCCTTTGTAATCTTATGTGAATTGCAACTATGATTAATTTTCTGAGTATGTTGAGTACATCTGTTTTTTTAAATAATATGTTTAGCCTTTAGAATTTTGAAACCTCTTTTTTTGAAGTATCTAAAACAGACATGAATATATGGCCCAGACATTTGTCATAAAGTTTTAGCATTATAGCATGTAATATTATTCAAGAGAAGCTCTTAAATGCTGATTTTTGAGAGAATTTATTGAGTTCAGGTTTCAAGTGAATATTTTAACAGTTTGCCCAACAATCATAATAAATGTCAATTTGAACATGTTATCATCAATATGGCTCATCAGCAAGAAGAGGTGACATAAAACATTTAGCGATCGTCTTCATGGTTAAGTTTGCTATTCACCAATTTGACTTTCCTTGTCCTCTACCTTTTTATTTTCATGCTCCTGTATGGCATCTACCGTTAATATGTATTCCTTAATATTGTCTTTGTTTCTTTACTTTCATTGACTTTGCATTTTTGTCGGACGAAGTCCGTCTGAAGACGGTCAAACTTCTTGTAACAATTCCCGGGATCCCTATATGTTTTAATAGGATCCCGGCTTATCTGAAAAGCATCTAAGACTGGTTAGTTCTCGGGATCCCTATATATTTAATAGGATCCCGGCTTTTTTGGATGAATTAATTGACAACTTGTGTTTACTTTAGGACTTGTGTCTGTCACTCATTCCAATACTAAATATCATATTACAACTTAACTTCGTATAAAGAGAAATCTTTATGAATTCTACCTATCTAACATTTATTTGGTCAAGGTCAAAAGGCCATATAGTAAATGTGCATAGACATAGGGACTTCATTCTATCTGTTTACATGCATCTTCATATACTAGTATACTCATATTCCTCTTTGTTAAACTGAGTGAAGCTGGCTTCCATAACTTTATGTCACTTTTATTTTGATGTTCGCTGAAGTCTCTTCAGCCAACAGAACTGTCATTTTTACATTTAAACGCACCCCTGGAAAAAAATTACGAAGCTAGTCGCTATTAGCTTTTTTAAAAGCTAACCTTGTTTGTATTTATTGTAGATCGTCAACCTTTGCTAAAGGAATTTTGTATGTTGATTATTGCAAATAAAATATTGAATTGAATTGAATTAACACTTAAGGGAAAATAATTATGTCAGTCAAAATACTGTTGTGAAATTTATCTAATCATAGGTAAAACATCAATTTTCAATTTATTTCTCATGTTTCCTTTTGGTTGATAGTTTCGGTATTTTCATTAAATTTTGATTTATAGGTAAAAATATGTGAGTGGTCAGGTACATTTCAAATCTTCGAAAAAAATTTGTTTTGTATAACATCATAATTTAATATAAAACGATACATATAAATTATTCTTGCTTGATATAAACCTATTTCAAAGAAATCATTTAAACAAAAATATATCTGGAAATGTCTGGTTTTGTTTTTATGTTTTGTTGGATTTTAAGTCTAATTGACAATGTAATGGTCATATGGCGACTTTCCCAGCTTTTGTCTGGTAACATTCTTTGAAGAAAGTGCAACAAAACAAATGAACAAACTGCAACGCAACTAGTTTTACAATGGCTCGTCTTTTAAAGAATCTTTTAATTGCTATTTATAAGATACACTAGACAAAAATCCAAAAAGCTCTTCAGCAAAATTATGAAACGTTTCAATTCTTGTTTGGTTTCACTAGAAGGTTAACATATGGCTTTCTATTTTTGTTAATTCCAAAACGTCACTATACATAAAATGTTAATATCAAAACAGCAAAGTGGCTATGCTATTTGCCATTTACAAAATAACATTGGTAAATATAAATGACATTTTGATTAAGGTTTGAGTAGTGCTATCATATGTAGAAAAGAGATGTCTCTAAAATGCTCTCAAAATAAAAAGATGATACTATTAACGTCATCCAATATAACATTAAGCAATATACTGAAGGTCAAGTTTGATTGAACATGTTCTGTAATGAAAAGAATGGCAATGAAGCCAAGCTTTTAAAGAGCGCGTTATTGATACTCTCTTATGAAAATGCACGCCAAATCATATTTTACTAATATACGTGCTAAAGGGTACATGCCTCCAGATGACAAATTTGATAATATGTCAATAAAATTAAACTTGATTAAAAATATACTTTGAATTGAAGAAAGGTAAAAAGATTCAAAAGTCAAATAATGGTTTACATTTTATATGCGACTAATGACTGATTTGGCCTTTATAAGAGATTGTTTCTTCCTTTTGTTGAACATTGTGTGCATCATTTGTTTTGAAATATTACATAAATATATGACAGGATTTTTAGAGGGAAATAAACCTTAGGCTATGAATATGCATCTAAATATGTTGATGTCTCCCTTAAAGTCAATGTCTCTTGGTAGCCGATAAATGAATAGTGGTCGGTAGGCAATCAATAAGACAACCTTCCAGCTTTTAAAAATCTGTCGTCAAAGCTTCTTGTTTACTTTTTTATTTGGTATAAATGGAAAACATATTTCTCTCAGATCTTGTGAAACAGTTCCACTTTCTTATCTAAGCATGCTTAAAAGATCAAAGCATGGCCAAATATAAATGAACGATTACTATGCAAACTCAAATTCTTACTAGCGCAAATACCGACACGAATCACATCGTATCACACAATGTTTAGCCTTTTATTCAGTAAAGTTACGTTCAATAGGACTTTCATTTCTCATGATTCTTTATACTTAGAATTACACTTTGAAATAAATTTAAGACAATATTTGATTTCACCAGAATTGTAAGAATAGTCTCTCATAAAAAATGAAAATAATCTTGTAAAATATTTTTGACAAAGCTTGCTTGGGTTATATGTCTTCTGTTTATTCTAAAATCTTGTAAGTTTGATATATTGCAGATGAACGTCTTATTATTGAATTATGACATATAATTATCAATGAAACTTTCAAAGAAATCATTGCTGCAGCTGTTTAACATAGAGATTACAGTAGTAAATTGCCTCCAAATGCAGCAATCATACTAATATTTTGTAAAAAAAAGTATTGACTTTACATTCAGTAAAATGTGTTTGATTAAAACAAAAGCTATGGATGTGCAGATATATTTGTACCAGCAAGATATATTTAAAAAATGCTATTTGTTTCTTTAGGGTAAGATGAGGTCGGTTATTCTACAAGCCAGCTTGTTCCGTAAAATATCTAAACATCATTTGCATGTATGACTTGAAACTTCACATAATTGCTGCCATAAATTTAAATCGTTTTCAGATTCAGTCCTTTGGTGATTGGCCGCTCACTATATGCAATATGACCCGAAGTACTATTTGCTTATTTGTTATATATGTAACAGAACATTATGATAAAAATCAATGAAGATGTAAATGAACGTTTTTTTTTTTTTTTTTTTTTTTTTTTTTTTTTTTGTTTTTTGTTTTTTTTTGTTTTTGTTTTTTTTTTTAAAAAAGTAAACAGTTCTAATAAAAGAATACAGCTATGTTGTATAAGTAGCATAAATATTTGTAAATATTCCTTGAATGTGGTTCTCTTCACTTTTCTTTAAAAGTTAGCACATTTGTCTCCAGTTTGGTTTTCTTGAAATATGTTGGCTAATCAGGAGGCATGTAGCTTTTATAAACGAGAACATCTAGCTAAGTAGACGTACGATCTCTACGTAAAAATAGGTGGATTGTTTTTACTGAAGAAAAATATGGTCAAATAATAAGAGGGTTTTTTTTTCCTTTGAGTGAAATATGAAATAAAATTTCATAAATTTTCAAAAGCCGGAACGGCGAGTAAAATTTATAGATTTTCGGTATATCAAGACAAATACAATTTAATCTCCGTTCATAATTATTTAAATTTGAATAGCATGGCAATTTTATTTCTATATGTTATTGATATATACATATATATTTCAAACTCGGTACATTCTTTATATTAAATGGATTCTGATGTAATATGGGTTATTTATTGTTCATTTGTAATCTTATATGTGAATTGAACCTATTATTTAGTATCCTGACTATACATCTGTATTGTAAATATTTGTCTGGTCTTTAGAATATTTGAAATATCTATTGCTTGCATTATCTAAAACAAACATGAATTTATGGCCCAGACATTTGTCAAAAAGATTTTACATTATTGCATGTTATATCAAAATTTAAGCGAAACTCTTAAATGCTGACTATTTGAGAAAAGTTCTTGAAATGCATATCTCAAGTGAATTTTCTAACAGTTCTCGCAACAATCATAATAAATGCCAATTTTAACATATGAATCATCAATATGACTCATTGGTAAGAAGAGGTGTCATGAAAAATTAAGCGCTCGTCTTCATTGTAAAGTTTTATGTGTGTAAGATAAAAATTACTATATATTCCAAACGTATTTGTTTTTCATCTGGTGCTTTTGCTACAATTCTGTGAAGTTTATTGTTTTACTGGGTATTACCTCGCACCAACACTGTTATGGATTTATGGTGATTGTCAAGCTTTACTGGTGAAGGAAGACCTCTTGTGCACCTTGTTGCAATATTTTAGGCAAAAGTGTGCACTTTAAGAGAACCATCAACGATCCTTAAGCTATCTTTATAGCTACGGTACAAGAAAGAATTTCAAGACCCTAACAGGACTCAAACCTACGGCTGCCCTGGCAATTTTAAACAAAGTTAGACGTGTTTCCCTCAAATTAGGGAGTTATAATTGGTATTTGTTTACTTTGCTATACACTTATGTTACATTCCTCGTCCTCTACATTTCTGTTTTCACGATCCTGTATGGTATCTACCATTCAATTTGATATATGTGGCTAAATATTGTCCTTTCTCTGTTAACTTTCATGGCCGTAGGTCTTTTCATTTTTCGGACAAAGACAACGGTATGACTTCCTGTAAAAAGTACAGGGAAGAAATGAATACTAGTAGGATTTTCATTGGTCACTTGAAAGTTACAAACTGAAATCATAAATTCTTATTGGCCATTCTAAAATGCGTACTGTAATGTAAAGGATACAAGTCCAAATTATTAGATAGTCTTAAAGAGAATCGGAAAGAAACTTTCCAGTTTTACTGATATTTGAGATATGTAAACCGTGCTTTCTCCCATTAAACATACACTGCTTTAACAAATTTATAAACTCTGTAGTGAATAGCTTATTCAACATAATAATTTGCCGAATCATATTATGAGAGTTTTGTCGACAATAAGTTTACCAAAATGAATGAAAACTCCAAAACTTTTCTGGTACTCTAAGTAGATTATGCTTTGTGATCATGATTATCGATGTGTTTTATTGATATTAGTTGCAAAAGTTTTATATATTTTTTACATATTTATAAATCTTGTATAAATATGTACATGAATACATAAGTGTAACCGAAATACTGCAGTTTCCTTTAAAAACTTATATTGTAGTGTTCTTAGCTCTAATTGAAACATCTAATGCTATGACAAAACTCCGAAATAACTTTTGTAAGCAAATGCAGTTTACTTAGTCCAAGTGTTTTGTTTTTGTTTTGTTTATCCTTGTCTTCCTTTTGTGTACACGATACGTACAGCTTGATGAAAAAGTGTACTTGTTTTTTACTTAGAAAGTCATTAAAATGTCAGAGACATAAACATGACAGCAATACAATACACACATAAATCAATTAACATTAACACGACAATGCAGACATAAATTAATTAATATAATTAGATAAAAACTCAACAACAAACTGACAAAACAATAAAGACAAATTCTTATACATTCACATAAACTTCACAACAATACAGACATAAATAAAGATAACTCTGATAATAATAAGAAAAAAGACAAAACAATTTGTACCAAAGTATAGAAACTGACTACATTGTAAATTTTTTCCAAAATTTTTTAACTGGTGGGTTAAGTTCAATTTTTTACGGGGAGGGGAAACCCTTTTTTTTAACAAATTTTCAGGTTTAGGTTTGAGAAATTGTTCAATATGTAAAAAAAAACGGGGGTAGTACCCCTTTTAAAACCCCTCTTGTGAAAAAAAATTTAAGCTAACAATGTTTTTGGGCGGGATTTTTAATGTGCCCCCCCCTTAAAATTTTGCCCGGGAATATTGCATACGAAATTTTATGGGGGTTCCCCCCTTCAATTTTTTCCTTTTGAGGGCCTTAATTTGAATTGACAGTTTAGCGTGTAAGATAACACTAGGCACATGTGAAGCTAGTGTTAAAGACACATTAGTTAAATGGACTTATTTAGAGGCTACTCAGGTTTGTGTTTAAAAATTTAACTTGCAGTATATTTCATATTTGCATTGCAATAAATTTAGATAGTTTAGTTTATTTCAATTTTTATCAAGCATACAACATTACATTGGATATGATGCTTATCCATTAGTGGCATTCAATTTAATTTATATAAACTTTATGGTGACTTTCATTGATTTATGGTAGTATTTATGATTTTCCAATAAGGTCATTATTAGTATTCTCAAGGGTTTTAAATGCGCAGAAATGTTTATACTATAATGACAATTGCCTCGTCAACAGAGTCATTAACCTTTAAATGTTAGGCATTTTTTACACCAGATATCCTGAAGTGCAATCGAATAAAGGTTTGAAATGATATACAATGTTTTGGTAATAAAATATACAATAATGTTAATGAGCTATGAAAATTGTCTAGACAGGACATAAAAGCTAGATTTTAAAATAAGGCAATAAAACTAGAAGGTATTCGAAAATAATTGCAAATGCATACAATGTCGTCAGAAAAGCATCAAATTATGCATTACAGACATAAGTAGTAACTTTTATAGCCGTCGACACCTGATATAGCAGTCCTTTTAAATTACGTTGTTATTAGTGAGTATCGTTCTTCATGAATGAATTATAGGAACACAATGATTAGATGAAAATGACTTTTAAATAGCAGCCAAAAAATATCTGACTGATTTGTGCTTTGTGATAATTACCTTTTTTTTGAATTTGATGATGAAAGCATTATTTTAAGACAAAACATTGATACTTACAACGCGTTGTCGTTACAAAAAATATTTTTTTCAGTTTTGCTTTAAAAAAAAAAACAAAAATACACTATTTTAAGACGTATAAAGCACTTGATTGAAATTTCACTGAAATATTTAACACATTTTCCAAAAGGGAAATGTGTGGGGAAATAAAATAAAACTGTTAAAATAATTGCTCCTCTTCCAGATTGTCACCGAATACTAGGACAAATACACGTATTCGTTATAATATTCGTTTATAAAATGACTATATATGTCCAATAACGAAAGGACAGCAATATAATTATAACAAAGCAGTGTATAAATTTTAAAAAAAAGGATATTTGTTCTATTCAATTTTTTATTAAAAAAAAATAAATATAAAAATTACGGGTAGCCTAATTTTTGGAAAAAATAATTTAAAAATTTTTTTAAAAAATACCTTTATTTTTAAAAAGAATGATACCCCAAAGTTTGCCTTTCTCACAGGAAAACAAATGTTTATCCTTTTTTTTCTGAGGGGAAAATGTGATTTTTAAAAGGGTTTCCCTTTTTTGGCTCAGTTTGAATTAAAAACTTTGAAATTTAACTATTTAAACCTTTATTTATCGGGTTTGTAAATTTTTTATAAATCGACCCTGAAACTTTAATTTTTTGTTTCAAACTGAAATATTTAAAAACCCCAAAATTTCCCTTTTAAAATTTAAAAAAACCCATGAAATTTCTTGAAAATTAATTTTATTTTAAATATCATTGAATACATCCCATTCAATAAATCTATTATATGTTTCATTTCTTAACTCAAGAGAAAGAATAAAATACAAAATATTAAATAAGTTAGATAATTGTTTTGTTACCTTGTCCAACAACTCTTCTAACAGAAAACTATGAATTGCTTATTGTGCTTAAATAAGAATAGGGTCAGGCTTTCTATGGCCATTACATTCTCATTACGTAACAAAACTAATAATACAGATGGTGCATTCACACACAATTACAGCATTTTATGACATTGACATATTGACGTCCGTCGTTTTTAGATATCAGCCATGAAACGTGAACAGTTAAGTTTTACGGAAATAGGGTATCTGACATAAATGTTCGATAGAGGGACATGGTCTTGTGGCATTTGGTCTCATTAATACATTACTAAGATATATGACCCGACTTCAATTGGTAACAATACCAGTTATAGAAATATATTTATCTTGTCTGTGTTGCATGCATTTAGTAAAGCATTCCTGCAAACATTGGATATCTGGCAAAGTTAACAAATGTCTCTAGATGAAAATTATGAAACAGAAAGTATCTTTATCAACAATAAAATCTAACAATAATCATCAAGAATATTGATATAAAATGAGTTTGTTCATAACAAATATTAAAGGGCGTCACGTCTATTAAGCACATATGTCACGTTTTTAAGGAGAATGGATTGTTCAGAAGAAAAAATATCTAAATTAAACAAGTTTGAGGAACATTGGAACATAAAAATACTGCTTAGACGAATTAAGCATTTGTCACATTTTTATGCGATTTCAACATATATGTTCTTTCGCATTGGCGGAATTTTCCCTAGACAACTAACAAGTATTTTTTCTCTGTATCTGAAAGTTATATAATATATATTAAGTTTATTTTATTTAACTTCTCTGCGTGTTGTATCTAAAGATGTAGTCCTAAATGAATGCCTGGTCTATAGTTTTTGTTGAATAGTAGACAACGGAGAGCCTTCACCTGAGGTAATTTATCTGAATAATTTCCGGTTAGAGAAATAAATCCCCATTATTGGTTTAAAAAACAGATGTTGCAGTTCTTCACACAGACGCTTGGGGTTTGGAGCTCAAAACGCCTTTAAAATCCAAATAAAATGCATATTTGTCAATCCCAGGACATGTACTGATCATATATATCAAAAAATCTTAATATATGCCGTTTTGAAAAAAAATCATATTTCAACATCTATAATAATACACAAGATAAAAATGTTCGCCGGAAAAAATCCGCACCCCTACCGTCATAATCACCATGTATTTTAATCCATTTCCAATATTTTCACATAATCCTTTGGTCCATCGACACAGAAGATATAATTCTTCACGATGATGGTCAATTTTAAACTTCTGTCCTGGGATTGACAAATATGCATTTTATTTGGATTTTAAAGGCGTTTTGAGCTCCAAACCCCAAGCGTCTGTGGTTCTTCATTAAATATTCATGTTACGTGAAGAACAGACAAGAACATAAGTGCTTTTACTGATAATGCTTTCAATTACTTTTTGGTATGATCCATTATATACTAAAATTGCCTGAAAAGAAAAGAAAGAAGCTCGCATGTTAAAATCAAAATTGTTCTTAGAATGACTCAATGTCTAATGTTCTTCTTTGATTTTCCTTTTTCTATGTTGTTGTTGATGTTGTTCTGTTTGTTTGTTTGTTTGTTTGTTGTTCTTGTATTGTTAGTGTTTGTTTAGTTGAAGACATCCAACATCAAACAATATATAACTACACTAAGTTTCTTGGCCAATGAAGCTTTAAATCAGCATGCCTCTAGATGAGCCAAAATATTTCACAAAAATAAAACTTGAGAAAAATGTATTGAGCTTTTATGAAAAGTAAAACGACTTATTTAAAAGATAAAATACAATTTCCATGTTAATTGCGATTGATGGCCATTTTTTCAGTAATTTTTACCATATTTTTACTAAGTTACTAACGCAGTAAGGGTTAATTTATCATATTTTGACCTCTTTTTTGTAATTTACATTGGTTATAAGTGCCGTTTAAAATTCTCTGTCAGCTTAACAATATTTTACGTTTTAATACATTTTAAAAAAAAATCAAGAACATTAGCAGGAATCTGGATGCGTGCTGCTTTAAGAAATAGCATGGCTTTACTGGACTGTATACAAATATGAATATACTTATTTCTTAAACACATTATAAAGGAACGAAACAAAAATTATTTAAAGATAGCCTTATCAATTCGGCGTGAACGGTTTGGCCCATTATACAAATTTTTTTCATACTGTCAAACCTTTACGGCTAATTTTTACTGTCATTTTTACGCACAGAAAATCTACGGGCAAGTCTAACAATAGTTTCTATTGTTTATATCTTAAACCTGAAAGTAACTTTATGGTCTTCTAAATCAATTAAAATATAAATTCTAGTACTTACTTCTAGCAAAAATATTAAATGGTACATGTCTTAACGCATACATGCGATTTATGTCAAATTTGTACTGCACACAATATATTCAGCGGCAATTGTATGACGTCATCGTATAATACTTAAGTCCGTGAAAGCTGGTAGTAGATATAAGTATGTTTTGCAGGTAAGGTCGGGTTACGCATGAAAATTAAATTTCGAGAAAAAATATCGGCGAAATAGATATATGCATTATTGTTTAATAGAATGTGTGTGTTAATAATTATTGAAAAGTACCAAATAATGTGTTTAACCTTCTAAAATACTATGCTTGGAAATACTCTCCGCACAAGTACTGTTGTTCAATAAGAGAAAATGATTCAATACTCAACATGTATCAATTGGTGGTTTGCCCTCTTATTTTACTGCTGAAACGAAGAAGAAAACGGAACCACCCAAAAACGCACAAAACGGCAAAAACGTAAACATAAATACATATTAGTGCCATAGACGGTACTGTAAAGTGCAAGTGATCCCTTGCCCGGTTTATCACTTAAATTTTTTGAATCTAACAGCCATAGATGTGTACAAAACACGGCGGTAATCCTGGAATTTTCAATGTGACACTTTCGTGATGCCATTCAAAGAAAAGCGGCTTTACATTGACAGGTACTAAGTTACACGGAATATGAACGGTATCAGATATCTTGATGTTATTTTGCGACAATCGTTCTAACACACGACTACATTTATTATAGCAGACTACTTCTCCCATCTATCTTACACTGTTATGTTATTCAAAGTCTAAATTACGGTCACTTAATTCCCATGTTGCTGCGTTTTTATAATAATCGCTCCAAACAACTTCTAATTGGCATTGTTGTCCCATGATTTTTGTTACCAACCCTTCGGTGTTACAGATTAAAGCAACGTCTGTGCAAATGTCTCCGTTGTACTTATACTTTTGTTTTCTGTGCCGTTGCTAAAGTATAACTTACATTCATTAGCGTGTGACCAAAATCAAGACTACAAAAAACGATTATGATCCCGGAAACTCACGTGCATACCAAAACACACCATCTTTATTTTGTGACGTAAATGTCTGCCTCCAAAAGTTTTTTGAAAACGTTTATTGCTTTGACAGTACTTTTATATGTTGTTGGTGTTGGCTTAACCTTTGAAATAAAATTTGTGACTGATTTATATGGTTTATTATGATTTATTCTGTCTAATAAATCAATGGTTAACTGTCATACTGGCAAATAACTAAATGACAATATTGTTTGTATATATTTGTTACTTGCTATTTGTGAAACCTTCATATGGAGTAAATGTGTTAAAATGTATTTTAAGAGACTTGTTAAAAACCATTTGCATTTTATGCTCGAATTTTCTTACCTTATGATTATATGATCATTTGTCAGATTTGGCATAAGTTAATACAAAGTATGGCTTAACACACCTTTATTTTACATTTTACGGTAATGAACGTCTAAGCCATTTGTAAATGTCATGTTCTGCATAAAATATAGGAGAAGTCAAACAGTTCTATTCAGTGCTGGTAAATACATTTTTACAGATAAAGTTGGTACTAACAAAGACTTGATGTTATTTATGTAACTTTATGTCAATCAAAAGACATTCATTTACATCCAAAAACACATTTTATAGTCCATTTTATTTATTTATTACGGAATTCCCCTAGAAAGAGTACGCGGAAGCAAAGACCAACAAAAACACTCAAACAAAGATTAAATGTCAAATAATTAGCTGCTATTTTAACAGTAAACAGTAAGTAGGTACTTGTTCACTGAATGTGTTTCATATCTAGTTGATCAACTTATAAACAACAGAAACAAATGATTTTAAAAGTCTTCTTAATATGAATTAATTGGGACAGCTAATTTGAACTCATGATTGTGATGTTGGCTGTATTTTTCTCAGTATGCATGCACTGTACATGGTTTGAAAATTTAAAGCATTGAACTGTGAACCCCTTTCAAATATCTCATTACAATTTTAACTGCATAATCGTGACTTTAACCTAACAGGAGCATAGTAATGCACAACTAACTGATTTTTTACTGAAATGTCGCGATGTGATTCTTACCAAAATATCGTATTGTAAATATAACTGAAACACCGCGATGTACATTTAATTGAAATAATTGTAATATGAGGTTTGAATCTATTCAAAGTATTGGAATTGTTACATATGAATTTGTTGATAAAACATAAAAAGAGATACAATTAGCATAATAATGCAATAAAAATACGATTTTTAGTAAGTTCATGTATTGTGTTTACTGTTTTTGTTTAATTTTGTTCGGGTTTTTCAGTCTTGAAAAACAAAAAAAAAACAAAGAAAGCAACTGAGATAAAACAAATAAAAACGAATAAATTATGGGACATATGTCTTATTATAATAAAAAGAAAAGCATCATAGTTTGTAGTGAATCATCAGGAGATATTTAAATGTTTATTTAGCCTCTTTGGTTTGGACATGTTTTTAATATTATTTTCTACAAAAGAGACATTATTGATCCAAACATTATAAACTGGTATTCAAGTCTCATTTCTTAATAATTGAAATCAAATTGCGATATTTACGAATTTTGATGGGTTCTGTTAATCTTCAGTCCTTGTTATTGCTTTTTTATTTTCTCTTTGTGCATGTGGGTTTTTTATGCTTTTTGATAGTGCTTTTGTTATTGTGTGTGTTTTTTGGTGCTGCAGTTCGTTTTATTTTGTTTTATTCTTATTACATTGCTGTTTTCATACTGAAACGTTTTTTGAAGGTTTGAGGAAATTATGCCATTTTAATTTTGAATACCAACATAATTTAGGTCAAGAGGCGCCAAAACAGAAGAGATATTTAGAGCAAATATGATCATTCGTCATATGAAATTTTATTGCCTAATTATCTTCTATAAATACCAATCGCTAATTCACAATTATTGAATTGAACCACTGTTTTATTGAACCGCTGAAATTCTGTGACCGGTCATTGTATATTTCCGTTCATGCCTTTCGCCATTTTTCGGTAAACAAACGTCCCTCATATTTATGTACGGTTGCGGTTTTAACGTCTGAGTGATTCATTTGTAAATAGTTTACAATTTAAACAGTTGTAAAAAGTAGAAGTATGTTCTTTCAATAAATATTACAGTTAAATTGCAAAGCAATGACAGAGGCCGATAGCCGAGGACAAACAGCCCAAAATGTCATCCCTAATAGCGAGGGGCAACAGTTTTGAAAAGCTATAAAATAACTGTGTAATGTTCAGAACGGTATCAAAATTCGCATTTTACAAAATGTTTTGACTCATTGGGTGGCTTGCAGCTTGAAGAAGAATGTGTCAATTTCAAACGAATGCATTTATCTAGCGAAAACATATTTTAATGCTTTGAAAAAAAAAATTTATCTCGAGCGGTTTTGTTTGTTGTTTGTTGACTACTTTTAATAATATTGTAAATATTTATAATCGGTCAGATTTTTTGTATTTATATACATTCTTAATTGCGTCTTTCAGAATGTCTATCTTGTTTGGTAACACATTTTTGTTATAAATTCGTTTCTTTCAGTGTGGATAGTCAACATAAAGCTGAATGTTTTATCAAATCAGCAATAAAAGGAAGTTTATCATGTCCTTTTGTGCTTTTATATAAACAAAATAGAATGCAGATTATATAACATATGTAATTTTCTAAAGCTTTGTATGTAAATGTCGTAAAAATTCTTGATTAAATAATTAATGATGTTTAGCAACCATCATATTAAAGAAACAGAAATATTTTTACATGTTTTTGAATTAACAATTGTGAATGTTTTTACTTCAAATGAACTTGTTTTCTTATTCTTTTTCTGTTTTTATTCTTTTTCTTGTTCTTTTGCACTTTCTTTTTGTGCTGTTTTTTTTTTTTTTTTTTTTTTTTTTTTTTTTTAAACTACTTTACTGGCAAAAGCTAAAATACAAAGTCATACCATTAAAGCTTAGAACATTTTTATTTTATGGCTTATATTCTGAAAACTTTCAACCAAGAGGAAATGCAAAGAAATTGTACACAATTTTGATATAAATCAAAGCATAAAAATCAAATGAGAAGCAGACTTGACAGAGCTTATTCCTTACAAACATCATTTACCATGTTGACATTTACTTTCTCTGACATCTATTTACAGGCTTTAATCTCTTATCTGTAATTTGTCTCTTGCATAAGTTCCATCGAACTAGAATTTGCATCTGGAACATTCCTACGGTCTGAGCATTTAATATTCCATTAAAATAGGATTATTTATATAATGACGGCTACTCGCGGGATCTTAATGCTCAAATTTTCTCTTTAAAAAAGTAATGTGTCTGCATGTAGTACACACTCAAAATTAAAGTCGACAAAATTTCTTTAAACCGTACATTTCAATTAAGTCGCAATGGGTTTCTTTCCACTTGTTTGACGTTAATTCACGAGAATTAGTTAGTTATATATATATATGTCAGCTGCATTCATCAAGTTTTACGAATATTTCAATTTCAAAACTTCCTTTGCAGCTGTTGTTTTCCTTAAATGGCAGTTTAAAGTGTATGATTCGCTTTATTAGTTTTTAAAGGATATAGGTCGTTGTTTTGAGTCATGCCTGGCAAAATAGATTCAGCAAATGGGAAATTGAAAATTAATTTACTTTTTCCAGAATGTATTTAACACATAACTTGAACATGGTTTACTGTATCTTAAATGAAATTAAAAAAATAATTTGTTTAAGACATAAAATTTATTGACTTTCATTTTAGGAATTTCATTTGTTCACAGAAAATTTAAATTGAGGACAAATGTTGCGGCTGTGAAATGTCAGCACTTACATTCATACACAGATGTTATATTTTCGGTTTGTGTGAGTTTCTAAACAACATTCTTGTTACGCTGATGGTTTTTATTCTATATTTATGTAATGTCTTGTTTCGTGGTTCTTGAGTTATTTAAATGAACACTTAAGACCATTGATCTTAGCAATCTAAATCAAATGTTGAATGTATTTATTTATATTTGTTTGTTTGTGAATTGTTTTGTTTGAAAGCTATCTGTATAAAGTGTCATTCGGAATCTGTGATGAGCAATATAAATAGCATTAACTGTTTTATAACGTTAACTTTATCCATACGCACAGAATTGTCACATTAAATGTTTTCAAATCACCAAACTATAAATACATTTTGGACAGCTTCTTTATTTTATATGTACTACATACTGCTTAAATGTTTATTATACACTAGTCAGTACTAGCGTATATGCAAACAAACAAGCTCAATTGAACCTATTTTGCATCAAACATTATCATTTTTCTACATTGTGCCATTTTTAAAGGATTTCTCCTTTTACTACTGTGGTGAAATTATGTATAATATTAATGTTATATTCATTAAAGATGTAGCACAATTATTTTATTTGGAATTTATATTGTAATATATAGGGTAAACTAAGGCCTATTATGACCAGAAGACAAATAGCTATCAGTTCATAGCCAAAAAGAATTTTTTCCTTTCATTTCATAAAAATCTATAAAAGTTGACAAACATAGTTTACAAACAAAAGAGTAGTGTTTGTAAAGACTTAATACGTAAAGCAAAGTCCTGACGATTAAAGTAATACAAATTGGAGAAATAAAATAATAAAATAAAGTATTTTATTTCAATCAATTTAACTATTATCAAAAATAAGAAGTGAGACTAAAATAATGTCGAATGCTCGATAAATGGCGAGCTTGAATGATTTAATGTTAAATCTCGTCTTTTTAATCATCAAAATGCACTTTAAGACGTCTAATTTATCTCTTCACACCGATTAATAAGTCAGCATGAATGAATATTTTAAGAGTCAGCGAAAAAAAGTGGTATCTTTTTTCTGCAAGTGTCTAGATGTAATTTTCCTAATAAGTGGTTTGCTATATTTCTAATTTTCGCGAGCATTCTTAAGAATTTTTTTGTATAACCATAATTCAATATAAAACATTAAACATTAATTCTTTTTGCTTTAATAATACCAGGTTTAGAAAAAATGTCTGGTTTTGCTTGTATGGTTTCTTGGATTTTATGTCTAATTGACACTGTGAAGGTCATACGGCGATTTCTTCAACCTTATCTCTGGTAACATTCTCTGAAGAAAGCGCAATAATACCAATGAACAAAGTGCATCGCAATTAGTTTTATAGCCGATCTTATAATTGCTATTTATAAAATAATCTAGACATGAATTCAAAAAGTTCTTAAGCAAAATGAAACATTTCAATTATTGTTTGGTTTCTGTAGAAAGTTAATTTATGGCTTTCTATTTTGTTAATTCCAAAATGTCACTTCAAACAAAAACTGTTAATATCAAAACCGCAAAGTGGCTATGCTATCTGCAATTAACAAAATTACATCGGTAAATATAAATGACATTTTGAGTAGGGTTTGAGTAGTGCTATCATAAATAGAAAAGAAATGTCTTTAAAATGCTCTCAAAATAGAAAGATAACGTCGCCCAACATAACATTAAACAAAATGCTGAAGGTCAAGATTAATTGAACATGTTCTGTTATAAATAAAATGTCACTGATGCCAAGCTTTTAAAGAGCGTGTTATTACTGGCTACCGAATGAAAATGTACACTGAATCATCATAATATTATATTAGACATTATGCATACATTTATAACATTTAATGTTTTTACTAAATAAATATATTTGCTAAAAGTATGTGCCTCCAGATGACCAATTTGAAAACATGTCAAGAAAAATTAACTTTGAGAAAAATGTACGTATAATAATGCGACTAATGACTGCGTTTTCGTTATTCATCAGCAATCAGCATATTGCTATTGCATGCCTAACGCAAAAAGGGCTAAATACATTTTCGACATTTTCATGAAATGAATCAAGAGTTATGCTGCTTTAATGAGAAAAGTGACAAAATTTAATTCATAAGCAACATAATTTATCCATGGAATTTTATTAATCAAGAATATTTTACTGTAGTTGTACATTTGATATATCTATATCTGCAAATGCACCTGTTTACAAACCTAACTTAAACCTATATTTTGTCCCTATAAGTTCATGTTGATACTTTTTCTACTTATGAACACTGGTTAAAGTTTCTAATTACTTGTAGTACGTTTACATTGTCTTTTTAAAATTAAGTCATGACTTTACTGCTTTTTCAAAAATGTCTGCAAAAATATATCGATATCTATTTAAATAATGTATGAGTGTGGTTTGCCATATAAGATATTGCTTCTTCATTTTGCCGTAAATAGTTCTTGAAAATTGTATGTAACTTCTACTTGAAATATAACATTAGTATTTGGTAAGTGGTGAAATAAACCTAAAATATACATCTAAATACGTAACCGTCTCCTATAAATCCAATGTCTTATGTTCATCGATAAAGGAATTGGGGTCGTGAAGCAATCAATAAAACAAAACGCTCATCAAAGCTATTTGTTTGTTTTTGTATGTTTTCCCGACCAAATGCCATGTAAAATGAATTATTGGCTGTATACACATGTATTACAGGGAAGAACTGAATATAAGAAGTATCTTTCATTTGTCACTGAACAATAAAAAACTGAAATCCGTGTATAGTATTGGCTATTCTAAAGTAAGATGTTGTGGATATTTCTTGTCATTTTTAAATTAAATTTTAAGAATAGTTCTAAAATAAAATATAAAGGATGTTTCTTGCAATTAAAATTAAATGTAAATGATGGATTTAAAATAAATTTTACAGGGTAGTTCTTATTTTAAGTTATTTTTTTAACCATTTACATCTCACTACATTTTCTTGTAAATAAGAACTAACTGATTTTTTACGCATTAACTAACGGAGTTTTAATTTTGTCCAAGATAACAAGACCATTTATAAAATCCAAACTTATTTTTTAAAAAGTTTATGATGTTAAATAAGTGTCAAATATATTATATCATCATTGATGTGTTCAATTGATATAATGTATATAATTTTCATATCTTTTTTACATATCAATCAAGTATAATGTCCATAAGTTTTATATCTTGCATATTTTTTAAATTTTATTATCTACCGACAGCGTAGATGGTGGTGTTGGAAATCAAGTTTTTTACCACGGCATGATTATTTAGGAACTGATACATTTTACAATGTTCAATTGTTCGAGATTAATTAGCCTACAAGAAATTATTATGTCATTAAGCAAGCATTCTGAACATTACTGTTGTATATGTTTGGAAATCTTAGAAATTACATAGTAAATAAGTTTTACTTCGGCCGAGTATCTTATTTAAAGATATTTCTTGTTTATAAATGGATGATATCTCTCATATCTTCTTGAATTTTATCTCTTAACTCATGCCAAAGAGATCAGACTATTGCGAAGAACAAATTAATGACTTCTATGCAACATGATAAACAAGATCAACAAGGAAAGGCGGCGTTCAAATCACATTCGATCAAGCTGCTTCACCGACACAAATTCCATTTACATAAAGTAAAGTTTTATATTCAACGTGAACTACAACCTTCATTTCTAAAGACAAATGAAAGCAAAATGTATAAACAGACTAGGTCTGTAAAGAAACTAATAATTTGCTGATTCAATAATCTTTGTGGAGAATAATTCAAGCTTTTTAATATTATTATAGTGATATTTTATCCTTTATTGTTAATAATAGTACTGGTGGAATTTAGACAAGTACATTTAATATATCAGTTCACAATGTTCACACTTAGGGACTAAAAATAAATTTTATATTATATTGGTTTATAGTTATACCAACCAAATTGTATCGGTCTATCTGTCAATTGCCTTTTTAAAATGAACCAAAACATTTTTAATCAGATAAACAAATTTAAATGTTAAAACATGGTAACATTATCTAAATGCGTCTTTTAAATAAGTTGAACTTTCTGTCATCGGTGTAATATTTGATTGTGCATTATTATTCCCCGATTTTTTATTTTATTGTCAAAGCCAGGACATGCCAAAAGTACGTTTTTCTGTTTGCCTAACAACTGTCACTAAAATCAGTTTCTCAGTTTCTCTTTCGACCAGGCTGTATCAAAGAATCTAGAAACCTTCTAATTTTTCTCTTACGACTATATTATTTTAAAATGCTGATTGTGCACTTTCACAAAGAATCGAATAATTTCCTTCTGACATAGCATTAACATTTAAGTGTTTATACATGGTGATGTTAAACTGAAATAGAAGCATATCAATTCAAACCAGGCAGGTCTATATTGAGTATGTATGGCAAATAAGAGTGAACTTGTGATATTACTTTTTTTCTAGTTGTCTATAAAATGGCAGTCTGTCAAAACGTGTCCTTTTTAAGTTATGTTTGATATATTTACATGTATAGATGTATATATAATCAATGAGGTCAATTAAGAGCATGTTGCGAACTTTTGAAAAAGTCAAAATGAGACAAAATAACTTACAGATGTTCGTGAAAAATGTTCTAGTTATTCTGCGACTTTTTGTACTATTTCCCATAAAGGGCTTAATTTGGTTTGTAAAGTAACAAAAAGATCGTGCGAACATTTATTATTTAAGAGGAAAATGTAATCGGAATAAATCAACATCTAAGTTACCAAAGTGGTCTTAAAATATATTGTTTTAAAGAATGGCTCATTTGTGTCACTATTGTACTAAATGTCGATACTAGTGTACGAATATAAAATGTAATTGGAACACGATGTAAAAAGATATAAATTTGTACCTTAAACTATAGAGAGCTAGGCATTTTTATGAAATATTACACAATCAATTAATAGATTAGGATAATTTCAATCAAATTGAATAATGCAAATAAAATACAAAATGATGGAAAAATAAAAATTAGCGAGCCAGCAATACATAACAACGTTGTGTATATGACTGTTTATACCGTATAATCACTTATTTTTGTGTATTTGATTGTTTGTCACATGACGTGTCTGTAGTAAATTATAAAAACTTATACAGAACCCTGGAATTATTCATTGTTAGTTTCAGCATTTCTCGTATCTATTTGTAGATAAAGTATTCTAATTATGCTTGCGATATATCTCTTCTGTTTATTCTAAAATCTTCTAAGTTTAATATATTGAAGATGAACGCGTTGTATTTATAGCCGATTATAGAATATTTTACACCCTTTAATCTTTTGTGACTTTTTGTGAATTACTCGACATATAAACTTTCTATTCTTCAAAATTTATACTCACTTTAGCAGATGTTAAGCGATTTGTTGCAACTGATAAAAATTACCCCGTACATCAGGCAGTTTTAGTTGTATTATTCTGATACTTCGAGATAATTGACAGCGTTGAAGACTTAATACTACCAAATATCTTTAAAGAACTTACTTGAGTCTGGAAATCTAACTTTGTAACTATGTTTCCATTGCCCTCTAGAGGTAGGTGTAACCTCCTCCGTGGTCGAGGGGTTAGAGTCGATGACTTCTAATCCATTTACCTCTCTCGCGTGGGTTCGATCCCCGGGAGATTCTTTGGTAGTTTAGCGTGGAGGAAGGTAGTCTAGTACTGGTGTAACTCTCCAGGAACGATGGTTAGGAAACTACCCGCCTATATGACTGAAATACTGTTGGGAAAAGGCGTAATTGAAACAAACAAACAAGAGGTAGGGGTCTTTCCTATTAGTTTTAAGATGACTGTTCAGTCTATTAGAACTTGTTACATCTAAATAAAAAAATCTATCATTTCATATTTTGGCATATTTGTTCATAACTTGTTTGTGTGTCTATTTATAACTTTAATCATTTGCATTCAAAGCAACGGACCATTCTTTTCCTTCTTTTCCTTTAGAAACTAAGAAAATACAGAAGCAAATGTTTACGGTATATGGAAGACTCAATAAAATCATTATATAAGAAATATTTGGTTATTAGTGTCTAATGGCAATGATGCCAAAGGAAAGTCTTTTTATAGAATTTTGTCATAAAATTATCAATGAAACTTTCACAGAAATCTTTGCTGCAGCTGTTTGTCATAATGGCCACAGTTGTAAATAGTTACCTTCAAATTAATTGTACAGCAATTCGATTAGTTTTTTATGTATAAAAGGGTATGTATTTACAGTTAGTAAATGTTATTTAATCAAATTTATATATGGATATGTAAATATAGTTGTACTATTGATTCCAACATTGAAAATGATAAAATGTTTTATCAGGATTGGAAAAGGTCGGTTAATCTACCAGCCAGCTCATGCCGTAAAATAATCAGAAACCATTTACCGGTATAACTTGAAAGGGGTATTCACGTATATTTTGCAAATGATTTAAATCATTTTCTCCTTCTGTCCTCTGCTGACTGATCTGTCCCTAAAATGCAATACTGCCCGAAGAACTATTTGCTTATGTATTATACCGTAATTTAGAAGAGCATGATGGTGGGATCAATGAGACAGGACATCATTCTGGTCAACAGAAGAAAACATTATCAGTAAAAAATATATCGAAAACCTTGACAGCTTTGTTGTATGATGCATGTTTTGTAAAACAAATCCTTACTGTAATATGCAATTAGATTTTTTTTTAGATCCAACAAAAAAACAAAACGTACAAGTGCCTACTATACACTCTTGTCTGATCGCTGACGTCATCGTGTATCTTTTATTATTTAAGTTCGCTTATATTAGTTTGAGTTCGCTGATACTCTCGTGTACATAAACAAGAAGTACCTTTTATTAACTTGCATATGTATGTTATTAGTTTTTACCATGCAAAGTCATAAAGCAATGTAAGCATATAGCATGCATAACAATGAAAATTTCTTGTAGGGTTATTAATCTTCAAAAATGAAACAAATTTATTGTTTCTAACGCACCTGTCATGTTTCGGTAAGTGAAATCAATTTCGAACACCAACATCTATGCTTAATAAGCAAAAAAATATATAAATTTTAAATTGAATCCTTTTTCACAACAATAATCATATCATATGTTAGACACTTATTGAACATTAAATACTAAGGGTACCTGATAATTTTATATTATTTTTTGGTCGTTTGGACAAAATTTAAAACTCAGATCTTGTAAAAATATAGCTCAGTAAGTGTTGCATAAAATAAACTGTTCAATTGCAAATTTAATGAGATCTTAATGCGGTGTGAAATGTTTTGTGGTAGGAACAATTGTTTAACAAAACTAAAAATATGAACAATTTAACTAAAAATCTAAAGAACTATGCTTTGCATTTTATTTGAGAACTATCCTGTACATTTTAGTTGAAAATGTTTGTTTTCAAGATTTATTTTAGAATGGCAGCAATTTTCCTTTACAATTAATTTCATAATGGCCAATGATGTTCTCAGATTTCACATTTCAATTTTATAATGACCAATATAAACTCTTCTAACATTTTGTTCTTCTCAGTAAATTCTATAGAAAATCATACTGATTTAAACCGACTTTTAAACTTAACAATAAAGACATTTATGTAGAGTTTACTATAGTACAACAATTCATATGATTATATTGATATATGAGTCCATGGCAGGTGTCGTAAATTTGGTTTCTAAAGAAAAAAGAGAGACGAGGCACCTTAGATCGTCTACCACCAGAAGGATTGAAATGCATCAAATTTCCACTAGATTTACGGTCATTCAATCAATAAAACAATAAAACATTTGCTTTGCTTGACTAAAAGAAAGGAAATAAAACTTAATAATATGTTATGTTAACTCATCCAACAACAGATACACATTTTAGACAAATTGTCATTTCAAGGCCTTAAAACGATATTTCCAAGGAAATTTACATTGCTTTTATCTTTGACATTTATCTTAAATGCACTCTCATTTATATTAGCTACATTCTTTACAGCCACTTTCTCGCGTTCACCAAGATAAACTTTTTCGAATGTTCCATTATAAGTCAATTACTGTAACGGTTATGTATTTGTTTAAGCTGTATATAAAGGATTACACTTACTGTATTTTGAACTACATTAAACACGCATATTTATTCGTGGTTCACTAAGAGGCGTTTGATGTATTGTCCGTCAAAAGCTAAGAAGGAATAAAATATTATCCTTAACATATAGATGAAAATTTGCAAGAACAACCTTTACACACGATAATAAGGTGCTTAGTAAATAAAGAGCTAGATTCACTTACCATGGAATTTTGCCCAATATGTTGGCAAATAATAAATTTTAAGCAACTTTTTTTTTTGTTTTCTGATTTTATTTATCAGTTTAAACCCTTTAACTTTTAAAAGCATATACATTTTATGTCAAATGTTTACATTAAGTATGATTTATGTTCAATGTAAATACCCCTAATAACATCTATTCTTTCTCTCTTTTTTTTCTCTTCTCATTCTTCATTTATCTTTCCTTTCTTTATACACTTTCTTTTCTCTTTCATACTTACTATGCACTTTATAGTACTATAAGTTTTTCTTAGCACTCATTTTCTTCTGTCAAAATCTTTTATAAAAAGATCTTAAGATACAAATATTCTTGTCATAATCTGATAACATTGATTTGACATAGACATATTTTTATGTATTCAGTACAATTCATGAACTATGATTTGAATGTTTGTATATTATGATTGAAAAATAAAAGAGAGAAAATACCCCTATTATCCGCAAAGTAAGAAAATATTAACGTACTATTGGCATTTTAAAAGAAAACTATAGTACCAGCACTTTCCAACGTCAACAAAATGTTTATACCAGTGTTTTGTAATGTACCAAAGTCTTTGGTAAGTTTGTACAATATTTCCTAGGTACATGATAGATGTTTTGTTCTGGCCCTTCCAGTTCAATGAGTCAGTAAAAGATTTTATACCCCCTTAAGCCTGTGCTATAAGACTAATTTTGGTTTATTCAGTTTGACTGCACTTAACATTAAAAAAATACTGTTTCCGGACAAAGGCTCCAATCCGTTTTGATTGATGTCTAGTTTCTTTATGCTATTTTGTTTTGGTTGACTTGTTGTTGTACAAGTGATTTTTTTGTTGTAGTTGTTGTTGTTGTTGTTGTTGTTGTTGTTGTTGTTGTTGTTGTTGTTGTTGTTGTTGTTGTTATTGTTGTTGTTTAAAGCTTTTAAACATCTCAGGTTCTGTTAATAGCATTTTCAAGTTTTCATGCGATGTTTTTGAGACTGTCATTTGTTCGCTATTATAAGAAGGACATCTTTTATTTTAATTAATGACTGGTCTTTAAGTATCTAAATCCAACATGCATTTATAACCCAGACAGTTGTCATAACGTTTCAACATCATTGCATTTATATTATTCAAGACAAGCTTTTAACTGCTGAACATTTCAGAATTTTGAATTATATGTCTCAACTATATATTTTTTTAATTTCTTGCGTCACGATCAGACAAAGGTGTATAGTGACCACCTAAATAGGTACTAACACGCGTTTGTCGGATTGCAACAATCCATAAAACCACAAGAATTATTTACAAAACGCGCATCATACAACATAGCCATCAAAGTTTTGGATATTTTTTCCAGTAATATATTTCCTTATAAACAATATGATTTCCTGTCTCAGTATATTACTACTTCACTTCAATTTGACACATCACTAATCCTATAACACATTAAACATTCATTGAAAATAATAAGTTCCTGTTAAGTTCTGTTTTATTCTCGTTATTTTGGAAAACTCTGTAAGTTTTGAGTAAAATAAACGAATCATTTGAACATGTTATGAGATCTGAATGCAGTGTAGAATGTTTTGTGAGAGGAAGTATTGTTAAAAAGAACCTAAATATCTGAACAATTTAACTAAAAATCTAAAGAACTATTATAGGCTTTTTATTTAAGATCTATGTACATTTTATTTTATAATGGCAAGATCTATTTTTTCAGATTTATAATAGAGTGACAGCAACTATACTAATCAATTTATTATGGCCAATGAGGCTCCCAGATTTCATTTTGTAGTTTTAGAATGACCAATGAAAACTCTTCTTACATTCTGTGCTTCCCTGTAAATTTTAATGGAGGTCAAACTGATTTTAAACCGTACTTCGGCCGGAAAAAATTAAAGGTTAACTGTAATAGTACAACTGATATGAATATATTGATAGCTGAGTCCACGGCAGGTGTTTAAAAATTGGTTCATAAAGGAAAAAAGATATACGAAGCAACTTAGGTCGTCTTTCACAAGAAGGATTGGAATGCGTCAAATTGCCAGTAAATATACGCTTCATTCAAACAGCAACATAACAATATAACTATAAAACATTTGCTTTTGCTTGACTAAAAGGAAAGAAACAAAACAATATAATGTGTCAACTCATTTCGCAACAGATACCAAATAAAGACAAATTGTCATTTCAAGGCCATAAAACGATATTTCAAAGGAAATGTTCATTGCTTTTCTCTTTGACATATATCTTAAATGCACTCCCATTCACATTAGCAACAGTCTATACAACCACTTTCTCACGTTCACCAAGATTAAAACTTTCGAATGTTTCATTATAAGTCAATTACTGTTGTGCATTTGTTTATTAAGATGTATATAATGGATTACACTTACTTCACTTTGAACTACATTAAACACACATATTTATTCATGTTTCACTGAGAGGCTTTTGATGTATTTTGTCAAGTTATCAAAACAAATATTGTGTTATTTAGTGAACAGACAAAAACAAGGAGTAAATACAATATGAACCTAAACATTTCAATTTCATTGTCCAAGAACATCATTTAACACGATAATAAAATGCTCAGTAAAAAAGCTAATTTCACTTACCATAGATTTGTGCACATAGGTTCGGCGAAAAAAATAATTCTTTGCAATTTCCTTGTTTTCTGGTTTTATTTAAAAGTTCAATACTTCAAATGTTGAAAACATATGATTCAATGATCATTTGCTTACATTTAGTATGATTTATGTTCAATGTAATAACATAATTATATTTTCAGCAAAATAAGAAGAAAAAATATATCGCTAGGCGTTTGAAAAGAACATTAAACTATCAGCACAGTCCAGCACCAACAAAACGTTTATACCATTGTTTTGTAATGTATAAAAGGCTTCGGTAAACTTGTAAAACCTTATTGGTACGTCAGTTTCTTTGTTTTTCTGGTCCTTGAAATTTATTGATTCAGTAAAATATTGAATACACCCTAAGCCAGTTCTATAGAAATACTTTTAATACGGTTTATTTTAATAACATTTTAATTATACTTAGACAGGGGTGAAATAAAAAGGTCCCAGCTTATTTTCACTGTTTTTAAGGAGTTTTTTTTTCTTGTTGTTTTTTTTTTTTTTTGTTGTTGTTGTTTTTTTTTTTGTTTTTGTTGTTTTTTTTTTTTTTTTGTTATTGTTGTTTTTCTTGTTGTTGCTGTTGTTTTGTTGTTGCAGTTGTATGTGTTGTTGTTTTAAGCTTTAAAAGATCGCAGGTTTTTATAAAAAGCATTGTCAAGTTTTCATTAGCTGTTTTCGAGACTGTCATATGTTCGCTATAAAGGAATATGTTTTATTAATTAATGTCTGGTCTGGAAAATCGGTATATTTATATTTAGTGTATATTGAAGTATCTAAAACATTCTCGAATGTATAGTCCAGACAGTTTACATAAAGTTGGAATGTCATTGCATGTTATATTATTAGCAATAAAAGCAAAATTGAATTGCATGTCTGAATTACATATTTCCCTTTTTTGCGCCGCAATCATAATTAATGTTGTTTTCTTCTTGTAAATCTTCAGCAAGAAGTGGTTGCATGCGAGATTTAGAGCTCGTCTTCATGGTAAAGTTTGAGGTGTGTGTTAGAAAAATCACATCAGTTATGTGAGAAATGATGTGACACAATCATATTTGAAGGTTTTTATTAAACTACATGTATATTTTTTTACTTGTGAATCGTCAGCAAGAAAATGTATCATGCGACATATTTTGCGTTTGTCTGCATAGTAGAGTTTGAGGTGCGTGTAGGAATAAATACTTCATTTTATGTGAGAAAATAATGTGGCAAAATCCAATTGAAAGGTTCCAATTGACCTATATCTGTTCTTTAAAGCATATTATTTGTACTGTTATACCCTTTTTGATAGGCGTAACACTGATTTTCTACAATCCTACACGTTATACATTATAATGTTTTTACGAAGTGAGAATATTGAATTATTAGTTGTACAGAAAATAAACATGGTTCATGGAAAATATTACTGCTTTAAATAATTAAATCAAACGTGCTGCTGCAACAGTCAAAGGAATCTCTAGTTTTCATGTAGCCAGATTAAAAAAGAGAAACGTCATTTTCAGTCCATTTTTACTTCCAAATAATTATACCTTTTTCACAATATATCATGCAAATATCATTTGAAGACCCAAATTCTATATCTGTCCCACCAATTTTACGTAAGTTTTGCACTTTGATTTGATGATTCATGATATAAATTAATTAAAGATGTTTCCTATTGGATCTACATATGTACGCGAAGAACAAAATATTTTAACTAGTAAAACAGAATTTTCTTAAACTTGGCATTATTAAAGAAAATCATAACTGAACCAAATTTTCGGAAAAAAAAACATGAAGTACTATTTTTGAGCCATCTTGCCACAACCTCCCACCCTACTCGAAAGAGATGATTTTACTTTTTTAGGTAATTTCCAAAAGCAAAAATGCCATAAATAAATAAGTGAGGCGCGTTTTCTGACTATTTTAACAAATTTTCACAAAGTTTTGGAGTCTATGCATTTCTTAGCTCCGGCAGGTGAGGTGGTTTTGACCCCTGGTGTTGCTTTAAGTTTGTAACACCCGAGATTAGCACAAATCAACTTTAGTTTTTGATCATATGACCTTAATTGTGTGCTGGTGCACCTAAAAACCAAATCAAGCATAAATTGTAGGCAAATGTTATGAAGATATTTGAAATTTCTTGCTAGTTATGCATGAATTTGATTAAACGATTGTTCTTATCATCAACTATTTTAATCTTCTTTTCGTTCTAAAGACTTTCTTCTTTTTGCTTATGCTGACATCTGCCATAATGAGGACATTTCTCATATGTGAGGGCATTGTTGTTGAATGGATAGCCTTGAAAGAAGATGATCCATGTAAGGCTTACATAAGATATGTCTGAAAATTGAGGAAGAAAAAGTATAAAGAATTGTGTACAACTTCCTGGTTATAATGGTATATAATGGGTTTCACCTTTCTGGAGTTCCGCTCGTTAACGGGAAGTTATCTAATCATTTTTAACTAGGCAGGCTGAGGTTTCTTACAAATGTTTGGAAATGAAACTGAGTACAAAAGATTTCAGTTTATTATTTCAAGTAGATTGATTCGATACCGTTTTGACAGATATGACCATGTTAATTTCTTACAGAAGATGTATTAAGTTAATTAATTATGTAATTAAGTTTGCAATATTCAAATTTTAATCATTTTTATCATTTAAAATCAGATAGGATTAAGTTTTGTAAGTTTCTTTACTTTCGAAACAGGCATCACTTTCTATAAATATCCGACCAAACTCACGACAGAATTTCCATCTTGCCCAGACACTGAGCAAGCCAACTACCGAGGAATAAATTATTTAGGGACCTTCTTGGCCGGAAAGGAGAGGTCAACAATTGTGTATTAAATTAAAATTTGTGTTTCTAAGAAGTCAATTGTGTTGAATATCATACGTTTTGAAACAAAATAAACATACTCGTAATTATATCTACCGTAAACAAGACGAGAATATCTGTCATTTGTCAAACCCAAAATATTCAGTTTCTATTTAATTAAGATTTAGAGGATTGCATTGCCGTCAAATATCAAATATAAAAATGCAGCAGTGAAGTTTGAAAATCGCCATATGGCTATAAGTGTGATGGTGTGACTTTTTTTTAAAGCTGCCTCCAAGAAACCAAACTTGATAAAAATGTTCTAAAATTTAAAGGTAACAATTCAAAAAATAATTTAAATGTTCTATGTTCAATGTTCATTGATGAATGATATTGCAGTTATTATCACCATACTTTTACCGTGCTACTAACGCAGTAAGAACTGACTATTTATGCATATTATTTATATATTCATAAACATATGCATGGATCGGGAGGCATTTATGCTTTAATATTAAAAGATCTCGTTATATGAACAAAAATTCTGTTCATGATATTGTTCACTCGTTAGACTATTGTTGCTTATATTGAAATTTACAAGTCCTGGACAGACAAATACGAGTCTGATTACACTCTTAGTAAGGATGATATCTTGACTAAAAAGCGAACGTTCTTTGGTATTGAAATGACTTTTTAGCTATATCACACAGAACCCTTGCTATTGTGCCGGCCTACCACATGCTGGGTCTCTTACCAAGCATTGTCATAGTTACAATTTTAGCCATATCGATATCACTTATGGACGTCATATAATTTCAGCCATATCACATATGGTTAGATTTACATTGTCAGTTTTATCAATTATTATCGTAGATACATTTTCAGCCATATTGATATCATACATGGTCGCTGCTACAATTTCAGTCATTTCACACATGGCCGGTAGTACAATTTCAGTCATATTACACATGAGGGGTATAACAATTTTAGTTATATTACACATGGCGTGTTTTACGATTTCAGCCATATTACACATGGCAATTATTAAAATATAAGCCATAAAACAATTTCAGTCATATTATACATGGCGGGTATCAAAATCTTAGCCATATTACACAAGGCCGGTAGTACAATTTCAGCCATATTACACATGGCGGTATTACAATTTCAGTCATATTTCACATGGCGGTAGTACAATTTCAGCCATATCACCTATAGCGGTATTACAATATCAGTCATATTATACATGGCGGGTATCAAAATCTTAGCCATTTTACACAAGGCCGGTAGTACAATTTTAGCCATATTACACATGGTCGGAATGAAATTTCAGCCACATGGATGGTATTACAAGTTCAGTCATATTGCACATAGCGTTTAGTACAATTTCAGTCACTACAGATAGAAGTCGTAGTTACATTGTCCAATAAATTATTTTTCAGTATGACCCTAAATTATGCTTCAATGACTCAAACAATTTCAAATTAAACACAATATGACAAATAAAGCAATACATTAAAACAAACTAATTCACTGTTATAAATGGTGTATTAGGTATAAATTGATGTTGAATATAAAGTATTTCAAAACAATCAAACACATCTAAGTGTAGAATATATAACAACTATTCAATGGTACACAGCAATTTTGTTTAAAAAAAAACTCAAATGCAAGATATGATTCATCATTATTAATTAATGATTTCAAATCAAAAGACTTTTTTTCTTTGTGCATTTTTAAGCAGCAATAAAATTAAACAATTCGGTGATAGAAAAAAAATAAAATGCATGAAAACGACCAAAAACTTAACAAATAAAAAAAAATATTTCATTAAAAAAAACATTTGATAAAACATTGTTGTAATTAAACACACTATATACAGGTGAAACAATATACATTTTTTACAATATGGTAACCGTAGTTTAAAGTGACATTATATTTTATCTTTTTGCTTTAAAAGTTATATTTTCCAAGAGATTGACTGTTTTAAAAGTAATTAACCAATAATTTACATTGAAACATAACAAACTATTTAGATAATAACAAAAATGCCCCTACTTCTTAAAAAAATTAAACGCTGCCGATATTTTCTGAACGACATTAATAGAACTGTCTGTTGGTCACGTGGATTGTCAATTATTTTGCATTGTAAATTAAATATAAGATTGAACAAAATAATTGAAAAAAAAATGAAAACTTATTTCGAGTCTTTTACCTGTGCACTCACCATTTACACTTGGATGAGTATAATGTCACGTTAACCCGTTACCTACTGAACTAAAGTAATGAATTTGCCATGGACAACCCATTTGGAAATTCAGGGATTTCGCAGCAAAATAGAAACAAAAGTAAGCTTCCAACTGTATGGAGCCTGGCAAGTCTGCAACGACGAATATGCTGGCCTAGCTCTAAACTGGTGACAAAGGCATATCGGATTCCATCAATTTAATGGTAATTTTAAAGGCACATTATGCCTCAGATAGGAATTCCGTTTCCTTCTTCAGAAAAGGCAATCATGAGTTTTATAATTTTCAAATAATTCTGTAAGACAATACTATATTCGTAGCACCTGAAGAAAGTAGCGCTAAAAGTAGCAAAATGTTAACAAAGTAGTATTTAAACTTCCACATAAAATACTCAGTCAATATAACTCAACTAATTGTCAAAAAGCAAAATATGGATTTAGGTTTTTAGCCAATGAGTAACTTTTTAAAACTAAAACAGCATACGAAAAATATGGAAAAAAATTAATTAATAAGAAGCATTTCTGGGGCATAATGGGTCTTTAAATTTAAAACACATTTCAATTTACTATGATTTATATACATACGATACTTAAAAACAATACATTGTAATTGTTACAGTTAGTCTATTAAGAAGGAAAATCTTGGAATTGTATATTTCAAAATGTCAAATTTACATTTTTAAGAAATATTGTTCGGCTTTGTTGTTGTTGTTGTTGTTGTTGTTTTTGTTGCTGCTGCTGCTGTTGATGACATACAAACACATGCATACATTAAAGTGGGTGGGTCTGCATTGAACGCATATTCCATAAGTATTCCAAATACTGGTAAAAAAACACGATCGAAATGTATCATTTCGATATTCTTATGAAATATTTTTGAAAACAAAGTGTCATTAGACTTCTAAAGTGATTTAGTATAAACTTTTACATGATAAATAATTATATTTTGTTCTAGGACTCATTATATTCTGCCATATATAGATATGCTATATCGGGTCTACTATTGAACACTTATCAAGAGCACAACAGCACCTTTATCATTTTCATTTCTCAAAAACTTTTTTTTTATATCTTTTGTCCAAAAATTACTAATTACTAGTTTGCGATTTCATTGAACTTAGTCTATCTTTGATCCTTCTGCTTTGTCGGCAATTGGTAAACTTATAGCGAATTATAATTTTATATGGAAGTCAAAATACTATTTTGTTTACACTTTACGACACATAACTGCACATTCACAGCAGCTTTCCTCAGCTTTCCAACATCTAAAAGGCTCTAAATCCATTGTTCAAACATTATTAAACACATGTTTGACATTTCTAAAGAATCTTATAAATACGGATTTCCTGAGGCATAATTTGCCTTTAACTGAATTTGATGTTAAAAATGTGTTTAGCAACTATAAAATTAAATGATCTGGTTAAATATACAGTATATATGAAAATGATGTAAAGCATATTCAGGGAGTGAATTAGTTCAATAAATCGACATGTACAATGATAGCAAATGAGATATAATGTAAGTTATCTTAAATATAATACAATAAAAGAAACACTAACAATCATTTATATTCAAATACTATACACACAAAGTTCTTTCTTAAATTTGTTTTTTAATATAGAATAAAAGTTTTAAAAGTAACTTCAGAATGTTCAATCCTAATTTATTGAATTACATTTCCTCTATCGGTTGAAACAACTTATCAATGCCTTCTTTTACATTAGCATAATGATCTTCTTCCGGCCATTCATCATTCTCTACCTTAGGCACTGTAAGATGAATCTGCTCTTCTTCTACTTCCGGTTCATTGTCGGGAAATCTTTTAAGATGTGCTAAAGGATAACTCACATTAACGTATCCTTCTTTATGTAACTCTAGAACAGTTGTGGTATCAGCTTCGTTTTCATGAGCGTGGATCTTCTTACTAGCCTGTCTTGACGACGCACCGAGATGTGTAATCTCACGATGAAGATTTGCTTCTTTTTCTTTATTCCGTTCGATGCTTACAATTGCTTGAAACTTACCAGGTGTGTCATTTGCTAAGTTTAGTTGAGTTAATTTAAATGCTCTTCCCCATCGTCCTCTAATGACCTCATTCTCCTTTTCTGCAATAATTTGCTTTTTTGATATGTTCTCTTTCATGGTCTTATCCCTTTTCATCATAGCTAATACGTGAAGTGATTTGTTCCTCATTCTTTTCATGTGTGCTTTCTTTTTTATACTCTTAAGATCTTGCTCCTGTGAAAGGAAAATCAACAAACTCAAAAACCGCATTTTTTTCAATGGCAACTTAATGAGAGAGTGAATGGAATGCCACACTCAAATGTAATAGGTGACGCTGAAGGTGTAAAAATGAAAGTAAAAAGATCTGAAAAAAGTGATCCCTCGGAAATATTAATCACAACAAAATTACAGGAAAATTGCAGACTTGCAAAAGACTTGCTTTTTGAACAAAACATATTATCATTTATCAATTTACATGTCTACTCGTATATATTTTATAAAGTAATGTCTACAGGCTAGACCTGGGTTGAAAATGCTCGCTTACGAAACATCGTTGGCCGTCTGTGCCTGAAATAATGCGCGGAGGTGCATATTAGGTCTTCTTTCACCAATAAAGTTGGTGCCACGTAAGAAAAGGTTACACATAAAGGCTTGAAAATGAGAAAAGAAATGCGACACATTTCTCCTGTGCTCCAGAAATGTTGGAATATTAAGTCAACGTAAGTCATTTAAAAAAATACGTATTATAAATTTATTGGCATTATATACTTATAACGTGTAAACAAATTCTAGTACTATCCATTTATTACTCCATTCAAAATTTGAATATCCCTTTTGAAACCCGAAAAGTGGTTAACTATTTTTCTTAATTCAGAAGTTAAAAGCTGATCGAAAAGTAATGATAAACAATAATATGATTTTTTTACGAATCGACAGAGCTTTAGTTAAGTCCAAAGAAAACAGAATGAATGAGCTTTTACTGTAGATAACCTTTTGTAGCTGAAGAAAATCCTTGACCCTGCAAAATAAGCAATACGTGACCTTGCAACAAGTGACAGAGTGGATTACAAAACAATTGTTATATTTAAAGTCTTTTTGTATTTAGATATGTAGCAAAGAAAGAGATATGTGGCGAAACAAAGAGAAGACTTAATCGAAAGTTTGCGAGATTTTAAAGTGCCTGTCCATAATAATCATATGATAATGTTTAAACAACGCGCATATTTTTATCTATTAAAGTAAATATTTTGCCTACAAATTAATGTTTGTTCAATATTTTTGAAAGACAAGCTAAGTTAATGAAAGTTTTTAGATATTAAGCAAAAACAAATTGTGTATTAAGAAATAATGGATGGACAGAAACTTTAAGATATAAGAAAGAAATTATAACTTTCTTTGAAGCTGATAATGCATTGCTTCACAATTCAATAAATCTTTTGAAAAGAAAATCAAGTTTATAATAGATCTCACCTGCCGCTCATATATAATAAACAAAAATACGATGTTTCCTTTAAAATTGATCCATTGAGCTGTTTGCGTTTTATTCGCTGATGAAATGTACGAGACGGAATAACGGTCTCGGTCTCAAGTCGACGTAAAACTTGTATTGGGCATTACATGATTTAAACATAGAAGTGTGGCTTTAGCATTATTTTTATTATTACTTATTACTTAAAAATGTCCCAGAAATTTCATAATGTATTGATTGTAAACTGTTTTCCATAAAATACTGCCCCAGACCTTGCCTGCGTCTTTTTAGTAAATTGATGTAAACCATTATAATAATTGTAGAAAATACAGTTCTGTCATTCAAGAAGTAAAATTGAATAATGATATACAGGAACAATTAATACGTAGAGGGTTATGTTATTGAAAAGTAAATGTTTGCTTATCGTCATTATTTTACAGCTCCGAACCTCGTATAACAATGATATACAGCTGCATAATGAGTAGCCCTTAGCCCATTTAAACAACGCAAGTATCCGCTGGAAACACAGCTGGTTCGATACGCGGGCGAAGCAAAATTTTTTCTTCACAATTTACGTCTGACATTAAGTGTAATGGTCAATTGCCTCTCACCGCTGATTCAGTTTCATGTGGGGCAAGTAACATGCGGTGAAATAGCTTATTTCTGCTAGTTGGCGAGGCCATTTGACCGCCAAGATATGATCAGAATTTGTCAAAATCGGCAAAAAAATCCCAATTAACAAATAATTCAATGTAATTATATCTGCTGAGAGGCAATTAGGTAATATATGTTAAGTTATTTAAAAACTGAAGTGTCTTGAAAATCTGTATATAAATTTATAAAAATTTACATGCAAGAAATGTGAATGCTTAAACTTTTGTTTAAGACCACCGAACTTTAGAACAATGTGAGTCGTAAACATTGATTCAATGATCATGAAATAACAAATAGAGAAAATATATATTTATTCAAAATTCATTATTGTATGTATAAAAAAATGCTTCAATTTTTTAAACATAACAACACATGCATGGTCAAGCATTTATATCAATCCCAAAAATTCACCTTACATAAACTATAATCTCTAGTTATGTAAATATATTTTTAAAAACTAATCAAGCATTATATGATAAATAAATAAAAGTTATCACTTTTTTTTGGCAATTAATAGTATTATTTTTACTTAAGTAATAAATAGTCTACCATTTTGAACTTTGATACATGCATGCTTTAAATTCAACACATGCAAACAATAATATTCATACAGAAATAAAAATTGGATATAAGTATAAAGAACTTATCATTAACAACAATACATTGATCTTACATGTCAGTACAAAAGATTAATAAATAATGGCAAGATAAAATTATATCGGTTTGTATAATTACAATTTCTTATATTTCCGATTATTGAAAGATTGTTTTGTTTTTGCTTCGTCCCACGTAGTACATTCTTTAAAAACGATATAACAATTAACAGCATTGTATGCTTTTGGTAGTTTTTTTTATGTTATCGAAATAATATTACTATCATTATTCTCTGTTAGATTTGTTCCTTGCTCAGTAATTTTAAAAATTGACACAAATACCACAAATAGCGCAGGTGTTATTCATTTATAACGATATGATATTTGCCTAATCATTCCTGCTGGCTACTCAAACCATGTGTCGCATAACAAGTTATGAAATTTGTTAGTATAAAACATTTATTATCACATAAACCGCGGCGCAGGAGTGTAATAAAACCATTTAATAAAAACGATATTACACTAGTGTAATAACACTTTGACGTGACGTCATTTGCGCTATATATAAACATAGCGTTAAAGCGCGCTAATGTTAGCGTTACGCAATAGACGCGTCGTTTAAAAAATTACTCATTTTAACAGTTTACTGTTCTTATTTTATAAATGTGATAAAAAGAATATTATATTCGTGTAAATTCAATACTAAATTTATTGAACTCGTTGAATAAAACAATATTATGCTCGCCAGGCACGCATAATATGATTTTATTCAACTCGTTCAATAAATTTAGTATGAAACTACACTCATTCAATATCCTCTATGTAAGACATGAATGGCTGCTACAGATTAAAGTTTCGTAAAATTCACAATAATAAGTGACCTTCAGCTGAAAAATTTTCTTTATCAAAGCACCAAAGACGTTTTAACTTAAACATTTTTCTTTACCAAAGCACCAAAGATACCTAAGCACTACAATAATTTGGAAAGCTGTGAACAATTACGTAACTTTAGCTTGAAGCATTTTTAAACCATCAAGAATTAGTTTAGATAAGAAATATATATGTCACTTACAATAAAAACATAAACTAGAAACTTGCAAAGAAATAATGTGGTTTAAAAAATTACAGACATTACAATATTATTTTGCTTTCAACTTCAAATTGTTTTAGGCAGTCAAAAACATATATATTATTTTTCTCAGCTTCATATAAGAAATTGAGCGAACTGAGCCTTTCCAAACAAAATTTCATATATAGTGTTCATTTCTTTTGTCAAGCAATAAAAGTTGTAATTGTTTAATTATTGTTTGCAATAATACATTTCTCAATAGTATCATTAGAAACGCTAGAACCGACTCAGGCGGTATTCATCCTAATTATTAGGGTATTGTAATCTGTTCTCTCGAAAGGCTAGAAATATATAAATCTACTGATTAAAATATTTGCAGCGTCAGACATTTGGTGTCTGTCTTTTGAAATTCGCTGCTATGAATTTAATTAGTAAAGTAAGTCTACAAAAGAAGACCACTCGAACGAAATGAAAAGCAGTCACTCTTAGAAATCACAATCCTGAAAGTTAGCATTAAAACCAATTTTAAAAATAAACACGACATAAACACGTCGACTAGTACTAGCAATATGGCAAAAATATTTTTTACTAACTTCAAAACAAAAAAATCAAAATGAAATCACAAGAAGTATTTTATTCCCGATTATTGACAATCAATACTTAAAAATAAAAGATAAAGTCAAAAAATAAATATTATAGAAGCACATGTTACAGTTCATTAGGCTGGTTTTACTCCATTTTGATAGATCTTGGTATTTTGTTTCTCCTAAACAAAGTTATACATCCTGTCATGATATTTATGTCTTTTGAAAATCTGTGCTAACAATCGTCAGAAAAGAACGTCTATTGAATCTTGGACTGCAGTATAATGGTCATCATCGGGCCATTCATCAGTTTCTACCTTAGGAATACCAAGTTTTATATCTGCTGCAGTGTCAGTTTCATTTTTACTTGAATCAGCAGCCTTTTGTGCTCTCAGTTGACCTATGTCGGATTGGTTATTTACTTCAGCTATATTTGCATAATCGGGATTATCATTGTCTTCCCGGTGGACCTGAATTTCATGTCGCTCGACAATAGGTGACGATTCACCAATATTTTCCAATGCCTGGAGGGCAGCCTCCTCTTTCCTCTTAATAATTAGATGTTCAGTAATATCTGAAATCTTTCGTTTTCCTTGATTCGTGTTAATTAAAGCTTTTGATACTAGTCCTTTAAATCTTTCTTTAGCCACTTCTTTTTTTAGAATTTGCTTCCTGGATAGCCTGTCTTTCATTACAGGGTCTTTCTTCAGCATTGCCAACGTATGCAGGGACTTATTACGCATTCTGTTAAAATGGATTTTCTTTTTCAATGCTTCAATTTCTTTTTCACTATTTATGTCCTGAAAGAAAATGAAATACCAAATAGTTTATGTTGGTTTTGTAAGATCTTGCCAGGAAACTTATAGCCCAATACAAACATGTGTGTTTGTTTTGTATGTTAGTTTGTTTATGTGTCGTTATGTGGCAAAGCGAATGTGTATTTCATGTAGAAGTATTAAATGGCAAAAAAAGAAACAAACATGAAAGTGGTCAACTCTATTCCACGAAATAAAAGATAAAAAAAGATAAATGTTTCAGTGTTTCGTAAGAGTGCAATGAAAATATCTGAATTTCCTGCCCACGTTTTAAAATTTTAATGAAAACTTCCCTCATAAATTCAGAAATTTTGCATCATTTGAAGATTTATTTTTCAAAAAGAACTTCAACAGGATTATGCTTCCAATAAAAATATCAGTATAAGCAGTAAATTTTGACATCAAATAAAAAAACTAAATCGTATGTATTCAGTTAAATGTTGTACGAATTAAATCAATTTAATACGGACGTTTTTTATGATGATGCAGTAATATTGAACACGAAAATAGCTAGTGATTTATCTAAGATATTATGCAAAAAACCTGTGATAGCATTGAAAAAAGTTAAGATCATTTTTATATTTAAAATAAGTTTCTGTTTAACACAAAAAACAAAGGTCAAAAAGATGTAGATGCATATTGTGTCAAGGTCAATGTAGGAAAAAGAAAGAGACATTTCCCAAAGCAAAGCTAAAAGAGAGAACTTTAGCTGTAAAAAAACTGAAAAACACTCATTTTCACAATCTTCTCTGCAAGAATAAAATAATTGCTTCGCTTTCGTCGTTGTCCTCAAAGCAAAAATGGATCATTCAATGCTTTTCTTGCAAATAGGTCAGAGATTAAGTACACTTAATTATATAATAATATAAGTGACAAAATATATGTTTATCATATAACATATGCAACGAATTGACATTTCAAAATGTATTTGAAATTTCTTGCATTACTACAAGAACTACTTATGAAATGTATGTTACTGTCTAACATAAAGAATGCAGACTGTTCGTCTACAGTATATCATTATTACACTTGAATTTTAGTAAAACTAAAACTTCAGGAAAACTAAAAATCTTTATCAAATCAATGTATTCTATTTGTCAAAACATATATTATATAATTCTTGAAAAAAAATGAAATCCTGCATTTACAAAAATGAAAACAATTATTGTAATAAAAAAAAGCTAAATTGCTGTTTGACAACATCTCAGACCCTCTGGCACCGTTTTAGGCTGTATGAAACTTTTATTGAAAACCAACCTTTTTATTATACCTGTTGTCAGTCAGTAAGTTAGACGAATAAAAATAAACAATGGGTGTTTGTACTCTATAATCATTTTAAAACTTTGATAGACACAACGATTTAGGAAACGTGTCAAAAGTTATGAATCCCTAATTGGCTGTTACTTTAGTAACAAAATACATAACGTTCAGAATAAAGAATATAATTAGAAAGCAAATAAATTGTTCGTACCTCCGACTCCTCAGTTAGAGCTGATTCAGAAGTTTCTTCTTCCTTGAAGTAAGATTGAATTCTTCCAAGATTTGTCTTGAAATTTTCGCCAAGTGTGTTTTCATGAACAGTACGCCTTTTCTTCGCCATTCGTTTCCACCTGTCTCGTGCTTCCCGCTTCCTTACAACTGTAAACAATAAGCCAAAAAAAAACGTGATTCTTACAGTTTTGGTCCCAAAATGTTGAATGAGTAAACACATTCCTAATTCATATATTTTTGATTAAATCAGAGGATTCGGCGGCTTAACACAGAACTTTGTTCTTAAACAAAACAAGAAACAGCACTTTTAAGCATTGCACTATGTTGGATATTTAAGACGAAATATGAAGACCGGCAAAGTTAAAATTTGACAATGAGAATGAATAAATAAGTATTACTTTCAACAGAAGCATTAAATTCTTATCAAAGTAATGCAATATGCTTTCAGTACTTCAACTCAAAAGTATACTTTCTCAGTTTAGCATATTAGTTTTTGTTTACCAAAACTATATCATTTTCCAAGTTTCTCTATTGTTCATTTTGCTTTTGTGAACATGAAAATTAACATGTTTACTGATACAGTTTTCGAATTTGTTTTTCTACTGGAACCGAACAGTTCTTCTGGATTTGAAATTTAAACCCCCCTTGAAATTAAATGGACTACAAAACATACATTCAGCACGTTAAGGACTAGCGTATATAACTCAATTAATAATTTTTTGCACCAGTATTAGGTGGAAAGATTACGATTTAGGTCAAATATAAAAATATAAATTTACTTGTGTCCTCATCCTCCTCCTCGATGTCACTTTGACCTCCAAAACTGGACTCGGAGGTCAAAGAGGCTGTATCAGCATCTTGGTCTTTCTGTAGATCTCGAACAAACTCGTACACCTTTCAGAATAAAACCAAAACAGATAACATTGGGCCCTTCTAAAACGTCATAAAACAGCACAAATAAATATGTCGCAGACTCGGGTTGATTTAGCCTATTTAAAGACGACAGCGGTAAATGCAAATTATTATAAAAGCAATGTAGAATACAAGTACATGTATTTAAGTGACTTAATAACATGTACGTCACACCTCGGATCGGTAGGCAAAATAAGAAGTTTAACACATAGCTTTAAGTCAAAAAAAAATAACAAGATAACAGGTTGTACTTTTTTTCTATCCACACTATAAAATATATGAAAATACAAAGTAATCTGTCTTTAGTGGACTGGCATGCATTTATTCATTTTTCAAGAAGGTTAATTCTTTATAAAGTTATAAAGAAAATTGTCATCAACATAGATTTTTATATATTTGACTAAATGATGATTCAAAAACAATGATAGAGTCATATAAAAATAAATGTTTTCATTTTGTGAACTTATTACCTGAGATGAAGACGTCCTCTGATGGCATTAATTGAAAAATAAATCGTAAACAAAGCAGGTATGAATTAAATCAAATGACACGTTTGGACATCTGATTTGATCATTATTGGGATTAGTTAACTATTTGAATTTGACCAATGGTAGAACTCCGAAACGTCATGCTCTCCGACATAAGCATCTGATTGCTTAAAACGGAACAAACATTCTCTATGCTTTCAGCATCTTATTGGTTGATTATCGTCTTATGAATTCAATCAAATTGTTCCATTTTCAAAATATCTCCCTTAATGGAATGTCTGCTTTAAAAAAATCTACACTTTCATCAGACTATATCTGGACTGTTGATAGATTTTTTTTGATTTTTTTTTCTTAGACTAGTATGCTGTTTTAAAGCAAATTTTTCATTTGAAATTGACTATTCTGTTCCCTATGTAGAAAATCATTTTACAATGATTTTAGAATGGCTTTTGGGCATAAAATTGTATCAGAGATTTACACTCTAATGCAATGCTAATTTAAGACACATTGAAACTTAGAAATGAATAGTTTTGTACTTTCTGTATAAAATGCAAACGTATTTTATTTTCGTATGTAATTTTGTAAATTTAAATTAAGAGCTATTTTTGAAAATTGCCCAGAATATAATATGATACTTGTGATAAAGGCAAAAATGAGAAAGAAACCGTACCTTAACTAAACATCAAATACAAAATCACTTTAGCTGCACAAACACGCTAGCTCAGACAAATCTGTATAATGGCGACTGCGTAACGTCTTGAAGAAGGTAACTAGATACCAATATTAAAAGCTTTAGGGAAAACAAGAATTGGAGTTTATCAAGACTTAACCGACATAGGGATCTTTAAAAAATAGCTTTATTATAAAGGCTTGTTTAAGTTACCTGGTCATAAGACATAGCTTGCGCAGTTTCATTCGCTTCTTCAGCTTGCTCTACATCTTGCCCTGGCATTTTAAACTGGAAACAAATGTTTGTTTTTCATAATGTAAGTCTATCAAATTATCAGTTAATTTTCTCAGTGATTACCTTATAGTCAAATTTTACTCTGTACATGTGTTTTCTGTTGCAAAAAATCTTCCGGTAGATCAAAAAAGAAAATGCTGGTCTTTAACAATTTATGATCTATATACATGTACTGAAAGTCGACTCGAGTTGTTGAGATAGTTTTTTTTCTGAACGATCGTACATGTTCTCCTAGAACATTTTTCGTCTTTCAAAAGATAATAATTTAGCAAAAGAAAGGCATGAAAAATGTCACAAGTAAATCATCAAATACTCTTTTATTAAAGAGCTCTATGATAAAGACGCTTCGGCAACATGAAATGTTTGTTTGATTGATTGGGGTTTACGTTGCATTGACACAGTGTAGGTCATATGACGACTTTCCAGCATTACTGGTGGAGGAAGACCTCATGTGCTTTCCCTGCATTATTTTAGACACGAACGTCCACCTGGAAAAATGACAAGTATAAAAATTTAGAAATAAGCAAAGTTTCTTACTGATCGTTTCTTTTTGAATATTTCCGTAGCGGCGCAGATGTGAAGAAGCGTCGCAAGTCTATGCATTAACATGCAAATGAATTGGACGAACAGCAGGACCCCGAACACTAATGTAAACGCTACGCTGATTGGTTCAATCTTTTGACCTTTTTCTACGGTTTCACCTTTAACCCAAGGTAATCTAAATGACAAGCTGTCACCTGGAAAATGAAGGTAATCATTGTTATGAATTGTATAATTATTCTATAATTTTATAAAATAACGTCAATATAATTTTCAATACAATAAGGGTGAGTTCTATTAAGTTTTTTTTTTTTTTTTTTTTTTTTTTTTTTTTTTTTGTTTTTTTTTTTTTTTTTTTTTTTTTTTTTTTGTTGTTGTTGTTGGTGTTGTTTTTGTTTTGTTTTTTTTGTGGCGGGTTTGGGGTGTTGTTTGTTGTAAGAAAATGTTGTACAAAACAATATAATTTCAATAAGCAATCAAACCATTTAAAAGTTACTATTACTAAAGAATATTTTTTCAAATTGTGTTTAAGATTAATTCTTCTTTCTGTATAAATAAGCAAGAAATCTGTAAATGCGCTGCTTGAATATAAAAAAGCGAGTTCTACAAAAATTTAGGATAGTCTTTGCAATTGTGACCAATGTTTTAATCATATTTTACTTACTCTCTGCAACGACTTGTTGAAGGCTGAATACCACGATGATAAATAACGAGTTGATAAGTATAAAAATCAAGCACACTTTGTTCCTCAATTCAATCAATTGAGCTTGAATCTCTTTTTCTTTAGTCTTGTTTGCATCAATTGGTCTAAGGTACTCATCAATTAATTCCTCCCAGAACTGTGTCTCGTCTGCACTTATTCTGTCGGTTCTTAAATAACGAATTTCTTCGTCTTCCTTCATCCAATAAGGGTCTTGTAATCGGTCACGTGGCTCTTGCTTCTCCTCCATGAACATTGGATTTGCTGAAAACATAAACAAGACAATTCATTAATAACTCACATATCGTTTACAATAACTGCTTCTTCTTTTTTTCAAATGTGTATGTGGCCTAGCTAAAGAATATTACATATATTTTAGTAAAGACATACTAAAGATTATTAATTGAGGAGAAAAAATATACCTCTGTCACCCTGTCCAGAAAACAACTCTGTCTGTTCACTAAATGGTATTTTCGTTTCATTGTCACCAACAATATATGGGGAACCAGCTCGCACGCTTATAGAATCATTAAATCCCATGTTTGATCTATTGCTCCCGATGGTACTCAATTCTCGGATACCAGCTTCAACACCGTCTAGCCTGTCAATAATTACACGTAATTTATCGTCTTCTCTCTGCTTGAATATCTCTCCCCAGGGGCAGCAACCAGCAAACGCCGCAAATACTCCAGATAGCCTCCCCTCTTCTTTTTTCTTCTGTTCAACTTGTTCGGCTGTAAATAAAAAAAATTCTTAGTTGACAAGATACTTTAAGTTGTTTTTTCTTTTTTTCATACACGTTTTAATTAACGTTTTTCATATTATCCTAAGATGTTTTTTTTTCTTCCGCATTTAATGGTTCAAAATTGGATATTCACCAACTAACAAGAAAAAATAGACACAATCTGATTTCGAAATAGCTATTCTAAAATATGTATATAAACACAATAATATTTTTTTAAGTTTCATAATCATGGCACTACAAAAATAGTACAAAATTTAATAAAGCTGCGAATAGTCTCGCACAACAGTCCCTACATTAGTTCGGGTGGTAATTAGCAATGCAGAATCCTTATTTGTAAGTCAACACTCCCAAAACGGAAAATGACCTTGAGGTTCTAAACCTAGGTAGCTTAAGCTCGAATCATACTCGTGTAAAAACAATGTTTCTTCATATGCCTACAGTAAAGTTAATTCCAGGAAACTTAATCAAAAGATGCAAGAACTTGTTTTCCAATCTAATTTAAATTGATATACGGTTTCACGCAAAGTTATGCTTTACACCTAGTTATTTAAATAAAAAAGATAACAAATAAAAACATTCCTGTAAAACAAAAGTCGGGAACAAGTTTGGGCAATATTGGACGCCAATTAACGATTTCATGGTCTTTGATCACTGATTGTGACATGTCTCGTAAACCTTTTACTCTCTTAATCAATATAATATAATATAATAAAAGGTCAGTTTGCTCATAACTATAATCATTTACCTTTTAAAAATTCATATTTTAGTGCATCACTACTATGCAGTGAAAACGGTCATAAAAAATGGAAGACATTTAAGTTAGCTCAGTCAATTGCATAGGGGATAATTAGCAAAAGAACCAGCCTATATAAAGAGGCAAGTTTTCATTTTTCTGCTAACTTGAACTTTGCCGACTTACCTGCTGTTTTGTTCTCACGTGTTCCCCAGGAGACCACGTGCAGATTTCCTAGAGCGTAAAGCATTAGTATCATAGACATTGACGGAATGGCTAGGAAATACAGGAATCCGTGAATAATACACCAGAACTCCTGCAAATATATCCGAAATTAGAATTAGATCATAAATAATGCAGCTAGTATAAGAGTAAATAACAGGAATTCAACATTTTAATGGGCAATATATTATAGAAATACGTTCATTTGGCTGCAAGAAGTCCTGTGGTAATTTCATTTATTGGCTTTAAGGTGCATAAATAGTGTAGAATTGGCAAGTATAGCTAGAAGAAATTGCATGGAAAAGTGATGGATATTTCTCATTTGGTACAGCGGCTAGACTATATTTATTTTCAAAATGAACAAAACTTCCTAATTGGCAATTTAACTATCTTAAACACAACATCTATCTTCATAACGCATGCAAAATATTCGAAGAAAATTTGAATTTATTTACTCATTTGCATATACATTACAATTTTATCTTAATTTTAAAAGGCCATTACAGTAAATTGTTATTTGATTGTTTGCCTATTGAATGATTTACAGAAACGAATGCCTAATTTAGCTATTTTCATGCTGATTTGAGCTATCTTTTAAGGTATTTGATCCATCAACATTATCAAATTACCGGCAACTGTTATTTTCCGTACACAAATTTTATTAATTGTTGAGAAGCGGGAACTATTCTATAAATTCCTATAAATGCATTTTACAGATTTTTTTTTTATTCTTTGATTTTGACATGGAGTATTCTATATACAGTTACGTAAGCGTTCTTGAACAATAAATATACAATAGATTGTCTTAATTATTCGGAACCAGTTTCTAAGAAAGTGTTCACAGTGTCTTCTTCTAGTTCAAGAAAGGTCAAATAACGTTTCCAAAGAAATGTACAATAACCAGAAGTAGCAGATATATGTAAATTCAATGTTTCACAAAGAATTAATGGGCTTGCATGGATACTTTTTTTATTCGTTTATCCACTGTAGGTAATTATACAGTATATGAATACAATATATGAGTACAAATACGAAAATTGAGCGTTTCAACAAATTTTTAGTAATAAATTCACTGCACATGAAGTATGTTTGTGAAGTCACGTGGTATGAAGAAACTTACAATATGAGTCACCATAATATACATGAATGTACAGATATAATGAAAATAAAGAAAATATATTCTAAATGTATTTCATACCTGTGGATGTATAAAGGCTGATATGACAAACACGCCTGCCACGAACATTAGAAAAACCGTTGTTATGGACTCAAATCCAAACTCTGACGCTTGTTTTAGAAGCCCCACAATTACTATCATCATAACTAAACTGTACGCCGTTGACAGAATTGCCGCATACAACAACTGCAAAAAGTAACAAATATTACTGAATACTCAATACCTACATAAATTTACAACTACATGCATAAGAGCACTTATGCACGGGACTCATTTGGAATACTGACGTCATTTCTAACATCATAGCTGACGTCCCATTGCTATGTTATTTATTTGCTACTGGAGAGCTTAAATCGCTGTTTGATGAGGTCATAAAGATAACAGTTCGATTAAATTTCGTTCGTTCAATTAATGAAAGCTTATTGTAAAGAATGATTACTTGAATAACAATCATGGGCAGTAAATTACAAATTACCTGTGTATCACCTTTCGCCTTGAAGCAGAGTAATACCATAATTGCAACCGGGATTGCGTTGACAAGAAGGGCCATCCATAGTTCTATTTCCGGATACGCAAGGTTGATAGCACCTAGTACCATCAAAAATATAGTCCCTGGCGTAAGAATAGAGGAGACCATCAACAGGCCCTGTAAGGGAAAAAATTGTAGAACATAGCACAATATTATTAATGATAGAATTTTATATTACGAAATTGCTGTTTTCGGCATTTTTATGTGAAAGAACATAGACATAATTGTTAATGCGGAGAGTGCTTATTTATATCTTTAACCGGATAGAAACGTGTAAACGACTGTTATTTCCGCGTTCCTATCCCTAGTAGAATATGTAAGCGAGCGTTATTTCGGTGTCTTTTCACCTAGTAGAAACTATAAGCAACATTTTTTAGCGTTTTGTCTGAACTGGTTAAAAATGTAAGCGAGTGCTATTGCAGCGTTTTGTTGTAACGTTTTGTTTTTACCTGGTAGAATATGTAAGCGAGTGTTATTTCAGCGTTCTTCTTTGTAACATTTTTCCAGTCTGTGAGAAGGTCCATTATGTTGGCCATGGTAGATGGCGTCCAGCGACGTCTTTGATTAAAGAACTCATAGAATCCTTCTGGGGCATATGTAAGAGCGTCCGATGCGGCGCAATATTCCACCCTGTGACCTTGTTGTAGCAGAAGTGTGCATAGCCATCTGTCTTCACCTAGATAATAATTTAAATATAGATCTATGTATATCATCAAATAACGTTATGTTATAAGAACACTATAGCCATGAGTCGAAAGTCCATGTAACATTACTACGTTTGTTTAAAAACTGCATTATTAACTGTTAAAGAGAAAAGTTTTTAATTCTGCCGTAACATTTGCTAACTAAATATAATGAGTAATTTACCTTGATATGCATTTGTCCATTGTTAGTTGTTAATGTCTTATAACTCACTTGAGAAAATGCTCAAACTATAAACAGTTTTACAGGAATATCTTAACTTGCATTGTTTCGTAAATTCGTATAATAAATACAAGATTGATAATTGCTTACGGTTTGAACGATCTTGAAATCCCTATAACTTGTATTTGGTTTTTCAACATATAAAGAAGTGATAAGTTATATAACAACAACAACAAGGTTGGTTCATGATTTACCTTGATCGTACTGGACATAATGTCTGGGCTCAGACGGTGGTGTGGTATATTTGTTCATGACATTATCATCCATCAGGGAGGAGCCTCTGAATAAACTGAAACATCCGGGGCTACATAACACACATCCAAATTTGTCTTCGGCTGCTTTCTGAAGCCAATGGCTGACTGCGTACTCAAACTTTTGGTACCAAACCATGGCACCTGTTGTTTAAGATATAACACTATAATTATTATATCATAAATGATGACATAAAATAATTTATTGTACATTAATATTATTAATGATTTAATTTAACAACATATAAATGTGATGATCTGTAGCTCCTATAAAATTTGAAAATATACCGTTTCCGATTGGATGAATTCTTCCGCACGCCGCGCCCACATCCGGGTTCTTTCGCATACGATCGACCAATAGTAAAACAGCTTGTGGATGGAAGTCTACATCTCCGTCTAGCGCAAGTAAATATGTGTTATCTGCCCTCTTCTGAAGCTGTTTCCTTTTTAGTCCTTTGTTGAAAAGCTCGTATCCCAAGAAATAGTACATGTACATAACCTGAAATAATACATTCTTTGTAGTGATTAAAAGTTAATTTTACATATGGATTTTAAACATAAAATATAGCATGAAGAACAAGTGATTGAAAGAGAAGCAAAGCACGAGGCTATCTGATTTGTACGAGGGTCTTTCTCTTTTGTATCATAGGCAAAAACAGCGCTTTCCCTAGCCGTCCGATTTGAAACTCCAGAATTAATGAACATATATGAAAGCATTCATCAATTGTCATATTGGCCGTGTATCGGCGTTTTTTTACATTTGAAACTTTTCTGGGGCAAGAATCTTGTAATACGGCTTGTCATCTATACAGACATACACTTTTCTCTTTTAAATATTAGTGAATTAAATAAAGTGAATCTGTTAAGTGATTTCAGTGTCAAAAGAAAAATGCGATGTATTGAGCTACCAACAGAGTAGAGCCATGTTAGATTAAAGGGAAGTGTTTGCTGTAAAGAGCTTGTTAGACTACAGGAAATGCTAGCTGGACTTGTTGTGTATTGCTGTTAAGGCTAATCACTTTCAATTTCAATATGGTAACTTCGGGCAAAACATATTTTGACTATACCTGACTCCACCGCTTCCTGTGCCGGATAAATGTTTTGTCTTTCAAATGTGCAATAAGTTTGTTACCACCCGGCAATGTCCATACAAGTCTACCACCATATGGCGTGGCTACTGAAATAGGCGGTTTCTGCTTGAAACTTAGTCCGTGAATTGAGCTGTGAAAATAATAATACAATAAATGAACAAATATCATTACTCTGTAGAAATTTGTGGCGTTTTTTTATAAACAAATTAGAATATACAACAATGTAATAAGATTTCAAAGTCTTCTGATGTATCAAACATATCATACATTATACAAATACCACATTCATCTGAGGGTAAAAGATTGAATTGTTCACCCGAGAACGCCGGAGTTGAGGTTATTTATATTTTATTTTATAAACCCTAGAAAATTGGAATATTTGGTTTTTCAGGGTTCAAGATAGAGAAATATTAATCGGTATGAGCTCGTAATGTCAGTGTTTGAAATCGTGATGCTGTCATGTGACATTATGAATAGTTACTTTCTGACATTAATTTAAAATAATCGCAGGAGATAATAGGAAGTATAATAATATTTGTTACAATATCTGAAAAAATAACACAAGTAACGAAGCATAAATGAGAACTGTTTTGTTTTTGTTGTTATTGTTTTATTAGTTTTATTTTTCTTTAAACAAAACAATGAAAACAAGCTTTATCTCTTGTTGTTAATTTTGTTAATGTTTCAGTAACTATCTCCAGTACAAAGTTGTAACGGCTGCAGGATTCAAATTTTGAAGAGGATATGAGTACAGTTTTCAATTAGGAAGCCGACCGAACCTCTATCTACAAATTATTAGATTAATAAACGGCCTTTCAAGTTTCAAAGCGAATTTTAAATTTGACCAAATATTTACCTTGCGGACACCGGAATTTGTTTCATCAACAATCTAACGTATTCATTCACTTTAAATTCATACTCGTCCTCTTTGTGGCCTTCAAAAGCGTCATCAAAAAATATATGAGCTGTAAAAAAGGGGAATATTTTAATTAGAATTGCATAGAAAACCATATTGTAATAATGCATTGTTAAACTTTGAATACTGCCTAAGATGGTGCTGGCGGGCGTTGACGAAAACTTTCACATGTCACTTGCGTCAATTGACAAGCTAAATCAAAGCGTGCCTGCAATGTTTACAAATTTGTCGTTTTGAGCTCATCGTTAAGAAAACCAATTTTTTAAATATGTTATTTATTACAGGAGAAGAACAATTATTTTTATATTCATAAAATGAGACTTGTAACACACTTTTGAACACATTTAACACCAAATTTCTCCGCTTCAACATTTATTTTATTGTGTTACTGCCATACCCCATTTTCAATTATGTGGAGAGAAAGAACAATAATTCGTTCAGCTTGATAACTTATGTTAATTAGGTGTATAAGTATCCTGCAGATTTAAAGTGTGTATATTAAATTAGATTTAAGTAAAGAGTCAAAAAGCCGGCACCTGAATCTAACTTTAAAGGCACATTATGCCTTATAATTTTCAATTTAGATTGAAATTAATTCTTTAGAAATGTCAGATATGTGTTCATTAATGCTTTGATAATGAACGTAGAGCATAAGATGTTTAACAACTGAAGAAAGAAGGACTGAACGTGCAGTAATGTGCGCAAAGGTAGGAAAATGTAAACAAAGTAGTATTTTGTCTTCCATTATGGGCCTTAAAAAGATGTTGACAATTTAAGATACAACTGTCAATTTGTCAAGCACAGATAACATTTACATTTTTAAGTATTTTCTACAACAAAAATGTTGACTTGTCTAAATTTTATTACAGCCAAGCAATCACAGATCGTAATTTCAAGTAACTTATTAACGAAAGACATTAGAGCCGTGTTTTTTTCAAGGCAGCATTTCTTTCGATTGAAAAAAGAAATTGAATTAAGAACAGATTTGCAAAGGTACTGATGTCTTCAATTTCCTTCGAAACAATAAAAGTTTTTGTTCTATTAAATTTCTAATCGAATTTGAACGAAATACTTTCACTACTAAAAAGATTTTTACCACATTATGATATTATATAGACAGCAATTTGAGCCTCAAGAAAATGCATTTATGCCTTAATTGGTGAAAGAAAGTCCATCCAGTTACACAAAGGAGTAATTATAAGTGACTAAAGGCAAACATCGTTTTAAGACGACACTTTGCAAGATAACGGTTGTTGGTAATGACCTTTGGGCAAGAATATATATCGTCTGCTCCATTTTAACCACTTTAGTTTACAAAGTCGTCGTAACTTCATTCCACCACTAAGTTCATTTCTAGTGATGAATATTTCTGAACTTTTGACACAGTTTCGAAGAAAAACAATATGTCCCATTTTAAAAGTCGCGAATTAATATTACATTTGTGGTTTGAAGTATGTTTTGACATTTCAAGGAATATAATTCAGTGTAGCAACAATACAGGTAAAATATGTTATGAATATATATTTTTTTCAAAATATTGTAAACCGTTTCTAATGAATTGAAAACACATGTATTTACCTTCGAATTCGTAATAATCCGGGTCCCTCCTACCAACCAAAAACTGTGCATACTTTCTTATACATTGGTCCTCATCCGTTCTGTAAAATATATCAACAACTTTACAATTGTTAAATTACTTAAAGCGCCTGGAAAGAGTCTTAACAAATGCTGACTACAACACAATTATTACTATACCGCTGAAATATTAATAAAGATACAATTAGAATTCCCATTGTTGTTTTTGCAAATTTAATCATCGGAAACGTAAATAAGAGAAGTATATTAGTTAACGAACAAGTAAGTGAGTTTATCGGACAAATTTGTTTGGTTTAACGGAGCACCAACACAATTTAGGTCGTATTACGCCGAAACAGGCAAGTCATTTAGGCTTACCTTGGGTGTTACAAACTTAAAGCAACACCAGGGGTCAAAACAATTTCACCTGCTGGAGCTTAGCGGTGGATAGACTCCGGTTATTCGAACCAATTTACGCGCCTCTTGCAATTACCCTTAAAGACAATCCGTCAGCCACAATGGGGTTTCGGACATGTAAATATTGTAACCACTTTTAGACGTTATAACTGTACATGAAGAATGCAAATATATCCCTCGTGGTTGCCTAATCATTGTATTTTGACCTCTCCATATTTTCAGTGAATCTTAGATTTATATGCAAGACTGTGAGATGGCCACAATCTAAGTAACTTATGTTTGCTACGTATAATGAGTATAACTTTATTTTATTATGTTTCGTTCTACAATCGACCCTCCGTTGAATAAATGCTTTCGTTACTATTTATTTGTTCGTACAAGTCCGACACTTCAACTTCGGTGGTGTCCTTTATCTTAATTTAGAGCGAGGTAAATGAATAAGATTTTCGTTTTTCTTGATTATCATTGCATCACGGCAATTGGCAAAGTGTCCCGAATATTCATAGTAAGGTTTCTAGATATTTTTACCTATAAATAGATTTCAACAGTTGCGTCATTTCGTTTTCTGATTCGTGCCACATGGTTGCACACATGTATATCATTGGCGTCTCCGATGTTCTAAAAATAGATTTCTCATTGTCGTCTCCGTCGTCTTTCATTTCATCAGGTAGTGGTATCTTTGTCACTTTGGTTTTCTGCAGTTAATTTTACATTTTCATACATAAAAACAGGAAAATCATACAAGAATTATATTATTATTTACATTTCATGACTGATTCTGTTACCGGTTACGGTTGTAACATGAATATTGTTGCCTGCAAACTCGATCACAATTACAAAATACTCCAAATGTTATAAATCGATTCGGCCCTATATTCAATAAATATATATTATAAAATTGTATAAACCGTTTCAACAGCATTTCTAGATTTGCTTCGCCTATTCCATGTTACAAGAATTTTTCAATCAAAATGTATTTGGCCGATATTTTTATTCCTCCGGCAATGTAACATTTGAAACATCTACTATATTATAATCCAATCAAAATAAGACTTTACAACTTTTACCCGCAAGGTTTGATATGGTCTGACAAGAAAAGGTTTAGTTAAAAAAGACCTATTGGCTCCACTTTGAAACACGTTTCTGTGAACATATTTTATCACTGGTGTCATGGGAAGAGACATGGACTGTATCAGAGTATGGCTCAAACCCACGCACCATAGGCGAGTGACTGAAACCATAACCATTACGCCTCGCCAACTAATACAAACTTTATTTCAATATCTTAATACAATGGTGTACTGTTTATGGCACCTGGCCAAGGAATAGACCAACTTGCCAGCGTTGTCAATAAATAAAACACTGACATCACCATGATGAATACGGTATACTGCCTCAGGCAAAAAATACCGTTATTTTTTGTAATAACGGATAACACAAAAGTAATACGATACCTATACAAAAAGAAATGACATGCAAAATACTGCAACATAATGTGCTTTTAAATAGTAGTTTTTATTTATAAAGGTCTTACGACTGCATCCGAATGTTTCGCTTTTTCGATTCGTCTTCTGTTAAGCAGCATTGACTGGTCCAGAAATATTCCACAATACAGAGGTTGAACAAAGAGCCTGTAAAATATCCATACTTTCATCAAAGTTAAAATAGCATTTGCGATCACTAGGGCGTCACTTTCCAATACTGTATGTGAACAGGCTCAATCAAAGCAATTCTGCAACATTTTCAATTCTCTCGTTTAGACTTTCTTTAGGGATTCTTTTACTCTCTATTTCAGTACCATTCGAAAAAGCATTTCCAAAAAGCATTAGCAATCCGTGTTTTGCAACCCATACCGTGCTTGTTCTATTGCAATTGTTATAATTACAGACAGACCACTATAATGGCAAGCGAATACCACGCATTGCAATCGCTAAAGTAGTTTTATATCATTATATAGGATCACAATGCCTATCGTATTTAACGCCGTTTGATCATTTTAGCAATTTTAATCAATACCGTAAAAGTCTTTAAAGGATATTAGATAATTGCCGTTTGATGATCACAATAGTAAAATGAACCCATACGATGACCAATAGCAAAAATAGTTCTTGTTGTTGTTGTTTTTTGTTTTATGTTGTTTTTTTTTGACAATTTAAAAAATCATGGCGATGTCTAATGGTAACTATGTTAATTATAATGCATTTAGTGTGATCCCTTTAATCAGTTATAATGTATTTAATGTGATCCTTTCATCAGTTATAATGTATTTAATGTGATCCTTTCATCAGTTATAATGTATTTAATGTGATCCTTTCATCAGTTGTAATGTATTAAATGTCATCCCTTTAATCAGTTTTAATGTATTAAATGTGATCCCTTTCATCAGTTGTAATGTATTAAATGTGATCCCTTTCATCAGTTGTAATGTATTAAATGTGATCCCTTTAATCAGTTGTAATGTATTAAATGTGATCCCTTTAATCAGTTGTAATGTATTCAATGTGATCCCTTTCATCAGTTGTAATGAATTAAATGTGACCCCTTTAATCAGTTGTAATGTATTAAATGTGATCCCTTTAATCAGTTGTAATGTATTAAATGTGATCCCTTAAATCAGTTGTAATGTATTAAATGTGATCCCTTTCATCAGTTGTAAGGTATTTAATGTGACCAGTATATTAACTGAAATGCATAAATGTGATCACTATATTAATTGTAATGTATCCTAATAATGTGATAATTTTATTAATAAATATAAAAAACATTATCGAGTGATCACTTTTGTTATTGTCATCAATGCCATACAATCACTAGAGTCATTGTTTTCTCCCTTTGTAAACCCGTGTTATGGGATCAAAAATGCACCTTGTATATTTGCAGTATTATTGAACATTTGTAGACATGCGCAATGATTATATTCTTTTCTTTTTATAATCATAATTATAGTGTACCGATTCATTAATATGTTGTGCATTTTGTTTTATTTTAAGAGAATCATTTATCATTTATTGATCTTCCCTTACATTACAAACAGCATGATAGCAAAACTTAGTCCATACGCAGCTTAGTATCACGTGGGTTCACCTCTCTGCTTACTACTTCCGGTAGAATATACGGCGCGTTTGATTGGCTGGTCCTTCAACCAAGGCATTTAATTTAAGTAAAGAATGTAATATTTTTTTATATCTATAATACAAAGGACGATAAAGAAACTAATGAACAAAAAAACAAATGAGCCGCGTCACGACAAAACCAACATAATGGGTTTGCGACCTGGTCTGAATCCATGCTGGTCGCAAACCCACTATGTTGGTTTTGTCATGACGCGGCTCAAATGTAAAGAGAGGCAATTGTTATTTTGTAAAATAGAAACATAGTTTATGACAACAAACGCTTACTAGTAAGTATTGAAGCAAAGTAGAGGGTGCTTACTTGTCGGTCCTTTGAAGTCGTTCTTTACCAGGGGTCCAAACGTGATTAGTTATTAGCAGAAGAGAAACAAAGCCAATTAGTCCTGCTATAATCGGAATCCAAATCTCAGGATCATCTAAGAAATGTCCGAAGTATACTTTGGCGCCATCATTTTTGGCCCATTTCGGAAACGGTATTTCACAACCAATATCGTCCGTCGTTAGAAATCCACCGTACATCCACAGAATAATTCCGATAGTTGTGGGCGTGGTTAGAACCAAAGGCAATGAATAGTCAACAATCTGTGTCATTATCTTACACGCGACTTTGCCGACCTTGAAACAGATGCCGCTGCAGAGTATACCAATAGCGGCGACGACAAGGGGTAAATGATTGTTGCATTTCCCGAAATCTTTTTTCGAGGTCAGATCAATATGACCAATACCAGAGTTCAATTTGGCAACATCGTGCTTAAAATACAGGGTATTAGTACACTCACTATCTGTCCCACACTTTACTCCATAAATAGCGATTGGAAGAACTAGGGTTAAAATCATTTTCCAGAAGTTTGCGTATAGAGTCAACTTTGTGCGGCTTTTCCTCATTTCTCGAGCTAGTCGTGGGATGCCATATGAGTCTTTTTTACCTTCGTAAACATAGTTCTCCCACCAGTACACACTTGTGAAAATGGGGGCAACGATCATACATGCCGTGTAAGTGGTGCCCGGAAACCCTTTGTTAAATTCTAAGTAAATGTGGAAGAGCCAAAAACCTAGAACAAATCAATTCATTACATATAATCATTAAACAAACAACATGTGAAAAGTATTGAAACTTAATTTAAAACAAAACATCGAAACGCTACAATTCTAGTATTTTCATGTTCCGTCAAGAGACCTTTTGTTTGCGCATGCGCAGCACAATGTCGGATATTACTAACATTTTCCCTTCAATTTCATTATTTAAATATAACATATATCAAGCTACAATAGTTGGCTGCTTTGACATACATTATTGTGTTGTATTTAAAATTTTGCATTTCAAATCAATTTTAGATATCTATGTAGATCAAGGTCATTGAGAGACTATGACGTACATGTACTTATAGTCATCGCAAAAAACTTTATGTAACTATCTACAAAGCAAAGAATAACTATGGTGGCTGATGCGTGATATGTCTGGGTGCGCAATGCAAAAACATGAAAATACGATAAAGTAATGACTTTAATGTACTTTCGCTTTTGGTCACTTTAACACGAAAATTCGACAATTATCACTTTGTCGTACTTTTGCTGCGCGGGGCACCAGGCGAAAACACGAAAGTACATCAGTATGACCACAACATGGCGCTAATCAGCTACCATAGATATCACTAGGCTGATTTCATTTTCATTTTTATCTTTAAATTATCAAAGTTTTAATCATTGGTTGATGTTTTTATGCTTGAGGTTTTTTAAACGTTTTTCAATATCAAAGCTATATCAAGTCATAACAAAAAATTTGTTTTTATAGCTTTTGGCTTTCACAACAACAAAGACTTATGTTTAACTTAGAAACAGACTCACCTAATGCTACTAACTGGCCAGCCGCCCCGATAAAGCTGATGACGGTGACGAAGATGGATGTTGTGCAAGACGGCCGTGCGTTTGTATCTCTTAGTTTGGAAGGTCCAACAGTAGGGTAAATGATCTGTCAAGAAAAGATATCTTATTATATATTATATTCTGAATTAGATTTATAATTATCTGATTGCAATTGAGAGCATTGGTATGTTTATATCATTTAACTATCTTTACTGGACGACAAGATTGTTCAGACTTCGTCTTTGCATAATAAACGGAGATTGCCAAATACTTTTCGATCAATTTTCATAACGGCACGGATTTATTGCGATCGTCAAAATGATTATTATACAGACGTAGCAGAATATTACCGAACTTGTCCGGAATTGAACATAAATTTTTATAAAGATGGCATTTTGATAAATAAACAATGATCATTTTATCTTGATCTTTTATTGTTGTAAATTAGTATTTGTAATTCAAAGAAGCAACATGAGCATAAATGAATCATACACGAGAACAGAATAAACCATTAACAGAAATATGAATATCTTAAAGAAATTATAAAGATATCGTATCTAAATATACATTTTTATAACAATGGTTGCTTTCATTGTAAAAGTATGAAGTATACTCACCTTCATCAAGCCGGGAAACGCGCCAACGCACAGCATAAAAAGAAGCCCGGATAAAGGATCCAAATTTGGTACAACAACAAATATCATCAAATTGAGACCTATTGAATGTATTGTTTCAACACCTAAAACCTGTAATTAAATACATATGGCAGTAAGAATCAGCCAAACTATAAGAATACAACCCACTTTCCTTAGAGACAGGAAATTCCGTAAAATGTCGTGTAAGTCAAAAAACCGGTTAAAGCAAAGTATCGGTTAAGGAGAACTTTAATGATTGTCGGGACTTTCATTATCATACTTTTCATTGAGTCATTCAGAAAAGTCATAATTTTAGAAAATGTATTTTAGAATCGAAGACTATCAACTCCTGAATTACAATAACTTGCTTATGTAAACTAAAACCAAATCTAGTCCTTTAAAATTACTTTCCTGTAACCCTGGCTTTAAATTTTTAAATTCATTATAATTTTACTGTAGTGTAATATAACTTTAAAATCAATTTTTCATATTTAGGTATTTATAAAGCATTTCTGTACTTTTGATAAACCTTTGACCTTTTTTTAATATACAAACATACAATATATGTACCAAAGTAAATTTGATCAAACTTATATGCATATATACATGTTCATTTTTTACTTCAAATTCACCCTTATCTTTTTAACGTAATAATTTCGACATTAACCTAGTGTCGAAGAAAGCTTTTACTTTTGAAAAAATTTAAGTCTCATATTTACGTAACTTTGCAGTAACATTGTGCTCTTTTTTTAAATTATGAATTTATTTCAATATAATAACTTATCCTGCTCTTTTAGTTAAGGCATTAGCAATTTATTTAAAAAAAGCCCAGACATTTACCCCAAGTATAGCTTGGTAAGTTGGTGATCCTCTCCCTGACATCTGAAAGAGAAGTCGCCATAAACACTTAAAACAGGAGAATAAATAAGGGGCTCCTGCCATCATAATAAGAGCCCATATCCATTGTACATTCGTCTCTTCGTGTGTATATTTCAGCGTTCCATTAAGCGTTTTCAAATTATTTAGTGGCGGCGAAGAATCCTTTCTCGGGTAAATATTTGCGGTTACTATAACTAGGCAAATTTTACTGATCACCGCTGTTCCAAGAGTGAAGAAAAATAACAAAAAGCAAACAACTAGCTTTGTTATTACAAAAATTTTATCCCAGAATTTTATATCTGAACTAGAAATGTTTTCTTTCGTTGACGATGTGAACTTGTCCCATGATTTTTGTTCCTTCTTTCCCTTGTTTCTGAAAAAGAAATGATAAAAATAATCATCATCTTCATCACTAAGATGCTTTTTGATATATTTTTAACGTTTTTGGTGGAAGTGCAAAGGTGTATGTATAAATTATTATTCACTCATAACTAGCAATGGAGAAAGATCAAAAGTATGTTTTAAAAGAAGTTTTGAAAGAAGTATATTTATTCTAGTCTTACATTGCGGTATAACTCTTGAACTGCTCTTCAGTTGGAGATCTACTTCCTGTTTGATTCAGAGTGGCTTCACTATCTTTATATTTTATTAAAAGTACCTGCATGTATAGTGTAAAGTTCCGTGGTGTAAAGTTTTAAAAAATTGGCATATAAGCTTGCTAAACTGCTATACTTACTGTATTGGTGGCATGGGGGCTGCGTTTTCCTTTAAATCGTCAAAGGCAACGTTAAAATTTTTACCGCCATTTGCAACGGCGCCATTCCCCAGTTTAGTTTTCTGCAATGATTCGCTGTCATTGATGCTGCAAATCAATATTGATCAATAATGATAATAATAATAATAATAATGAAAATGATTATGAAGATGATGGTCATAATAAAAATAATAATGATGATGATGATGATGATGATTATTATTATTATTAATTATTATTATTATTATTATTATTATTATTATTATTATTATTATTATTATTATTATTATTATTATTATTATTATTATAATGATAATGAATGATTATGATAATGATAATGATGGTAATGATAGTTATAATAATAATAATAATAATAATAATAATAATAATAATAATAATGATAATGGTTATGATAATAACAAGAAGGTATAGAGGATATTTGTTTAGTTCAGTGTAAGATCGGAATATATTTCACCGAGTCAGCACCAAAAGGTATATTTCACGAGTGGCGCAGCCACGAGTGAAATATGAACTTTTGGTGTTCACAAGGTGAAATATATTTCGATCTTACACTAAACTAAACAAATTTTCTTTTTATCATATGCTTAGTAACGTTTTAAAAATACAATAAACCTAATACTGAATGAAAAGCGCGCCAAATAATAATACAACGTGACGTCATTTACGACGTCACGTCATTAAGTTGGTACCCAGTACTGTGCACGCTGGTATGTCACTGAAACAACGTAAGGGGCTTAAATTCAAAACAGTGAGATTATCAAAGTGGTAATTTCACTGTTTCAAGCAGTGAAATTACCAATTTTATATCACTGATATATTTCTATAAACCACCGAAAAGCATGTAATAAAATGTGATAACTGTATAAGTGCACGTGCGCAACTGTGTTGCAGATTTTAAACACTAAATGTAATAGACACTGATGCTCTTTTATAATTTAGTTCATTTTATATTGTATCATGAATGTTTTTTATCATCAATTATTGAGCCCTTCACCGTATTAAAGTCAATCTTTTGAAATATATTACTAATTAAACTCAACATGATATGTGAAAAAGTGAAGATAATTATATAATGAAATGTTCATTCTTGGTATTAGAGGTTTCAACACTAAAATTTATGAATTTGCAGACGACAAACTGGCAAGATTGGTTTTGTTCTTAAGCTAAAAAAGTTAAGCTAGTAAACCTTCTTGACTCCGGTGTTTGTAAATCAGTCTCCACGTCAGACTCCCCAGAGCTCATGTCACTTCCGCTGTTGCACGCGAGATCTTGAGAGATGTCGTCATCGTCGTCATCGTCTTTCACGTAAGCCGGATTTGTGTGACCTAAATATGCAGTCGCATTTTTTAAAATATATAATTTAGAAGGATACATTATTTCACACAGAGTTGCTAGCAAGGAACTTCGAATTGTTTATTTTTAGCAACTTTTGTTGCACAAGAGTATTTTCCACTGTGACGTCATTATATCATTAGATACCAATATGGCGGCTGATTAACATGCCCATTAGGTTCCGTAATCCTTCAAATTTACATGGAATTTTGTACTAGACATTTGTTTACGTACCATGTTGAATAATAATACTAGTTGAAAGTTTTACTCTTACTACAAATAATTCGTTTTAATATTTATTCAAATGAGATAAGAAAGGACTTCAATAAACTTGCATTAGGTTGCTTCCGACTGTGTATAAATTGTGTTAATGTCATGTATGTAAATATGTCCTTGTATGTGACAAATAAAATATGTTTAAATAAAATTATAAGATAAGAATGGACATTAAACAACAATATGTTAGAAATTACAATATGTATTGTTAAAAGCAAAAACATTTGCTGCATATACTTATGTCTTACTCTTCCAGTCTTAAGATGGCTGCAAAATTAAAGGGCATATATAATTTTTTCACTTATGTTTAATAACAGAGGCCTTTTTATAAAGTCCTCTTCCCAAAAGAAATTTTTTAAAAATCATGCAGTTCTCAACTAAGTGAAAATTAATCACTGCATAATACTACTAACACTCTTACACTTATCTTTTCATTTGGACCATTTGCCAAAAAAATTTTTTGGCTGGGCGAGGGGTGGAATTTGGAATTTCTCCGCAGAAAGCGATGAAGCTGCCCAAATTTATACCAAAGACATTTAAGTTTGATAATCTTAGTATCAAGTGGCGTAAACAGTTTATTGCTTATAAAAACTTAAGACGAAATGAGTACTTAAGTAGTAGAAATAAAACAATACCTAGAGAATTTCTCTTCAATGATTGAAACATTGCAGGTTGTCCTCCTTTAGGAAAGAACTTCTTTTTAGATTCACGATCAGCCATCCCTAATTCAGTCGTCTGAAATAAAATGTAAACAAATCTTGTATACGTATAATAAAAAATTTTGATTATGCAAGAAAAAATATCTTTCATATGTTTGCGGTTCGGATCGGAATATCCGTCCCTCGGGAACCCGCCCATGGTCGGTAACTCGGCAAGCCTCGTTACCGCCCAATGGGCGGGTCCCCTCGGGACGGATATTCCGATCCGAACCGCAACATATGACAGATATTATGTCCAAAGTTTATTGCCCGTTGCATATATGCAAAATATCTACCGATTCTTTTATTTTTGTTTGTTTGCTATTATATGTTTGTTGTTGTTATTATTTGTTTGATTTATTACTATTGGTGTTTATTTTGTGTTGTTTTGTGTTGTTTTTCTTTCTTTTTAGGGGTCTGTTTGTTGGGTTAATATTATCTATCATTATTTTTGTTTTTTATATTTACTTTTTTTGGAGGAGGGGGAATGGTACCTTTTCATATTTCAAGACTTCATGAATCAGACATATTTTATATGCGAAAAACACACTTGTCTCACAATTTTTTATGATCATAATAAAGAAAAGCAGATGCATTAGAAAATGATTCGGGCTTTATTTGGTATTTAAACTCGCGACCACCAGTTTATAAGCGAATATTACAACGCCCAAGACAACTGAGTCAAGAGAATAGATTTCATGATGGGGCTGCCGGAGGTAGGTGTGCACTCAACCGCAACACTTGATAGAAGTGACGAATTTCTCCTTTTTAACTTCACTCTTCGTCGGCGTCAAGGTCTAATTTCTCAGAAAGTACTAAAGCTATTCGCTTCAAACTTCTTATACATGTTTATTGTCAAAAGTGAACACAATTCTAAATGATAATCCTGAAACTATTTTCCCTTTTTCTATGTTGCTTTTATCTTACTTTCTGGCTTATAGAAAAGTGGAGCGCGCTGTCTGCGGGCTGGTCTTGTTTATCAATCGGTAAGTACTACTAATATCTTAATGATATATTGTATATACTTTACATTTAAATTAGAAAAAAAAACTTCAATGATCACTTGCCGACATTCGGCGCTTTCTGCTATTATAATATCCAGAGATGAAAAGAACATATGCCATTTTTTGTCAAATAACATGGCCTTACATTACAGACCCCCTGGATTCGTTAAACATTCGTTTATATAATTTAACGTAAAAGATAATTTATAAATGTAATAAGAAGTGCAGAATGATTTGTTTGTAGCTTATTAAGACGGTAGAGTGCAATTTATAACAGCTTTTAGATATTACGCCATGGCAAAATATAAACAACTTCATTTTTCGATTCTAAACACAACAATCACATCTCAAGTATGTGTTTCACATTGATATATAAATACTTTCATTCTCCCTATTTTCGCAAATGTTTGACAGGATGAAGTATTTATATCTAAAATGTCGAACGTTTTCTTGAATTACTTAACGTTATTGCCATTTTGCTATAGAGAACACGTGCGTTACTTGCATAATTACATAGACCCCGAACAATGATAGAAAAATAAGCTTTTTAAATCTGAAACATTTAAATTATTATCAAAATTCGAAATTTAGCATAACGCGGGAAATTTAAGCCCGACACAAAAATAGCAACTTAGCAGAAGAACCCAGCATTTCATATATATTATATTGATAAGAGGGTGCCTAAAATAAATTTCCCGATATTTAACATCCACTTATTGATGTGGTTAGATCTAGATATGGTGACTGATTTGGAACACTTTTGTGCGTCGTGTTGTCGCTGGCGACAGCAAGACAAAGCGCCAAATGGCGCGTTGCCGCACTGACGTCCTGTCGCTAACGAAGCACAGCAAACGGCGGGTTGTCGTGCGGCGTGATGTCGCGATGTCACATTTTTGCTCGGTTCAAATCGACGAATTGTTTATTTGTATATATATAAGCCAAGCGACATCGCCACAACGCGCCGTTTGGCGTGCTTCACTAGCGACAGGACGACACGGCGACTGTGCGACAACGCGCTGTTTGGCGCGTTTTGCTAGTGACAAGACTACATGACGCAAAGGCGATAACGATATAGGTTGTGTTGTTGCTGTCGACAACGCAACGATCAAAGTGTGCCAAATCAGCCACCATATCTAAATATTTAAAAAAAATGTTTCCACTCAAGTAGCCATAATCGGATTTCGAAACAAAAAATACATTGCATTTTTCATAAACTGATAAGTAGGCGGTAAATGACAAAAATATCTTATCTTTAATCTAAAGGATTAAGCAGTAAATATCAATGTCAAATTATATTTGAGATATGAAATTATATCCAAAATGATGAATAAAGTTTATGCTCAAAACACGACCGGTGTCGCGTAATAATCACACGGGCGTGGGCAGTTTCACGGTTTTAACATGTTCTACAAAAAAAAAAATCTGCGACTTTTTTTTAACAATAATTTTAAAATTATAGAAACCTTTAGCAGAGAAACCCATTTCTATGTTTCCATGACAGTTTACTGACAATATTTACTTTCTTAGAAATAGGACATGCCTATATGCGACAAAATGAGTATATTCGCCATTTTTTATAGCAACCGTAGGGCATTGGTTGCTCATGTTAAATTTAAAAACACAAACACACATTGCATTTGAATATGTTAGTTATAAAAGGCATGCCAGGACACCAACACATGTCTGTTATTTTAGTTTCAGGCTTCAAATTATTCTGCAGTGAATATAGGAGCACAGTTTTGTCAGTGCAAAAATCGCTATCTTTATGCAGGATTAAGATGTTGCATGAAAATCAATTCACATGTAAGTCTTGTGCTTAATTGATAAGAAAAATCAATATTATCGATTGTTTTTAAAAATCCAAAGATTACAATACACAGTGCAGAAGATTATTGTCGATATTTTCATTTTATTATATACCTATAAATTTTCTCCCTAAAATACACGCCAATATTGAAGCGCAAATACGTTTCATCGGATAGAAATGTTCGTATTATGTTAGTGACAAATACGGTACCATATATGGAAGTGACGGACTATTATTGACGCTGGTTCCGAACTTAGCTTTGTATAACGTTGCATTTGGAAACGGGAACCAAAATTATTAAAGGCGTGGCCGGTTTTCAAGAATTACGTTTTCATCCGTCAGTCATGAATTTATTTCTTGACAACTACATTTCATTTACTGAATAAACCGAAAAGGTATATAATAAAAGGAAAATTATGTTGTGGTAGCTTTCTGAGACTATGTATTTTTCTACTCGCATCGTTGGAAAATTGATATCTCGCTCGACCTTCGGTCTCGCGAGATATCAATTTTCCACCGCTGCTCGTAGCAAAATACAAAGCCACAGAAAGCTACTACAACATAATATTCCGTATGGATCAACTGTAAAATGCCAATATCTTACCAAAATGACAATAAGTTTTTTTTCTAAAGTTTCATAAACATGCTATTTTAAGTTCGATTTTATCCAGTTAATATAAAATATTTAATCTATGAGGATAAACCATGGGGGAATATTGAGTTTTTAAATATGTTTCTGATTTTGATCCTGGTGAACACTGGGCCTGACGTCATTGGGCTAGAGATCTCCCTCAATCAGTAAATTTAAGCTGAAAATTTGGTCGGTGTGAACTTAAAAATTTAAACAAATTGTATAAAATCTCGACTTTGACTTTATTTATTAAAGTATCTGTACATGTAACCTTACATATTTTACTTCTCTTGATAAAAATATGGACCTTGTTTCAGATTAAATAATAGTGGGGATTTGTACATGTATATGTTATAATAGCAACCACTTGACTTTGAGACTTTTGACTTTGCAGTGATAATTATATCAAATGCCTACGGTGTCGTATCGTAACATTGGATAACGCGGCTGTGAACTACAGTATTCTGTAGGACCTATTTACATGTTCGAATTTGAATGAAAAGTTTTGACACGCAAAAGCTTTTTTGAGTTGTGGTCTATCACCGCTAGAGAAATGAAAACATCTTGAAAGTACGTTGACAAAAATCCGAAAGAACGATGATGAAAATGTTAAAGTACGGTGATGAAAATGTGCAAGTAATAAGGTTATGTGACAAAAATACAAAAAAAACACGTGAATCACGATCATGAAAATTTTAAAGTAATTTTGGTGCTTTGGCGAAAATACAATACAAAAAAACGTGAACACACGATGAGTGAAATACGATGTTTTTTTTTTGTGTTTTTTGTTGTTTTTTTTCGTCATCGCTACCTCACGTTGAAGTCATTGAAATTGAGTCGATACTATATAACATTTTGGCCTATTCTTTATCGTTCTTTCGAGATTGTACGTTTTAAATTGTTATATTAACATGGTAAGAACCTGACATAATTCCGTAGTGCACATGATATCATTTTGGTATACAGGTTATTTGGTAATATATGTCAGGACTTTTATCTATTGCAAGTTTATACTTGCAACTGTATTGCGTGACACGAGCATGTTTAAACGTTTTTAAGCGTGATATATGTCTATAGTTATAAAATAATAAAAAGATATATTAACACATATTGGAAGGGAGAAATAGTGGATAGAGCCGCGACCCAGTTTTATCTATGACTGGGGTTCTCTCGCGTATTTGATATAAAAATGCCAGCAGCCACTTTATACAAGACGTGCGCTTTTTTTAATTTATTCGTTTTTATTCGTTTGTTTTTAAGTTTCGTGAAAGAAGTGAAAATTCAGTCTTTTTTTTTTAAAGATGTTCTACTACGGATGTTTCAGACAATTTCTAACTTAACCTAAACATATAAACAGCTCACAGGCAGAAAGGAATAGCTCGCAGGCAATAAAACCCAGTTTTTTTTCTGTGTTAAGTTCAAACATACCTCAGGTGGTCATCTTTACTCACCCTCCCCCTAACCGGCCTCGTCAAACATTAATTGCGGACAACTCTTTTAGCTGTTTACCTTATAATTAACATGTGTTTTCATGATTAATTGAAAAGTGATTAACATGATATTCAGGTGTAAAAACGTTATGGACTTAAAGATAATGTATATGCATGGGTGGTGATACTTTTTTAATTTTGTGTTATAGAGTCGGCTGCCTTATAATTAAATGTACGTGTAACCGTTTTGACACGTTTCGACTCACATGAAAAACCCCCACGCCTATGGACATCAACAGGACAAGATAAAATTATCAAAGCATCTTCACTGCGTACACAAAAAAACTAATGTTTTTCTTACCCTTTATAATTGCACTAGCTATTCTTCCCGAAAAGTCCGTAGCGTTTTAATTCCAACTATCTTGTTTTGTCTCAAACATATCTTTCACTTTTAAGAAGAACAGAAAAGAAGTCATATCTCACTCCAGATGGCATTTAAAAGCGTACTTTCAGTTTGATTTATGTCTTAAAAACTAAAACCCTTTTTTTTAATTTACAACGTGTTTGTGGTATGATAAATTTCCATATGCAATCTAACCCATATTTTTTAAAAAATGAAGTCAACGGTACGGTATGTTATCGTACAGTGAGCTGAACGACAGTGTGAGAGCATGTGAGGCCTGCTCTCCACTTTTATATAATTGATAAGATAACACGCCATTATCTTTAAAACTTTTTTTTTTGCTTTAGTCATGCCCGTCCCATTTGCTTCTAGGAAAGGAAAGTTAAAAATGACATTTTCATATTTGATGATACATGCATACCAAAAACACCGTATGAGGTTTGGTCTGTCAAATAAGAAACTCTTTTATTAGTCTTAAATCTTCCCCCTACCTTTCGTCCAATAACACGACCTCAATTTGAAAAACTTTGTCATTCTATTTCGCATAAACTGTCTTTAGTAATACTTATCTAACCGATCGTCTATCTGCAAAAAAAGCAAAAGAAAAAAAAGCGCGTGCATACGAAAAGTAGCAAATTGATTAAGTTAGTTTGATGATAATATGAAGAAAAAAAGCCGAAGTCGATCTTACGTCTATCATATTGAGCTGTGTAAATCGTCATTTTCGACGCGAAGGAAAAAATGACGTCATCAATGACGACTTACTTATAAAAACATAACTTCCGTTTTATAAAGAAATGATACTCTGCTATAATTATAAAGGAGGCTTCTTTTTATAATAAGGAACCTGATTTCTTTTGCCTATCTCTTAGCAACAAATGTCCCACATTGCACCGAGGGGCGGGTTTAGAATAGATTGGTGCATAATGCATGTATACCGCGTTTCTGGACATTTTTTTAGTTGGCTTCTATCGCCGTTAGTGTCAAAAATCACCTTGTCAACATGACCAAAATGTATTTGCCTTCTTGAGAATAAATATCTCTAAGTTCCACATTCTTTAATTCTATTTTCTTATGTTCACAGATAAATATATTAAGACACAAATGGAAAAAATAACATAAAAAAACTCATAACAAAAGTTGTTTTTTTAAACACTGGAGTGAAACCGAAAGAGCGTTATTTCTTTGACACATATGTAATGCAATTCCACTTAAATAACAAGTGCAAATGACTTTGCTTTATGAAAAAGTCTTACTTGCCCGCAATTTCGTTCAATATCTAAAAGTTTTCTTTAAGTCATTGTTACTCTATAATTAATATGATTAACATCGTTTAGAAAAAAGAATGCCCTACTCTGTTCAGAAAAAAAACCTCCAACAACGATTTAAATCAGACCCTTACATAAATGAAGGATGTTAAAAACTAGTATGCATCGACAAATTGCAAATATTTCATAGACTGCATATTTAGCTAAATCATTATAGATATGATAACCGTTTATCATATTTATCATTCTTTTCGTGTAATTGATAACCATATCTGAAAATAAACAAATTGCTTTTAATCGACATGTTTAAATTAGATCGACAGCATGTCAAACAGATACCATTTTATATCATCTGTCATTTCCACCAAAACTTTTCGGCCCATTCCGCCAATTTTCGGCGATTGACCTCGAACACAATAGTTAGAACGGACACGGTAAACCGGTCTAAACTACACATGAAAACAAATGTAATTTCTGGTATTTGTTTGGATGAGTTTTTTTCTTTGAGTCCACTGAATGAAGGTAATTTATTATATTAAAACATATTTTAGTTTAATTCTAATTATCATATTATTAAAGAATTAAAGAAGTTAAACCTATGGTAGCTGATTTGGAACACTTTTGTGCGTCGTATTGTTGCTACCGACAGCACGACAAAGCGCCAAACTGCGCGTTGTCGCACTGCCGTCTTGTCGTCCTGTCGCTAAAGATGCACGCCAAACGGCGCGTTATCGTGCGGCGTGTTGTTGCGTTGTCGCATTGTGCTTCGCTAGCGACAGGACGACAAATTGACAGTGCGACAAAGAGCCGTTAAGCGGGTTTCGTAAGCGACAAGACGAAAAGGCGATAACGATATAGGTTATGTTGTCGCTATTGATAACGCAAGGCGCACATTGTAGCAAATCAGCCAACATTAAAAACTGTAGGATTTAACTCAATACAGGATTGGAGCAGTACCTCTAGACGCTTGCAGAAATCATGATCACAAAATAGACAAATATCGTTTTTTTCGCCGAATTTTACATTTTTCCTTGATTATCGTACTTGATTCGATGTGAAAAGATAAATTAGACCTGTTAAAGTTCATTCCGTTGGATAAAAAGACAAGATTTTAGCATTTTATCATTCAAGCGCCTTGTCCGGTATATACCGGAATACGGTATTTAGTGTGGTGCTCCAATCCTTTTTTTAGTCACAGCCAAAACTGTATACCCGTTTACGACCCTACGTATATAACACTGTCTGTCTTCGTGTAAAACGTGTACAACGGAAGTCACGTGATAGAACTACTTTAAATCGGTATAATCTCAGAGATGATACTCAATTTTTGACGAGGTGCTTCTTATGATAAAACACATTTGTTTTGTTTTAATTTGTTTTGTTTTACGGCACACCAACAGAATTCAGGTCATATGGCGGCGGAACAGGAAATATGATTTTGGCTAACCTCGTGTGTTACAAACTTAAAGCAACATAAGGTGTCAAAACCACCTCACCTGCTGAGGCTAAGAGATGCAAAGACTCCACTGACGATCACACAGGGATAAACCGTTGCCGCAGTTCTGATGCCTCAAACCTTAAAGGCAACCCCTCAGCCACAAAGGATACTGGCTCCTCCGCCCATGAGCAAAAACATAAAAAAAACATCTAACTTTATTAGCGACTTGACGGCGTTATTTAGAAATTAGAAAGTGTAAACTCTAAATAAAAACCGGGTAGTTCCGGTCGTATTCATATGAAAGTAAAAATATAGCTTAATCAATCGATACCAGAGCGAGTCACTTATATGGGTGTCTGGAAGGGAATTAAAGCAAACAAACGCATGAACCACACCATTCCTTTTTTAGAAAAAAAATCCCAAAAGAATGCCCACAACAAAATATTGAAACAGCAGTAGTACGTGCAAGCTACAGTCCACGTCCCCATAGCACCGGCTTAAGTAGAATTCAATATTTAGTAAACATGCCTTTGGAAACGTTTGTAAAAAAGGAGTTTACATTTCAGGAACTCCCGATGACATTAATAACTAAATTGAAGAAGAAAAAACTCGACTTATCGAATCTTTTGATATCAAAATATGGCATACACTTTAAGATAAAGAACATTTTAAAATTGAACATTAATCATTTAAAATTAAAAAAAAAGAGATATAAAGCAGTGCCAACTTCCTGATTCGATCTGTGTTTGATTGGTGGGAATGTCAGTAAGAAATTAAAACGGGGGATTTTTTTTCCAAATATTTGAATCAACGGGATCGATATAGATAAAACGTCTGACAGATATGATTGTGAACTTTCATCAACCAGGAAGTGCTGTTGTCTGCATTACATAATGTGCTCCTATCCTTGTGTACATAATGCAGCAGATAAAAAATCAAATTGAAAAATAAAATACAGCGCAACACTTGTGTGTTCAACTTAACTGATAACGTTTTATCAAAGTTAAGAACGACTTTAGATTTATTGGACTGATTTTGATTTATTGGACTGATAACTGGGTATTTGCGGTTTTCGCTACCGATTGTCCAATAATCGCTAATTCCATGTTAAGCTAACATCAAAATCAAAGTTCCAAATGATAAAATTCAATAAAATATTCAATAAGTGACAAAGTCTACTTTTTTACGTAACCGCATTGCCACAGCATTGTCATGGGACTACTTTAGGCATGCGCAATATTACCTTCCGTTCACGACCGGATATTGCCGATATCACGCATGTAAAAATCAAAATAAATTTTATTATAACAACGTTTGCATGTATCAATGGGTATATTCTTTGAATGACAAATAGAATCAGTAACTAGAATCATAGTAGATGGGGGTGGAAAGTGGGGGGTACGTGTGTTATTGCTTTTGTTTTTGCTAGAATAATGGCATAACAATATTATGCGAATTAATGATAAAATGTCGCCAAATATATAGCAAAATATTCAATATTCCTTGATTAAACAATTTGATGGCCGTTCCATTGCTAAAAAAAGCATCATCGGGCAAAAGTTCGAAAAGAAAAACAAACGACAAATTGCTTAAAAATGTCACTTCAATCAAATAACGTATTCTCTTCGCATAGTTTGAAAAATGTACATAAACGTTCAAAAGAAATGCTTGTAACATTATGTATTTTCAATAAACATAGTTACTATATGTAGTAACATTCATTTTTTTCTATCTCTTAAAATGCTTCAATCAAAATGCTCATAAGAATGATATATGAGTATATAGATGAAATAAAATGCGTGCGTTAAATAATTACTCATTTTTCTGTTGATACCTTAAATATGCTTGTTTTTTGTTGTTGTTTTTTTAATCTGTTTTATAATATTAATAATAATATAGTTTCAGTACAATAAATAACAGTTTCGTGTTGTTTAAAAAACATTTTTTGTTTATACAAAAGTTTTTGAATATTCAAATTTATACATGTATATTGTAATAGTAACATAGACCTTTTTTACAACTACATGTATAAAAATTGACTGGATGTAGTATTTTCTTGCGCATGCGCAATCTGCGTAGAGCAAAAGAACTTCGCCCTACATAAAAATGCAGCAGAAAGTTCATAAACAGTTCCGAGTAAGTTAAAGGTAAACAGTATGAAATTATAAAAAAAGTTTTTTTACAAATACACAAAAGATGCCTTTATAGCTGTGATACTGTGGCCAAGATTGCCATAAAGAGACATTACAGAACAAATGATATTTTAAGAATCCCCATTGCGATCACGAACTTGACATTTGAAATTACTCTTGTAAAAATGTGGAAATATATTTATTACTAAGAATAGAGGTCAACTTAATTGTTGTTGAAATGGTTCATATAAAAAACTCAAGAGATTTATATCACATATGAAATCGAGGTTAATTAATGCAACATCCGTTTCTATGGAGATTTCGAATCGCAAAAAAATCTTTATGTAAATATCTTAACCGGCTTGATTAAAATATATCGAATATGTGTCTCGTATTTCACGTCACGTGACTTAGATACCGAATTGTCAGACATGTAACATGTTTAATCTTATCTTAAAGTGCATTATCCATTTTTTTTAAAGATAAATCTTTATTTTAATTGTATATTTACATATCATTTGTATCCAACCTGTAACCGCCTATATGTAGTTTAGGCAATAAATGTGAATGGACTTTTATTTCATATTTGCAAAACAATAGAATCTATTTAAGATTTTTTTTTCTTTCCCTTGCCTTCTGTGTAGATAGAAAGAGCACCGAAACACGAGGCTATCTGATTTGTACTATAAATCAGATTGCCGAGTGTTTTGGTGTTCTTTCTCTTTTGTATCATAGTCAAACATAAAAGCACGTTCCCTGTTGTCACAATATGAAACCCCGGCAAAAATGAACCAATGAACGAACATCTGCATATGACATTTCTGTCGCTTTCCCTTTCTCTGCCGTCACAATATGTAAACCCCAGCAAAAATGAGCCATTCTAACACGACCCGCACTTTTCCCTATTGAACATAGAAGAACAGAAAGTGTGTGTTATATGCAACAGATGCACAGTTTGACGTTCTATATTTAGACATGTGACGTAATCATTATACACGTGACGTTACCACTAAAAATCCGACGCGCTGAAAATAAGTACGGAAACAAATCAGGCGCAAATTTGCTTAACTATCAAGTACGGCAATATTTGTTGATGTCGTGTTAGAATCGAAATAATATATCCAAATCAGTGATTTTATCGCTTGATAACATCACTGTTTGTCGTTCGGATGCGCATCATTATATCACTCGGGCTACGCCCTCGTGCTAGAATTCCTCGAATCCGAACTCCAAACAGTGATGTTATTGAGCGATAAAATCACTGTTTGGGATATATTATTTCTTAAATCAATGGGCATGCTCTGGAGTGCGGGTAACTAATACCCGCACTCCAGTTAACGCACTGTGCATGTATATGTATACGATTTAACCCTGACTCATTTTCAACAGAAAGGTCCCCGAACTATGATACAATTGCTTGTTGTTGTTTCTGATGTTGTTTTTGTTGTTGTTGTTGTTGTTGTTGTATTTTGCAATTGTGCATGTTTTCTAAGGCATTGAAACGTAAATTAAAAAAAAATCGGTCAGCAATTGTTAATACCATTCAAACTAGAAAATACGTATAACCAATCATTTTTTATTGTTCTTTCTTACCTAAAATTAAACTGTTTTAAATGCCAACTACTAGTATTATGTGTGCGTTATGTTACTTCTATCTAATTGATAGTCATTCTAGATCTATTGTAATTTATTGCATCAGGGAAGACATGTTGAAATGTTGAGAAAACTTATGGGTCAACCCTTTTGCCAAATATGTTATCGAAGAACTGACTTGAAATAGGACTTTCAAAAATAAAAATAGCAAATATCCGTCCTCATTTATGTTTCACATTCCAGTTCCTGATTTATTACGAATAACTGCACCAAATATGCATTTATAACTGTATTTTGTCTTTTGATTGGCTGACATTAAAATTTATTGCGTAATATATTTAAAAGGATTTATGTAAAGTTTTACAATATGCCATAAATCGGACAGAAATAATACATATACCAACGCCCTACTCGTGATCAAAATGCACGCAAATACTTCTCTTCATTATATACTAATGAAAAAAAAAATTGAAAAATATTGATAAAATGAAATGCATATTTTCATTCACCGAATTTTCACTTATTTTTTCACTGCAGTGAAACATATTTTCCGTATTTTCACTGTCTTGCCGGACTACTTTCTTCTAAATTCAGCCAATATTCGATATCAAAACAAAACAAGAAATCACGAAGTTCTATTTTGAACATATAATGGCATTCCTTGATTTGATCTTGCTGGAAACGCATGGTGGTGGTGTGACATGGGTTCGAGTCTTCACCAGGGACACAGACATACATGCCTATCCTCATATGATGTGATTTGTAGTTTTCACTCAGTATAACGGCAGTTAGCCACATTGAATTTACCAGACTGGCAGACTGGCAGACTGTCAAGCAGTTTACCAGTACTAGCTGCCTTCACTTTCGCGAGTAACTGATAACTTCTGTCATGGCAGAGCAGAGGTACAGTGCAAAAGACCGTAGAAAGGATTTCATGATCAATCACAACGAAAGTGCCCTGGTTTCATATGCTTTATATATATATATATATGTATAATTTATTTCTGCGCATGCGTGTAAGTAATGCTAATATTGCTTATTAAAATCACTTCACTAATAAGTACAAATCAAGGATTTATAAAAACAGTAAATATTAATACTGTTAACTTATATAACATACATTGTTTGTTTTATACAATGATATATTTTGGCGATGATGATGCATTGCTATTCTTCTGACGTACGTGTCTAGCTATTGTCGGAAATGCAAACTTAACTAAAATTTATAACAAAAATTGCTATATAAATATAATAGAAAATTTATATATTATATTATAACCTATTGAACATATATCATTTTTACAAAATTCATCAAATTATTTTCCTTTAATATTAATGTTTGCTCCCGATGTCTGGCATTTTAAAGATGATATTGAATGTAGGCCAAAGTTTAGACGAGTATATTATACGTTACGTGATGTTCAAATGCTTCACAAATTTAGTCACGCAATGTCTATATCTTTTTATGTGAAAAAAAAATATTCCAAATGCAAACAATATTTTATATAAAGAATGATAGATAGAGAAAATATAGAAATTACTAGAGCCACGTAATGTGCTGGTTGTTTGTTTTTTATATTGTTGTGTTTTTTGTGTTTTTGTTGTTGTTTTTTTGTTGTTGTTGGTCTGTGTTGTTGTTATTTTTTATTGGTTGTTGTTTTCTCCTTATGTGACAAGAGCAGAGTGAATTTAAGTCTACTTTTATACTTGCACGTTCCATGCAAACAGCTTGAAACTGCCTTAATTAGATACTTTATTTAAGTGAAATTGAACAAAAGGCAGTATCTGGTGATGCTAAATGTCTTTTTAACAAGAGAAAGTGCGTAATAAAACTGTAACACACGCAAATTCCATGCATGAAAATGTAATTAATTTTGCATTTGTTAACGTTATCTAAAGATTGAAGTAAAATCGAACCATTTGATTGTTACTTGTCATATACATGTATAATGATGATAAACAGCGTTTGTGTTATCGCCTACCCCATAGCACATTAATTATCTTAATTTTTATTGGACTTAATTGGACTGGATCATATTTCATTCAAAACCATTCATCATTTTTAGAGAAATTGTAACAGTTAAGAACCCAAAATTGGTTTGATTTCATCGGCCGGCAAATGATATTGAACACAGTATTTTTCATTTTTATCATTTTACAAAAGCAAGCCGTCAAATTTTATATTTGAATCATTGAAATGTTTAATTTTTTCCAGAATGTTTTCTAGAAAGTACAACTTCTGTATAAAATATTTATTATAAAAGTATGCTTGCAAAATCAAGAATGGCATTTCTGTTCAGAACTTAAATCTGAAACATATTCAAAGATATATAAAAATTGCCTTCAAGACTTTGTACTATAACAGTTTGATTTCGATACATGTAGAATCTTGTTTTGCCGATGTTTATTAATTTGCATGAATTGTATCAGTATACTTTCTTGTTTTGAAACAAATGCTTGCTCCATCCCTCAAGGAAAAAAATAAACTCAAACTATCACGGAATCATGTAACTGAAGTAGTTCCAATATGTCGCTTTATTTTTAAGAGGTCTATATCAAAGCAAAATAGCCGAGGAGATCAGATTGGGTGGAGTAATGACAAAAAATCAATCCATTACTTCAGATAGATAATACATTTACAATGATAGTTGATATAGTTATATTGCGGGAATAAGGCCAGTGCCATTTTGGTAGAAGTATTGGTCGAGAACTTGGCTGGTCGAGCACAGGTACAAAAACTTGCAATTTGTTACAATAAAACTTACACTTAATAAAATAACAGACAGGACAAGTTACTGCAGGTAACCACCAATAATACAGATCACCTAAAACGTCATCCGCTGATATTTAACAGATCCAAAAATGTCGATTGTTTTTTCAGCTTAAAGTTCTCTGGAGCCTACTAAAGTGACACTGTACAAACATTTTGACATACAATGTATGTACCTTATTCACTCGTGAAAAAATAACAAATAGATCAAGTATAATGTCACTTAATTGCCTCCGTATTCTTGACATCTTATTTAAAGGCGCATTATGCCTCAGAAATCTATTTCTTTTTTTAATTCTTAAGAAATGTCAAACATGTGTTTTAAATCAATAATGTTTTACAAATGGATAACGAGAATGTTGAAATTTTCAACAACTGACGAAAGTTGCGCTGAATGCGCAGCAATATGTCTTAAAGTAGCAAAATATAAACATAGTAGTATTTTGACTTCCATACAAAATACTCACTCACTATGTTTATCTCCATTAAAAAAGTAAAAGGTAGTTCATCTATGTGACAAATGGGTAGTTTTTGAAAATTGTAACAAGATACCAAAAATAAAAATAATTAAGAAAAGTCTGAGGCTTAATGGTCCTTTAAAAATGTATAATTTTCACAACGGTGACCAATGTTTACATACCATGCCACTGTAGACGGTGGAAAGACGCGTTGTGTCACTTTCGACATTTGGGCTGTTAAAGTCGTACTTTTTGCCTTTGAAGTTCATTTCGTCGGAATCTACTTCGTCTTGTTTACCTCTGCAAAAAGAAGAAGCATTTTTTAATGAAAGATATATATCACATATATACGGTGGCATAAAGGGGCCATCAGAAATATTGTATCTACCACGTGCGCACGCAACGCGCAACATATTACGTGAGCACGCAAGAGCTATTACGTAATGATTGACCAACGTAGGGCTATCGCGTGCGCACGTGATAGATAAGATATTTCTGATTTCCCCTCTATGCCACCGATATGGTTCTAGTACAAATGTAAATCGGATCAAAGTAAGAAAACAAGAAGAACAACAAAAAAAGAAAAGGGAAATCAGACACACTTATTTGTCTTACAATATCACAGAGTACTACTTAAAGGCACATTATGTCCCAGAAATGATTTTATTTCAATTCATCGAAAGATTATTTTTTTTGCACTGTTATAATTTTCAGAATGTAACTAATTGGACAATTTCCTTTGATTGCATTTATGCTACTTTTATGACAAGTAATTTTATAATTTCAAATTCAGCTCTACTTTCCTTAGGTGATAAGACTCCTGCATGTTCTAAAACAATTATTTGAATGTTATAAAATTCATTCATAAGAAGGAAATATATATATCTTCATTTCTGAGTCATAATGTGCCTTTAAACAATGTCTTAAAGCTCTTCATGATAGAAAAAACAAAATCTATCAGAAAGAAGAATTCTGCTTTGCGCCTTCAGATTTTGAAATGATTATGTTACATATGCGCGTGCGTTGGTGTGCGGGCGCGTGCGTTTTGATGCGTGCGCTAGCGTGCGAGTGAATTTGTTAAATGGATATAGAAGAAAATCAAATAATGATTTGAACCTATTGTCTTTCTATCTATCATCAAGGTAATGCGTTTATAAGGTAATTTTGCTGTCTGCAAAGAAACGAGTTTTTGCAATATAATACTTGAGAGTCTCTTTCACCGCTGATAGAAATGAACTTATTGAAGCAATCCTATTACCGACTTGAAAATAAAATTGTATTAATTACTTTTATTTCAAGCAATAAGAAGCTTAAAGGAGCGCCAACGGGGTTAAAAAAGGCTTAAAGTAAACAATATTTTTACGTAGATCAAGCGAAGTACTTAAAATGGAGACAATCTGCAAAGGATAATTATTTATAGAAATATATCCAGAATTAAATTGAAAAATCGACAATTAGTGCTATTCTAAGCCCGATTAAAGTGAAAAACGTTACAAAGCTGTCATTCCTTGGGTCATTCTGCACAATACAAATAATTATTTTGGTCAAACGGGATGCGGGAATGATCTGAAAATTCGCGCACAAGTTATTCGTTCAGACGAATTATTTCAAGGCATGTCATGTCAAAATAAAATCCCAGAAAAAAGAGCATTCCTATCACAGAAGACGATGTCGCTTTTATATCCCCATACTTTATCTGAAATGGCATTCTTTTAATATTTTCAAAGAAACATATTTCTGATAAAGATGATATTTTGCGAGAGTATTCGATATGTTAGAAGATTGAAATGTAACGTTAAATATCATTCAAGGCTAACGTTTGTGTATTACACCATTTGTTAAAGAAAAAGAAATCAATTAAGATATAGAATTGTTCAAACCATTTGTTTGGATGCTCTTATTCTCTCTAAAAGTTTAATCTGAATTTTTTTGTTACAGAATGAACTTGAGCTTGAAAGCCATTAGTTCTTAAATCACATGGTAAAACGTTGATCATCTATTTTTATTGTTCTCTGCAAAATTCTCTGGAAATATGCTATTATAATACTAGGAAGTCAAAGACTTTATCCATGAAGCGGGCCCGGGCTTTGGCTTGCCCGGCTATAGAGACTACATGTGTATATCTAAAAGAAAATCAAATAAAAACAATTAAGAAATATATAGATTTCTATTTTAGTGAAATTTTCAGTGTCATGTTAGTTGTGCGCCGCCATTTTCAATGTAACTCAATGATAATAGGCGGAGTATTCCGTGAACGGGACAATCGCAACTTTTCGGCTTAATAATAATCGTCGGGGTGCTTCAAGTGAAAACGGAAGCTATGCATGAAATGCCGACTGACGCCTATAATACGGAAATAGTAAAGTAAAACATGAACGACTTCCCCTCTAATTTCAGATTATTTGTTCTTGAATTTCATTGTAAAAGTCGTTTAACCTGGAATTGCCTAATACCTACTTTATTCTAGAAAGATATGTGTTATAAAGTGAAATGTTCAAGAATAATTTTTGTTCTAGAATTACATTGTTAAAGTCAATTAGTCGAGAGTATGTACAATAAGTTTTATATTTATTATCTTAATATAGTTAATTGTTATACAATATCATTTGTTCTAGAAATATCTATTTGTAGAATAAATTTTGTTCCAGAATAAAAATGTATTCGCAACTTACCAGAAAGCACCTATTTTTTCTTGACATTAATCAAATCAGCATTATATACATGCATTGTCATTTTTTCACATTTTGCTCAGTTGTTTGAGCGAAATTTCCATGCAACTTTATACACAATTACCCCGTCCAAGTTGTCCTTGTCTAAACTTTCAGTTTCTTACACCATTTAAAAAAACAACTGACAAACCATCTTAAAGATAATATTTTAATTTACTTTTGTTTGGCCTTTTTTCTTCTCTTCCTTTAATCTTAAGATAGAATAAAACAAAATATCCGAGTAACCTAATAATTAGAATGTCAGAACAACTTGTCGCCACTTCAAACTATAGATTAAACATGGTTTCTATGTTAGAAAAAAGCGTAATATTATTTCATTTCATAGATAAGCCTAACTTAGTTTTTTGTGCGCAGACACTATCGTAAAGTTGTTTGTTTTTAGATTGATAACTTTGTACCTGTTATCAGCGCACACTTGCATTTCAAGTCCTTTTTTAGATAGTAAATATCATTTCAATATGCAGATTTATTGCAACGTTTATGAACAAAACAAAAAACACTCACTGCACAAGCATGTATAAAAATGATCGTAAAAATGATGAAATTAAAAAAAACACACACAAAACCACTAACACACTAAAACTAAAAAAAAAAAGCTTGGCGTGTCTTTTCATTGATTTCTTCGTTTTATTTCAGTTGATAAGCCATTTACTCTTTGAATAATACGATGTCCTTTTCGGACATATTGTATACATTTGCTGCTTGCTACAGTTTTGATTTATCTACTCTTGAAAATTGACATAAAATAAGAAAAGAAATTCACGTTCAGTGGCAGATTACTCAAAAAGTTGTTTTCATAATTGTGTTTCCTTTAAGATTCCCTCCGATAATCTTGCAAAGTTTAAGAAAAATGTTCTGCTCACCTAGGTTAGAGTTTTCTTCTTTTTCTATGTTTAAAAAATGAAGAAACTATAGGGAACACCTTAAAGCAGTCGCTTGTAATATGCAACCTGGACTTTTCTTTGAGAGCGCTTAGTTTAATATTCAAATTTATTTATTTATTTATTTATTTATTCATTTATTTACATTTATTTATTTATTTATTTATATATTGTTTTGGAAGCTATAAGCTTCATGAAACACACTTCTGAATCCGTTCCTGGAACCATTCAATACTATATAAGCAATGAGTGAAAAGTGTCTTGCTCACAGAAAAGAAGTATTGCTACTCCTACGCTGTCAAAAGTGTGTGTTTGATTGAGTTTTTTTTTTTTTTTTTTTTTTTTTCATTTTTTTTTCTTGTATTAGATCTATATAACAGATTGAATATTTCTCTTATCTATGTTCATATGTTTTCTAAAATCGAATGATCTGTCAAGTGATCTAAATAGAGATTTTAACTGTATTTGTTTTGTTGGCAGTTTCAAATTGATCATTTATATTGATAAGATTGTAAAAAAGTGCATAACATTCTCACGACTTCCTAGTTCTTACGTCGCACCGTCTGGAATTCGTTTTGAAAAATTGAATGTTTCTCTTATCTATGTTCCTATGTTTTCTAAAATCGAAGGATCTGTTAAGTGATCTAAATAAAGATCTTAACAGTATTTGTTTTGTTGGCAGTTTCAAATTGATCATTTATATTGATAAGACTGTGAAAGAGTGGATAACATTCTCACGACTTCCTAGTTCTTGCGTCGCACCGTCTGGAATTCGTTTTGAAGAATTTCCAAATTTATCTTTAAGTATCTCTTAAAGGTGCATTATGCCTCAGGAACGAAAAAACAACGTTCTGTCTTAAAAAGGGCCTGACATTTGTTTATAACGTTTAAATAATGGGTCTAGGGCATGTTAATTCCTTATCACCTAAAAAAAGTAATACCGAATGTAAAATTATTTATGATTTAAGTAGCAAAATGTAAACAAAGTAGTATTTAGACTTCCATACAAAAAAAAACTTAACTTCTTTAACCGTACTTATTACCAACATGCAAGAGCAGCAAGTCTGTTAAGGTAATTGGTCACTAAATAACTTTTTTGACACTATTACAGACTCCAAGAATTGAAAAGCCTTTATGAAATAAAAATAAAATCATTTCTGGGGCATAATGGGCCTTTAATATAATACTCATAAGAAAGACCGATAAACATCTGTCATAGTTTAAGTGTCACTTATTATTTTACTGCGCAGACTGCAGTGAGTTTCTGATACAGTCAAACATACGTTTAAAGACACCAGTGCATTGGCCTGATAAATATTGTGCTTGGAGTGTCTAAATTTTGCACACCGTTTCCATGTGTTGTGATAAAAAATTGTGGTTTACACTTTCCGGTTATGACGTATAAACAATATTTCTTTGAATTTTTAAACTAAAACAACGATCGATCACGACGATTTCCGTTGAGGCATTTAAAACAAATCGAAATATAGTCTTTATTTCTATTTTTGTTGTTGATATTGTTGTTGCTGTTCTATTTGATTATTAACCTTTTCCCTTATATAAGCGTGTTTCGACGGCTTTTTGCCCCCCCCCCCTTTTGAGGCCTCAAACAGTGAAAAAATGTCCTATTTAGACCCCAAACACTGTTTTTCGTTTGAGAAATGTTGTTAAAATAAGTGACCATTTTTTCGGCGCCGTCCCCCATCCAAATAATACATCAGGGGGTTGCCAGAAGGGGGATGTGCCCCCTTCTGTTTGGGGGGTTTGAAGGGGGCGGAGTCCCCCTCATCGCCAAGAAAATTTTGGACTTGTGAGAGGCTTAAAATGACCCCAGGTTGATCATAAAGTAACGTGTAACCAACGCCGCTGAAAAGCCTTTGACTCTATCTCAATCCATTGAGAAGTTGTAGCACTTTGAAATAAATTTTGATGGAAAAAATCGAGGCAAAATAGTGATTTTTGGCAATTTTGAGATGTCCCCTCGTTGCCATGGTAACAGGAAATTTAAGACTGAGCATGTCGTTACAAAGGCAATGGTCCAGTCAACATTTGTGCCAAGTTTGATTAGTATTGAAGCATTTTTTATAGTTTCATAGCAGTTTGAACTTGTAAGAGGAGGCTTTTCAGTTAAAATGGCCATTTTTCACGATATGCTCATGGGGGAAAGGGTTAAGGAACATCAAAATACCCCGAATATACAAAATTGAAAATGCTTATTAAATATCTAAAACAGAGAGTGGATAAAACAGCGTTCAACCTAGAACAAAATATTTAATTTCCATTTTCCAACTTGAAAAAGAAAGTATGAAAATTATTTTCTGCAAGGCACAGTTTTTGTCCGGAACAACAAGTCTTTTGCTGGCAATTTTTGTACTGTCCGTCATTATTCAAATCTCGGACTTCTTTTTTCATAACCAATATATTACTACGCGCCGTCTACTATTAATAAAACCAGGGAATACTTCTTGATTATAAATCTAGTTCTCCATGCCATTTTTGACAGTTATTACGTCTTGAACACCAATGTAACATTCAATGCCGCAATTACATTTTACCCGGGAAGTACTTGTTCATTAAAAAAAATAGGCACTTAACACCGCTGATAATCATAAAAGCTCCGTAGGTGACATAATCACTTAAATAACATTTAAATGATTTATTCAGAGCCAATCACAATTCATTGATAAAAGAATTCAATATTTCGGTCGCGTTGAATTATAAAATGCGCGAGAATTTTTTAGCTTCGTCATTAAATTTTTCACTGTGTTTGAACAATGATAAATGATGACATTATCATAAATATCACATGACCAACGTTTTTTTTTATCATTATTTTTTTTTTTAATTTCATTTTATTTTGCATCGATTGATTTGTTAGTTTAAACATTTATTTTAATTATTATAAGCTCCGTGACAAAAGCTTTGAGGACATCGCTGAGTTTTTTTGTTTTGTTTTGGGTTTTTTTGTTTGCTTTTATTATTATTATTTTTATTATTATTATTATTATTATTATTATTATTATTATTATTATTATTATTATTATTATTATTATTATTATTATTATTATTATTATTATTATTATTATTATTATTATCATAATTATAAATATAACTGGACTTTTAATACTTTTTCGATATGAATTTTTCATTTGATGAAAGTCTACACAAACAACATGTGAGCAAATTTCAGATCATTCGCATAATCAGTTTGTTCAGCATGATTACTCTACTTGTGAAAAATCATTCGGAACTGCCTCGGCTATTATCTTTAATAACCTCGGAAACAATACGGATTGAAAGTAGTTTCAGATGTAAACAGAAACAGTGATAATGAAAAAACGAATGTATATATTTGACATCTACTGTCTGTTCCGGTAGTATTGTGCATGAAAATATGTCTTACAACAATTTGTAATTTAAATATGCCCACTGATGTTCAATTTTAAACAAATCCGACTAAATGTCAACAGGTTGGTTTTTTGTACTTTCGGTTTCTACAGCCATAATAATAAATAATGTATTGTTTGCTTTTGCACCTATGAATTCACTTATTTTAGGTGGACTTTTACTACATATATTGGAAATAAACTTGTCAACAAATCCCAGCATTAAATTACTATTTGTTTACATATTTATTTTCTTAGCGTAGGTTAGACTGAAATACCGCATCCGTTCTGTGTATTTATACTATTGTGTTCGAGGTCCTTATCCGAAGACTGACGGAAAGGGCCGAGTAGTTGCGATTGGTGAAAAATGACCGAAAAATTATATAAAATGTGGCTAAAAATATCACAAAAATACGAAGTTTTACAAAGTACATTTCTTAATATTCGTTTGCATATCTTTCTGTTTTACGAGCTGCCATGTGTTCTATGTAAGGTTTTTATAATGTAAAAAAAAATCATATTTATTTATTTAGTTTTAAGACTTCAGTTGAGTTTCTTTAAGATCTACAGCGTACCCGTTTTTATACGGTGACAGGACGGATACGCAGAAGACAACGCCGTAAGGAAAGACCACCAATAATCGTGCCAGCAACCTGGCACGCTCGTATTCATTCATGAAGCACTCAGTTGCTTAACGTGAAGCATATGCTAATAAACCTATACATAATTTATTAATAAGTCAAGTATCAACATATAAAAAACTTATTTCGGTCAAAAACTACCTAGTAATTTCCAATAGGTGAAAAACTTCAGCACTTCGCCGCCATATTGCTGAAATGTTTGGTCACGTGATTACGAGATTGACCTTTACGGGTTCATCTGCACGAACTGTTAAGAAAATAATACATCGAGCTTTTGACTCTTTTTTTTCAAAAATCAATAATGGCGACTTTCTGACTTTTATGAAGTCAAATAAAGAGACAAAAAAATGTAATGACGTTCCAATATAATGTTTGTACTCTAAGCGGTTCGCGCGAATTACGACATACGGGTTCTCGTGTAATTTCCTAAGTGTCATGGCCGACATCGTTTTAATTGATGTATTGCTGTGAAATAGGCAATTTTAATGACAGTACATCTAATTTGATACTTTAAATGGTAAAGAATTATGTTAAAATAAATCTTTTCTCGAATAATGCGCATTTATCAATTGTGAAAAGAGAATTCGACAATTAAAACGAGGTTAAACGGATGTGTGTTATTCAGGTAAAGTTTCATGACGGGTCTGATCCTAAACTTCTCATATGCCAAACAGACGAAAGAAAAATAAAGTTTCCTTTTAAAAGGAAAGGCTTGCACAGTTGTGTCTTCATCCCAACCCTTTAAAATTGTTTGTTTTTTTTTTTTGGTTTCAATTTATTATCACATTTTTTTTGAATTACGGTATTTGTATATCATAAAGGGTTTATTTAGTTTTGTTTTTTTTTTTGGAAAAACGAATATTTTTTGTCAAAACGATTTGAAATCTATTCTCTATTGTATAAAACTAATAAAGAAAATGATCAATCGTAAAAATACTAACGTGGAGATCTTCATACTGAAGGGAAACAAGTGTGCACATTTCATTTCCCCTTTTTCGCAGAGAAATCATTCGTTTGCTTTATAGACAAGTAAATGCACTAAAATACTTCGTTACGTGGTACCAATTAATAAGCATGTATCAACTATGTTACACGATCACAAATACGATGCGCTATCTGTAGATCAGCACGTGATACGCATGGGTTATTTTATGATTACCTCGTTCAGTAGATCTAAATATAACTCGATCATGCGTGATTTGGTAAGCAGGACCACCCTTTGAAGACGGAATACTACTACAGTCACCATTCTCTATTGTATAAAACTAATACAGACAAAAAACAATTATAAAAGAAACTAACTTTTGCGTCTTGAAAACCAATTGAAACGGAACAATTTCGTTTATAATTTATTATGGTTTAAACCGATAAATCAAGTAAAAATAGAAATCCTATTTATATCAACAAACTGGGATTACCGAAGTAACTAAAATAGCTTAGATTTCCGTAATATTACTTCGTCTGATTCCGCAGTATGACGGAATCGCCCGAATTGTCACGATTGCAATCGGAACTACATCGGCTATTATCATTAATCCGAAGAGTGACGGAAAAGGCCGAAAAGTTGCGATTGGCACGATTGCAGCTGTTTTCCCGTTCAATCATGCACTAACAATTGGACCACCTTACCGGAACAAGTTATTCAAAACAAATGGCTTGCAGCCGTGGCTGCAAGCCAAAAATGTAAAAAAGCGGCATGTAAAGTTTTAGAAGCCAGAACTAGGTTACAAAGAATCAATAAAGAAACGTTCTGTTCAAACTTACTTTTCTTTTTTTTTTTTTCTTTTTTTTTAAATTCAATATTATAAACAAATCTCCTTTATATATTTGAAATTATTTAAGTTAAATGCTTAATCGCAAATAACTCCAGTTATTTTGAAGAATTTAGATAATAGGCTTATTGCACTCTCATGTTTAACATGATAAAAGGACGTCATGCAAACTTGCAAACTATTAAGTTAGCAGACGACACTTAAAAAGCATAAACCCAACAATCATATAGCTTCCAGATTACATTAAAATCTAAAAAAAAAAAACGAAAAAGAAAACAGCGTTCTACGTAGAACAACATATTAAATTTCCTTTGCAACTAGAAATGTCTAGAATTCTCACAAAAATACAAGAAAAAAAAACATTATAAAAATATATACAGTTGCGTTGCTATATTTTATACCGAGAAGTTAATGTAGAATAATTTATCTTTTTAATTAAAACATTTTTCAATTGAATAATGGAAATACTCAAAAACCATCGAACTTTCCCTAGTGATTGATATTTTCAGCTGAAGATATAACTTCCCCTTATGGACATAATCGGATTATTTTAATGTTTTTTGGTGTAATTGTTATCTGATTTTACATTCTGATCACGCCAATGGAACGTGATTCTTTTTACCAGAACTTCACCTTTAATTTATCGGTATTTTCCGTCATGATACGGATAAGCTGTGGTGCACCGATCGCGAATTCTTTCGAAAATATACGTGCTCTCCGTGATTTGCTCTTTACACTTATCAGAACAGAACATACACTTCATTTTGAAAAACTAAATATTACAAAATACGAAATTCTGCAATAACATTTGTGCGCATTAATATACAATGGGATAAAAGCTAAAGGAATGGCCAATTATTCGTTCGGGAAAGAAATAAACCATAGTAATCAATCAGTTTAGTTTGCCTAAATGGGTATTGCTTTGACTGTTATACTTTAGATATCTTATCCAAATTTATTATATTTTTGCTATATGATAAAAAGTAAAAAAGAATAATAAACTGCGTATTATCTACGTATAACGCCTTTTGGAATATAAGACTACTTGGTTAGGCTGTCAATATCCGAAATGTAGATTTATAAAAATATTCAATTAAAAAAAATTAAAAAATCAACAACAGGAAAAAAATAATTTGATTTGGTTAAAATGGTGAAACTGAAGATATACTTAAATATCAACCCCTCATGCACACCTAGGGTCGTATTGTTATACACTTAAAGATATACAATGCTTAAAGATCCTGTATGTTTTGTGATTGATATTGTTACTGTGTGTATACCACACTTGCAAAAAGATATATATGTATATAATTATGCAAATAAAACAATTTTCAAACATCGAAGAATATGTAAAATGTGTACTGCAAATATTTGTGCACATTATATTTAATCAATAAATTACATGCATTCATTTCTTATTGGAAAATTTGACTTAGAATGAATAGAAAATAAATTTATATGAAATGTTAAATTGGGTAATATCTTTACAATTTATGCTTATTGGAACTTACAATATTGACAAATCTTAATTTGATCATCATATTTATGAAATAAAACCATGAAAAAATTGTGTTGCAGGATATGTAAATTTAAGATAAGAAATATTGCTACACAGTCACTTTGTAAATATAAAATAAACATGTTGTGACTTCACACTAGTAGATATGTTATTTTTAAAATTCTACACACTATAGGTGGTCACAATATGAATATATACAGTAGTGTCATTGGAAACTGGCAGTTTTTTTTAAAGAAAAAAATCAATTTTGCTTGGCCTGCAATAAGAAACACAGCTTCCCATACATAGTTTATTCATTATTTCATTCAATTTAAACCTAGTCAATAAAAAATTCATAGATTTCAATACATTTCTGTGGTTTAAATATTTTGCTCAAGGATTAGCATAGTATATCTTTTAAAGACTGCAGTATTTTATCACGATGATTTAGAATATTTTAGATCTTAACCGTTAACCTGCTTGGACAGAATTGGTTAGATTTTGTTATCAGTATAAAATAAGGCCAGCCCGCACTGTTGGCAGCTGTTGCTATTTCTTTTTATCTATTTATTTTTTTTAAGAGTTTTTTTTACGATATTGAAATTCAATAAACTTTTAATGAACTTATTTCAATATACAGGATGTCAAGTCAAGACTTGGGCATAAACATGAAGAAGAGCACGTCATCCATATTTATAATTGAATATTGTTATGATTCATACTTGATATAAGACTAAATGTATTTCAAGTTCAAATGTGACCAAAAGTTCCTTCATTCCAAATGTTGTTGTTTTCTGTTGTTGTTTCTTTCATCTTTTGTAAATTATGATAGTTAAAAAGATTTTTTTATTTCCAATATATGATATTTTTACTAATTTTTTATGCTGAAAAAGCTTACTAGTACGATTTTAAGTAACCGATTTTTTGTAAGTGATAATAATTACAGTTGTAATTAAATATATATTCACTATATATACATGCATTTTTTTCGAGTGGTATGAAAATTAACATTTTACGAGTGTCTGTAGCTACGATTGATATATGATTATTTTCATATCAGATGTTTTTAAAATAAATCCTGAATATATAAAAAGAAATTTTCAGTTTTCTGGACTGATGATAAGTGCGTAACGTAAATAGAGTTATAAGTGAATAATGTTAATGAATTAATAAGTGAGTAATGTTCATGGTGTGATAAGTGAGTAATGTTCAAAAGGGGTATTCAAAATGTGACATTGTCAATCTGCCTTTCTTCTTACAGGCGAATTGCCCGACAGAACAACAAACTGCAATAACAAAAGTTTCACACTAATCTTGTTCTTAAAGGGTTTTATATATAGTTTCATTTATAACAAACAAATAGGCTATAAAATTGCATATTTAACACATAATTAAGTTTAACAGCTGTGAACTTAAAACGTCTCTTTAACGTATTGGTAGACAGTACTAGCTTGAGGGCAATTAACATTGACAAAAATTATATTATGCAATTTATATGAAAATAAATGACATTTGGGACAAAATAGATACCATATCACTAGAATCTTTAAACGTATTTGACACAAACGTATGCGTCTAATGCTCATTGGGTCAAATACACATAGACGATATCTGACGAAAATATTATTTCATCTATCCTATTAATGTATGTATCTCTTAATTAAGCAATCTTTCTACTCTTCCGACTATGGTGGCTGATTTATGCCATGCCGTATTTTCGCAAAGAAAAGCTAAGTCGTATTTTCGTTTGTCCGCCTTTTGCTCCGCGGGACACCAAAACTACACATAAAAATACGACAAAATAAGTATTTTCGAGTATTTGCCTTTCGCTGTGCGAAGCGCCAGAACAAAACATGGAAATACGACAAAATGACGACTTTGTCGTACTTTCGCTTCGCGGGACACCAGACATAAACACGAAATTACGACACTGTGACTACTTTGTGGCACTTTCAATCTTCGGGGCGCCAGACGAACTTTTACGGTCTGTCGGAATTATTGATTGAAGTCTAAATACTTTTAAGCCAGTGCTAGAAGGCTTCAAAGATATTCCTTATTAATTATTTGGTATGAACAGAGGAACATGTACATGTATAATCAAAACAAAGTCTGCTTTTTCACCATTTTAGTTTTTTATTGCTTTCGAATCAATAACATTCTTTTTCCCATTTTAAGTGCCCCAGTAGATCTACTTTAAAATTTGATTTTTACGTTTGTGAACCTCAGTTTATCTCCTTTATAAAACTATAAAACTATCATCAAACTATTAGTTTATTTGTATTCTCCAGCAGTGAACCGCTTACGTGACTTCCTTGTAAAAAAGAAATCTGTTTGATTACGTAAACTTCCTTCTGTGTCTGATAGTTTGAAAATTAACCACCTGGCTCTCAGATCACAAAGGAAAATGACAAACAATTTAAAAAATATATAATAATAATACAATACCACACTGTTGTTCATAGGCATTGGTAAACCTCTCTGTACTGGTTTGCCAAAACAAAGAAAGCAGATTTAGGACTTTAAAAGAATATTTAGGAGCATATTTATGACTTGTAAAGCATATTAAGAAGCATATTTATCACTTTAAAAGCATATTTAGGAGCATATTTATGACTTTAAAAACATATCTAGGAGCATATTTACGACTTTAAAAACATATTTAGGACGTTCATATCTACGACTTTAAAACATATCTAGGAGCATATTTACGACTTTAAAAACATATCTGGGAGCATATTTACGACTTTAAAAACATATTTAGGACGTTCATATTTACGACTTTAAAAACCTATTTAGGAGTATATTTACGACTTTAAAAAATATATTTAGGACGTTCATATTAACGACTTTAAAAACATATCTAGGAGCATATTTACGACTTTAAAAACATATTAAGGAGCATATTTACGACTTTAAAAACATATCTAGGAGCATATTTATGACTTTTAAAAGCATATTTATGAGCATATTTACGACTTTAAAAACATATTTAGGAGCATATTTACGAATTCAAAAACATATTTAGGAGCATATTTACGACTTTAAAAACATATCTAGGAGCATATTGACGACCTTAAAAACATATCTAGGAGCATATTTACGACTTTAAAAGCATATTTAGGAGCACATTTACGACTTTAAAAACATATCTAGGAGCATATTTACGACCTTTAAAACATATTTAGGAGCATATTTATGACTTTAAAAACATATTTAGGAGCATATTTATGACTTTGTAAGCATATTTAGAACTTTAGGACTAAACCATTTTTAAAGAAGTTCAGCTGTCTTTCATATTTCATTTATAATGAATTATTATAGTTGCTATTTATATTTAACATATGTCATTTATTTTAAACATAGAACCACTCTCTGTAATAAAAATAGATAAAATTTCTATTTTCGGCAGAGGCCATAAAGCTTGATCTTTTTTATGGTCTTGTGTACTTCCTGTTTCATTTTTTAGGACTTCGATTACCCCGCTACGACACTCCTTGTCTAGATAACAGGCAATGTTTGTTTTTGCTTCATGGATACATTCAAGTGTCTATCTTTGTGTAGGAGATAAATATATGTGTCTCGATTGACAAACAATGTTTATAATTAGATAGTAAAGATAATAAAATATGTTATATTGGACAAACTAAATACCGGTATATCGCCAAAGAACAAGGTTCACATTCTTTCTATATGTTCGGCTGCTGATGTATAACAACATATATACAATCTATTTCGTTATGAATGAACGTAAATAAAACAACATAAAATTGCATTCGACTTGGTCAACTGAACGCACTTTAGGTTGTTCAGTTGTTTTATTATAAAATAGAGAAAAAGGGAATCCCTAAAGAAAGTCCAAAACAACAAAATTGAAAATATTGCAGGCTCGGTTTGATTGAGCCTGTTCATGGACGGTACTGGAAAGTGCAAGTTACCGTCAACGCCCCCTAGCACCGGCTTAAGCAGAATTCAACATTTAACACGCAAATGGTGAAATTTTGAATTTAGAAACATCCGCAGATGTATTCATACGGCGGTTATCATGGAACCTTTCATGTTACAGGTTATATATTCCAGTATCTATAATCTTTTATTTAACACCGTACAAAATGTAGCCAATAAACTTTAAGCATTTGAACCACGTGAAATTCGGATAGAAAATATAATTGGATCCAGTCTTAACAATTTAGCCTCGTTTTCACTTCTAGAGTCCAAACTGTCCAAATGCATAATTATAATACCCAATATAGCCTCGTTTTCATTTTCAAAAATCTATATCAGATGCTTATCACTCTACATCTAGCCTCATTTTCATTTTTGAAAGCCCAAAAATCCATATCAAATCCTTATTGTACTTAAGGTAACGAAGTTCTTTTATAAAATGGTTATTTGAAATAAAGAGATCGTTATACTTTGTTGAGAACAATACTGATTCTTATGAACTCATACATAGCTACAAAACCAATATCAGACTGGTCCGATATAGGTTTGACAGAATTGTACTCGTTCAATTGAATTCAGTATTGTATCCATTAAATAAGAATAACAAGTAACGAAAAGAAAACGTCTCCCTAACTTGTCGGAACGAGTGAGCTCGGCGTGGGAACGAGATAAAAAAAGTAGGGCAAATTGCTGAAAAAAGTATAAAAGTTCATGTCCCCTTCTATGACACCGTAGATTACTTAAATGTATTAGTCTTTTTTCTTATACACGGACGATAAATCATGCCAGATCTTAACCCCTTCGAAGTTGGTATCAGTTCACGTATTTGATCACTGGTTGCTTTGTTTTTTTTCTTCTTATCTTATCATAAATTAGTTTTTTTGTTTGTTTGAACAGTACTGAATGTTATGTGTACGGTCACAATAACAAAAAGTAATATTTCACCGAATAGGGACATTTATTATATAACTATAAATGAAATATTGAGAAATATTGATTGAATAAAATGCGTATTTTCATTTTCCATATTTTTACAGTAAAATTCATTTTTCACTGCAGTGAAACATATTTTCCGTATTTTCAGAGGTGTCTTGCCGGACTACTTTTCATTCTGCCAGTATACAAACTCTAGTTGTAATGTCAAAAAAGAGAAAATGTATTTAATATACAGAAAATTCAAGTTATAATCAATAAAATTAATACAGGATTTATTTTTTTATCTTGTGGTACGAAAATTATCATATTTCAACTAATCCTACCGCCACTCATAAAATATTTATTTTCATACCACTCATTTATTGCATTTAAGGGGAGCTGTGGCCTAGTGGTTAAGGTGTCTGCCTCTCAACCCAGAGATCATTGGTTCGAGCCCTAATCGGGTCACAACCATGTTTCTTCATATGACACCATGGACCAGTACTGGTTGGTTCCAGGAAGCGGACTCGAAAGTGATTAATATAAGTTGCAAGAACATGTTTCGCAATCGAGCTTAAATAGATATGTTTAAACCAAACCATTTATTGCAGGAGGCAGACCTTAACCTGCAAACTTTTAGCAATGGGGTTTACAGCTTTCAGTGAATCAGTTCATTTAAAGTTTAAGGGGTTTAAGTATAATTTACATTAATGTTTAACTATCAAGGCTAGTATTCACGGTTGTGTCGGCTGCTCTAGCTCTATATACCGGTATTCAAGCCCTATCATTTTCTATTCAAGCTCGTTAAGGACTGAAGTACTTGACAGTCTTCCTTTTTTAATTAAAAAAATTAGTACTGAGAGCAAAAGTCTGACAATTATTCAAAGCATGTTGTTGTCATTTTTTGCCCTCTCTGTTCTAGTGTTGAAATAATCCAATACTAGTATGTCTTAATAAAGGGCATAATTAGCATTCTAACACTATCGGATTTTTTTCTAAATAAACAAAGAAGGTCCGAAGCGTGCATTATTCTACAATTATGCACTCGCCGTTCTTATTATCTCCCTGTGTATTTTCACATTGACGGCGCCATTTTGTTTGAAAAATCTGATAAATAAAACAATTTTTTGTCGAATTTTGTTGTGAAAACTATCTAGAATGAAAGAAAATGGCCTAACTAAGAAAATGAATCCGAACACCAATATCTTTAATTCAGTCACTAACTCTGTACATACGTTTAAAGTGTTGTTTACGTGACGTCACAATGTAGCGCCAAACAGCACGTGCAAAACAATCAAATCAAGTACGCTATTTTAATGTCGCAAACGAGTCAAGTTTTACATATATTTCACTTTTAATAATTTGTATTTCGCTTGGAAAATTATAGACTGAAATAAAATAAACAAACAAAGTTTTATCAACGTCTTCAAAATTCGTTATTCTCAAAATGTTTCTACACACGGTAGATTTAACGACAGTTTTTTTCAACCCACTGGAACGGCCTTTAAAGAACGTTTCTTTTGGAAACTCTGAGGCGAAAACAAATCTAACCACCAAACATGAAGTCCAACTTTATAATAATAATTATATTTTTTCTTGACGTGTTAGAATGGAAATAGATATTAATTCATCGTGCATTATTGTATAATAATGCACGTTTTTCGTTCTAATGCTTTGTAATTAATCACTCAGGCCTATCGGCCTTCGTGATTGTATTACTACGCATTTGAACTCAAACCGTGCACTATTCTACAACAATGCACTCAGAATTGATATCTATTTCCTAATTCTAACACTATCGGATTTTTTTCTATATAAACAAAGAAGGCCTGAAGCGTGCATTATTCTACAACAATGCACTCGCCGTTCTTATCACCTCCCTGTGTATTTTCACATTGAGGGCGCCATTTTGTTTGAAATATATGATAAATAAAAACATTTTTTGTCGAATTTTGCTGTGAAAACTATCAAGAATGAAAGAAAATGGTCTAACTAAGAAAATTAATCCGAACACCAATATCTTTAATTCAGTCGTTAACGATGTACAGACGTTTAAAGTGTTTTTTAGGTGACGTCACAATGTAGCGCCAAACAGCACGTGCACTACGCTATTTTAATGTCGCAAACGAGTTAAGTTTTACTCTTATTTCACTTTTAATAATTTGTATTTCGCTTGAAAGATTATAGAGTAAAATAAAATAAACAAACAAAGATTTATCAACATTTTCAAAATTCGTTATTCTCAAAATGTTTCTACACACGGTAGATTTAACGACAGTTTTTTTCAACCCACTGGAACAGCCTTTAAAGAACGTTTCTGGCGAAAACAAATTTAACCACCAAACATAGACAAAGTCCAACTTTATTAAAATAATTATATTTTTTCTTGACGAGTTAGAATGGAAATAGATTCATTACTATATCCCAGAGTATCTCACTTCTCCCGGAGTATTTCGTTCAAATGCTTTGTAATTAATCACTCAGGCCTATCGGCCTTCGTGATTATATTACTACGCATTTGAACTCAAACCGTGCATTATTCTACAACAATGCACTCAGAAATGATATCTATTTCCTAATTATATTTCAATATTTATCACAAACTGACACAATTATTTTCATCGTTCTTGGAGTATCTCACTTCTCCAGGAGAATCTCACTTATTCCAGAGTATCTCACTTCTCCCGGAGTATCTTACTTCTCCCAGAGTATCTCACTTCTTCCGGAGTATACTCACTTCTCCCGGAGTATCTCACTTCTCCCGGAGTATCTCACTTCTCCCGGAGTATCTCACTTCTTCCGGAGTATCTCACTTCTCCCGGAGTATCTCACTTCTCCCGAGTATCTCACTTCTCCCGGAGTATCTCACTTCTCCCGGAGTATCTCATTTCTCCCAGAGTATCTCACTTCTTCCGCAGTATCTCACTTCTCCCGGAGTATCTCACTTTTCCCGGAGTATCTCACGTCTCCTTGAGTATCTCACTTCTCCCTGAGTATCTCACTTCTCCTGGAGTATCTCACTTTTCCCAGAGTATTTCACTTCTCCTGGAGTATCTCACTTCTCTCGGAGTATCTCACTTTTCCCGGCGTATCTCACAATTCCTGGAGTATCTCACTTTTCCCAGAGTATTTCACTTCTCCCAGAGTATCTCACTTCTCCCGGAGTATCTCACATCTCCTGGAGTATCTCACTTCTCCCAGAGTTACTCATTTCTCCCAGAGTATGTCACTTCTCCCGGAGTATCTCACTTCTCCCGGAGTATCTCATTTCTTCCGGAGTATCTCACTTCTTCCGCAGAATATCACTCCTCCCGGAGTATCTCACTTCTCCCACAGTATCTCACTTCTCTCGGAGTATCTCACTTCTCCAGGAGAATCTCACTTCTCCCGGAGACTATCTTACTTCTCCCGGAGTATCTCACTTCTCCCAGAGTATCTCACTTCTCCCGGAGTATCTTACTTCTTCCGGAGTATATCACTTCTCTCCCGAAGTATATCACTTCTCCCGGAGTATCTCACTTCTCCCGAAGTATCTCACTCCTCCCGGAGAATCTCAATTCTCCTGAAGTATCTCACTTCTCCCGGAGTATCTCACTTCCCCCTGAGTATCTAACTTCTCTCGGAGTATCTCACTTCTCCTGGAGTATCTCACTTCTCCCGGAGTATCTCACTTCTACCGGCGTATCTCACTTCTTGCAGAGAATCTCACTTCTCCCAAAGTATCTCACTTTTGCCGGAAAATCTCACTTTTGCTGGAGTATCTCACTTCTCCTGCAGTATCTCACTTCTCCAATAGTATCTCACTTCTCCCGGAGTATCTACCTTCTGCTGGAGTATCTCACTTCTCCTGGAGTATCTCACTGCTCTCGGAGTTATCTAGCTTCTCCCGGAGTATTTCATTTCTCCTGGAGTATCGCACTTTCCGGAGTATCTTACTTCTCCCAGGGGTATCTCACTTCTCTCGGGTATCTCCACTTTTTCTCGGAGTCATGTAGCTTCTCCCATAGTATCTCACTTCTCCCGGAGTATCTCACTTCTCCTGGAGTATCTCACTTCTCCCGAAGTATCGCACTTTTCCTGGAGTATCTCATTTCTTCCCGGAGTATCTCACTTTTCCCGGAGTATCTCACTTCTCCTGAAGTATCCCACTTCTCCTGGAGTATCTCACTTCTCCCGAAGTATCTCACTTCTCCTGGAGTATCTCACTTCTCCTGGAGTATCTCACTTTCTTCCGGAGTATCTCACTTCTCTTGGAGTATGTAGCTTCTCCCGGAGTATCTCACTTCTCCCAGAGTATCTCATTTTTCCATAAGTATCTCACTTCTCCTGGAGTATCTCACTTCTCCCGGAGTATCTCACTTTTCCCGGAGTATCTCACTTCTCCCAGAGTATCTCACTTCTCCCGGAGTATCTCACTTCTCCCGGAGTATCTCACTTCTCCAAGAGTATCTCATTTCTCAAAGAATAATTAGAATATGTCTAATATAATTTTTATGCAATGTAGGTTTTTTTCAAGCAATCATTATACATGCATGTAAAATAGTGGTAGGAACAGAGACAGAAAGCTTTAGAAAGAAAAGTTCTACTATGAACGACCAATAAATTATTTTAAAGAAATTAAATTCTAGTGAACGGAAAAATGATAGAGTGAATTTGATATTCAACATTGAACGGGAAAAAATACGGATTAATTAAAGGTGAAATTCTACAGTGAACGGAATGTGCATTGACTAAATGTAAAATAATGTAGTGAACAGAACTATTTGTAGAATGTAAAATTCTACAGTGAACGGAAGATGTTATTGAATGTAAAATTATACAGTAAATAGAACAATTCTTGAATTCAATGTGAAATTCTGCAGTGAGAGGAAGATGATATTGAATGTAAAATTCTACAGTGAACAAGAGAATTGATTGATTGTAAAATTCTGCAGTGAACCAACGATTTTTATTGAATGCGAAATTCTACAGTGATTGAATTTAAAATTCTGCAGTGAACCGAAAATTTCATGTTCAATATAAAATGCTGCAGTAAACAGAAAAATTTATTGAATATGAAATTCTACAGTGAATGGAAGAATTTATTGAATATGAAATTCTACAGTGAACGGAAGAATTTATTGAACATGAAATTCTACAGTGAAAGAGAAAATGAATTGAAAATATAAATTCTGCAGTGAAAGGAAAAAATGAATGAATGAACGGTATAAATGGTAAAGTCGAAAACGTGTTCGAAAAACACGGATAAATGAGAAAAAGATAATAAATAAATAAAAACGGAATAACTAACCGTTTGTTTGGTACTAACGGTTTCTCCATATTTAAAGTACGGCGTCTTGTCTGTTCCTTTGTAGTCTTCCAGAGCTAGGTAAAGCCCATCTCCCTATATTGTCCTTTTTTCCCTTTACTAATGGAATATTTATTGTCAAGAGAGAACGAATTATCACTTGATTGGAAAAGAAATCATTAGATGATACAAGAATAAAACAAATATAAATCGAGCATATCAGTTATTTTATTTTAAATTATGTATTTTTGAAGATTATAATATTATCCCTTGTTCCATTTTTATTTTTCTAATCGAATCCGATATCTAGTAATATGCGCAATAAATTCCTAAAACACGAACGTTCTCATGAGATAATACCCATTTTTACCTTATCTTAAAATCTCTACCTTGATATCAGAGGAGTCCCGCGTGATATCTTTAGTTATAATTTTTAAAACGTTATCTATCAAGTGGCAGTTTTTTTATTTCTCTCTCGCCACAAAAAGATCGAATATCGTGGTATTGTTTAATGAAAGATTAAAGTTTTAGATTTTTTAAATTTTTCAAATAAATCTTGGTCCCTGAATTCACAAAGAAAAAAATATCCAAGACTATAATGGTGAATTTATTGTTTAAATAATGATTACATGCACAATACGGATATCAGACGAAATTTTAAAAGAACACCTTACTTTATTACTAGCAACGCATTTAAGATCAAAGTTCGAAATACCAACGACGTGACTGAACACCAAAAACAGATCATGAGCTGGTGTTGTGACCCTTTGCCGACCTCCAACATGTCTCCTGGCGGATGTACCATGTAGCCGGTATCTCTCCACGGCTCTGGTGATGAGGTTGTGGTGTACACCAAGCGCCGCACAAACCTGAAAATGCTCCCTCCATAACTCTGCTTCTCTCAAATGCCGCCTAATATTAGCGTTCACCATATAGAAGTGACAGATGTAAGAAATGTAAGCCACTGAATGACAATAACCCGGTGATGTCGCCGTATAACAAAAGACATGTAATTGTACTCCGAATCAAGAACTTGAACAGATTGGGGTGAATGATTTCCATGCTACCTAGAAGAGTTGCAACGGATTAGTCAACACAGTTTCATGTCAGGGGTCTATCTTAAAACATTGCTGATTCAGAATTTTCGAAAAATTGGAAAGAAGTCTATTTTACACTTGTGATGATATAAAAATTAACTTATGATGCTAAGCAAAAGTTGAGTAATATAGTTGAACTAAAAAAAGTCGAATTCATCAGGTGGCACAACCTTTAGTCATGCAAACGTGAAGAAGTTTAACTTTTGACTGCATCAAGAATTTGTCACTGTAACTTGCTTAATAGAAGGCTGTATCATCTATCAATAATCCACCGATTTTTGTTCTTATTTTCTAGCAGAATATGTGTCTGCATCCAGAAATCGAAATTGTAAATCACTTAATTGTAGGCCGTTTAATTTATCACTATATTTATCACTAAACCGTCGGGTTTTATGTTTTTATGTATAATCTGTATATCATTTTATATAGCATTATCAAGCATTGCATGCAATGCAAATGAATCGTAATAATTTACGAAAACGGACAGATATTTGCGAAAAGCTTCCAAAGTGTGATTTTTACTAATCGATAAGACATTTTCCCCCATTTTTAAAGACTAAATTTCCCTGTCTGTGTTACCAAACTTAGGATAAATTGTTGTTAACTGTTAGTCACAATTTTTGTGCTAATCTTGCTTCCTCTTTAACAATTTAAAGAAAAATAACACTAAAACTTCACAATTTTAAGAAAAATTGTGCTCGCCTTTCAAAAATAAAAAAGACCCCTTCACAATTTAAGAAAAAACAAAGCCACCGCCTTTCATTATTAAAGCAATAAGATTTTTTCAAGCATTTTAACTCACATTTTACTCTAAACAAGCTTATAACAAATGTTACATTAAGAAGAAACTCCAAAGCTGGCCGCCGAGATCTGATTATTCTTTTTTCCACATAATGGACAGTTTGAGGAGTTTCTCTTACTTGAAACATGTTCTCATTTGTATTCATAAAAGACAGTTGTATAATTCCATGTATTCCATGCGAACATTGAAAATAACTTGCATCCATTGCTTACTTATTCATTGAACACTTGCTTTTGATGGAGGGAAAGGAAATACATGAAGTTAAAAAGCATATCTCCATGCTTTACTGTCTTAGGTTTATAGGTGATATGAAGTCTTCATAAGATCTGATCCCTTTTCAAAATTCCAATTTGTTTAGTTCCCGCCATTGTTTTCTCGTTAAGGACGCACGCTTTCTATTACTTGGGAACAATAAGCCGCTTTTCATGGAATGACACGGAAGTGTCACATTGAAGTTTCCATGATAACCTCCGTATGAACACATCTGCGGATGTTTCTGCATTCAAAATTTTGCCATTTCATTTTCAATTTCGTAGTTTCTCTATTTTTGTGTGTGTGTCCAGGAATGTTAAAACATCACTATCAGTTATTCGTTTGTGACTATAAAACATAGTGGAATAATAAAGAAAAAGTACGTATATTTCTTTATTATCAGTGATTATTGTTAAAATTTGGTTTTTCCCATCATAATTATAGTTTTACAGTTTTACATTATATAATTGAATACTCAAAATTGATGTTTTGTTTTGTTTTTACATTAAAAAAGCTCATTGAAATCAAAGCAGTTTCACTGGCTACAGGTAAACAAGGGGAATAATCCTAATGGAAAGGAAGCAAACTCGCCACAAATCTATGTTTGATGCACATGGTCGTTTGCATTGTTTTATTTTGTTCTTTTTCTTTGTTAATTGTTAAGCATTATGCCTAAAACAAAGTGTTAATTTCTGTATAATAAAGACTCGTATAAATTTAGTTTAAATACATGATCATTTCTGGAATTTAAAAAAAGAAAAAATGCTTGATATTGCTTATATCTTACTAATGTTCATTTTCCTATAATTCATTCATTGATGTTTAAGTGTTCTTGTTTACTAACGGTCAGTTCCAATTGACAAATAATGATTTCAGTGTTACTAGTTATTTCAGAAACTAAAACCCTAATAATCAATATCTTGTTCAACAGACAGGAACCATTTGAGCAATTTTTGTAAAGTACTTTTTATTGATAAGTCCTGTACAGTTTCATCAAACTCTACCTTAAATTTAAGAAGCTATCGTTTAAAAGTTTATTCTACATGTATTTTTAACTATGGTTGCCACCTTGTTCAACAGACAGGAACAATTTAAGCAATTTTTGTAAAAGGATTTTATATAAAGTATTCCTTTATACATGTATCTTCATCAAAATCTATTAAATAGGTAACTCAAGGGACGAGATATCGTTTTTAATTTTTAGTTTAAGCTAGGGCGGTAGACCGGCACCCATTAAGCCATTTTCAAAGAGGGCTATCCGAGGATCATTCCTGTGTAGTTTCATTAAAAATGAAATCCACAGAATAGTTAAATAGGAGTTTATAGCTTTTTTCCCTTTTTTAGGTTTGGTCGCCATCTTGTTCAGCAAACCAAACCAAATGGACATTTTTGAAGGATTATTCGAAGATTACTATTATTCAAAGGATTATTCGAAGATAACTATTATTCCTAACAGCTTCCGTTAGAAGATTTTTTTCTTATTTTAAGCTGTTGCGACCATTTTGTTTAGCAGACCAAATACGACTGACCAACTTTTTTCAAGGATTACCAAATGGTAATTTCTGTGAAGGTTTATCAATATATATAGGGTGACTGAAGATGAATATCAAACTTCACTTTTTCTTCTTTTTTTAAGCTCATTTGGCCATCTTGTACAACAAACCGGAACCATTTGAGCATTGTTTTGTAAAGGACTATATATTTATAATTCCTGTATAATTTCATCAAAATCTATCTCATAGTGAAGGACGAGATATCGTTTAAAGGTTCTTCTATTTTTTAGCTCTGCTGGTTACCTTGTAAAGCAGCTCGCTACCAAATGAGAAATTTTTGGAGGGGGCTATCCAAAGACCATTCCTGTATAGTCACTATTGGTGCAGGGGCTTAGGAGAAAATATTGTTTAAATAAAAATATTACCAACGGACAACAGACGACGGATATTTATCAGGCCGTGATCAGGTGATCTAAAAATGAAAAGTTTTTAAAAAATACTTATTAAGATGAAAGCAACATCAAATCTTAAATTTGGCCTTTAAAATGATTAAGTATATTTCTAACTGGTCAATTTGTCTCAAAAGCTAATGACATGGCTGCAAAAGAGTATATAACACTCAATATATATTTTGCTTGTCCACGAAATAATTTCCATCTATACAAGTAAAAGATCAGTGACATTAACACTGAAAAGTCCCGACAAAAGTTATTGTTAAAAAAAGAATTATTTTACAAGAATCCATCTCCGAAATAGGAAATTATTTTCGAAAAATAAATTGCATCTTCTTTCAGCTGAGAAATAGTAAGACAAAACTAACATAGGGTATTTGAATGACAGGATAACTTGAATTATACTTCATAGACACGTCATTTTGTACGGATATTAATGCTCGAGATTCTCCCTATTTCTTTTATGTTTCGTGAGGATTGATTTTAAATATTCTTCTAGAAAAAAAACCCAACGCAATAAAACTTAAAAAGTAATTTCACTAGACGCATTTATGTACCCTTAAGAAACATAATAAAGCAGAATAACAGTTATAATCCCAGTTAATCACATATTTCTTGGAAGAAATGTCTTATATACTCGTACGGATTGAATTATTATCTTTTATTCAGGAAATAGACAAGAACAAGAAACACATATATTTTTTTTGTAAATGATTAAGTTTTATTTTCAGCTTTTGTAAAATTCGATAACAAAATAAATAATTGGACGGTTTTCTTTGATATAATCACAGTTTTACCAGACTTTTAACAAATTTATCAACATAACTATACAAGACTTTAGTGTAAATAAAATATTGTTATATCACATCTAAAATAAAAATGCACTAGAACACTAGATTAAGATTTCTCTTCATTTTTTGTTTCTCTATTAGTTTCTCTCTTCAAGTTTTATTCGTATATAATTAAAAAAAAATAACGTCGTTTTATAAATCAAAGAAATATCTAGAAAATGACTGTGTATTATACACTTGACAAAGCCAGTCGCTTACACAACACAAATAAGTCATTAGGTCCCTTGTAACACATATAATACAAATCACTTTCACAAAACTAGAATAAAATCTTCATAATGAGCTCCCTTTGTTAATGATTGTTTTCCATAGTTAGCTCCCTTTGATAAGGTCTACTTTATACCTTTGGAAGATGGTAACACTGAAAGAGAAAACAAGGCACATAAGCATGTGATGATTAGATGTGGAACATGGCAATAATAAAAGAAAAACAGACAACTGAATGTTAAAAATAACTCAGAACAGAAATTTTTGTTGGAAGAAAATAAAGTTTCATTTTGGGGTGATAAGGCCCACAAAAAGTAGTTTGGTAATACGACGATTTTTCTAGTTTAAATGGTAGAGAAAATAAATTCCTATGCTTTAAAAGGGTATATCTGCGTTCAGTCTAGAGCTTTCATTAGCAGGCAAAACTCTTATACAAAATAGAAACAAAAGACAGTATAATAATTCTTAACTAATTCAAAATACAAAATTTTCTGTTCGGATACAAAAAAACAAAGTGTTAAAAAAAAAAAAAAAAACAATCAGCAACAATAATATACAAGACTAAGGCGCTAAATATAAATTGACAAAGATGTTGAACCGTAAACATCTAAAATAAACAAATTCAGCAGCTATACAGTACCTTCAGCAGGCGTTTCTTTTTTTCTTTTCAGCTTTTTGGATTTTTTCTGTTGTTTCTTCAACCTTAGGTTGTTCTGTTTTTGCCGGCTCTTCTGCTTGAGCTGGTTCCTCCGTTTTCGCTGGTTCCTCTTCTGTTTTCTTTTATTTTAGCTGGTTTATTTTCATGTTTTCGCTGGATCTTCTTCCGTATTTTCAATTAAACGTTATCTCTTAAGTAGCAGTTTTTTTTATTTCTTTCTCGTCACAAAAAGATCGAATTTTGTGGTAATATTAAATGATGATTAAAGTTTTAAATTTTTCAAATTTTTCAAATTAATCTTGGTCCCTAAATGCACAAAGAAAAAATATCCGAGATTATGATGGTAATTTTATTGTTTAATTAAAAACGTTGAAAAATTTTTAAAATATAAAATAACTCCTTACTTTATTACTAGGACCAAAGTTTGAAATAGTATAAGTTTAGCCCATCTTTAGTTTTTTTACCTATTTTTGGCATTTATTGGCTTATCTTTCATATTTAAGTTCATATCACTTTATCAATAAAAACGGGATTTGATGAACCCCAGACCACTCACATCCTAAACGTGCATCTCCTACCGAACGATTGCAGGGCTGCCTTTCGTAGAACGTCGCAAGTGTATACTAAATCCTAGGAGATAAAACCAACTTTGTGTCTTATCCTAGACCGTTTCAATTATCTTCATTCAAATACTGTAGATTATATTAAACAAATTCTCAAGAGAAAAATTCAGAAATGCAATAATAGACCCTTCTATTCGCAATGGGTAAATGCCCATCATCAATTAAAGAGTCATAATATGGGAGTCAAACGTTATGATATTTTCCTTGAAATGCAAAATTGTTTCAGTTTAAGTCTTAAGACTGTTTTCTGGCATAGCACTATCTATGAAACGCAACCAGTATATATTTATATATAAAGTTATCAGTAAAAAGGTTAGAAGCAAACAATAAATTTCTAAATTTAGAATTTCCTTTAGCGTTTGTAATCATTAAGAAGAAAAAAAAACAACAACAACAAAACCCAAAAAACAACACACACAAGAGTTGTCGGTTAGACACAGCGCTCGACTATTAAAAATACTTGCTTGAACTTTGGGATGATAGTCACTAACAAGAATGTTCATACCTCAAAGGTATAGGAAATATGTAGAGTGGTACGAAAAATTAACCAAAAATCTAAGTAGGAATAAGTGCAAAATTATGTCAAATTCCGTTAAAGAGTTCTTCTGCCGAAAAGTGGGGACGATAATCACTAATAATAACACACAAAATTGCCCAAAGGTGTGACGCTGACAACCGAATGAGGGTAGCTCTCCCTATTATATAAGTTATAATGGTTTCCTGCGGGGGAAGTTTTTTTTATAATTTAAGGATATGTCATTTAACTGTTCAAAATAAATTTTAAAAAAGTTTGTTATCAATAGAAGAAAGTCTTTGAATACCGGAGAGGGTCGATTAGAAGAACATCCGTCTGTATCATACAGACGTTTGAGATTTCTCTTCCAAACGTCTTGATGATAAAGACTACAATGCTATTTTAATGTTTATTATTCTTTTTTCTTTTTTAAATTGCACTTGAATATTCTTTCAAATACCCATTTGATGTTTGAAATGTTTGAATCGTAATATTTCACGAAAACGGACAGACATTTGCGGAAACTTTCAGAAGTGTGATTGTTACTAATCAATACCAAATTTCATATAATACATTCCTCCCATTTTTAAAGACTAAATTTCCCTGTCTGTATTACCAAACTAAGGAAAATCGTGGTTAACTGTTATTCACAATTTTTGTCAGAATCGTGCTTCCTCTTTCACAATCTAAAGAAAAATAACACTTTACAATTTCAAGAAAAATTGTGCTCGTCTTACACAATTTAAGAAGAAAAAAGGCACCGCCTTCCATTATTAAAGCAATAACATTTTTTTCCAACCACTTTATCTCATTTCTTACTCTTAACAAGCTTATAACAAATGGTACATAAAGGAGAAACTCCGAAAACTGTCCGTCGAGATCCGATTATTTTTTCACATAATGGACAGTTTGAGGAGTTTCTCTTACTTAAAACATGTTCTCTTTTGTCTTAATAATGAACAGTTGTATAAGTTCATGCATTCCATGCAAAAATTGAAAATAACTTGCATCCATTGTTTACTTATTCGTTGGACACTTGAAGTAATTTGCTTTTGATGGAGGGATTACCATGATTATGACCTTCTCATAATTATATTGAAATGTGATAATGTCTTTGTATGTTAACATATGCACTGTTCGTTATCTTGTAAATTTATATGCTGTAACTATGTCATCATGGGCTTATTAGCCTTATTTGATTGAAATAAAATGTCTGTCTTAACTGTTTTAGGTTTTGTGTGTTTGTCGAGAATTGTGAAAAAACATCACTATCGGTTATGAGTACATTATGAGTACAGTACATTATGTATATTTCTTTATCATCAGTGATGATTGTTAAACTTAGTTCATTCCCATCATAATTATGATTACGTCTTTACAGTTCTAAATTTATAAAATAATACACAATTGCTCTTTTGCTTTGTTTCTATATTATAAAAGCTCATTGAAATCAAAGCAATTTCACTGGCTACAGTTAATCAAGGGGAATTATCCTAATGAAAAGATTCACCACAAATCTTTGTTTTATTTTGTTCTTTTTCTTTGTTAATAACAATGTGCTTAAAACAAAGTGTTAATTTCTGTATAATATTGACTTATATAAACCAAGATAAAATACAGGATCACTTCTAGAAATTAAAAAAAAAACACATTTGTTTGATATTGCTTATATCTTATCAATGTTTTACAGCATTAGAAAGAGTACCAAAATACCGTTATCCGTGGAAGTTAAACAAATTGTTGAATTTTGTTAGAAAAAAAATATTTGAAGAATTTTTTTACAAATTAACTTAAAATAATAGCGTCAATTTTTACTTGGTAAGATTGTTTTGCCATTTTACCTGACGACTATATGGACAACTGCATGTTTGTTCTCGAAATCGTGACAATTTCCTACTCAATATTGGTTTTCCCAGGGTTAAAATTAGAAACCGCATTGCTTTCAAAATTATGAAAGCTTGCCGATGATTGGCTATGTGAAAGATCACAAGAAATAACTTCGTAATTGGCCAATGTTAGATCTAAAAGCGGTTCGTTATTTGGAGCTATTTTTAATCAGATTGTTATGCAATTAACTGTCATGTGTACGTTACATTAAAAAATTATAAATGCATGCATTCTAGGCATTTGATATCATAAATAATTACACTGTTTTTGTGAAACTGGCATTTACAGGAAAAAAACATGTTTGTTAAATAGCATGATTGTTTAGATAGTTAAGTATCTGAGTAAAATCACACACATACTGATGTTAGTGTTTTCTTGTTTACAAACGGTCAGTTCAAATTGACAAGTAAAGAATGAATTCAGTGCTACTAGGAATTCTAAAAAAACTAAAGCCCTAATATCAAATATCTCGTTCAAAAGATCGGAACCATTTTAGTAATTTTTGTGAAGGATTTCTTATTGATAATTCTAGTATAGTTTCATGAAAATCTACCATAAATTTAAGAACCTAAAGTTTTTCTATTTTTAACTATGGTGGCCATCTTGGTCAGCAGACAGGAACCATTTAAGCAACTTTTGTAAAGGATGTAAATGTAACATAAGGGAGGAGATATCGTTTTCTTCTAGTTTTAGCTTTTGCGGTCACCTTGTTCAGCAGACCGGAACCCATTAAGCCATTTTTGAAGTGGGCTTTTCGAGAATCATTCCGGTAAAGTTTCTTTAAAATAAATTCCACGTAATAGCGAGCTCGACGAGCTGGCCCGAAGGGCCTGCTCGCAAAGCGAGCTTTACGGTAACGCGAGTACCTGCTAAGTGATGGTTTTGAAAACTTTCGTTCGAAGTACCGAATTGGACACATCGCAACCTTTCGAATTTAAAGATAACGATAAAAACTGAGGAATTCTGACTGAAAACGGATGTGTAGACTGGTCACCCGCGCACCATAATTGGACAGGAAACCAGAATAACGGAAGCTGAACGGAAATGTAAAATGAAAATTGAAGGCGCCATTTTGTTTGAAAAATCTAATAAATTAAAACAATTTTTTGTCGAATTTTGTTGTGAAAACTATCTAGAATGAAAGAAAATGGTCTAACTAAGAAAATGAATCCGAACACCAATATCTTTTATTCAGTTGTTAACGCTGTAAAGACGTTTAAAGTATTGTTTACGTGACGTCACAATGTAGCACCAAACAGCACGTGCAAAACAAACAAATCAAGTACGCTATTTTAATGTCGCAAACGTTTTAACTTTAACATTTATTTCACTTTTAATAATCTTTATTTCGCTTGAAAAATTATAGAGTGAAAAAAAATAAACAAAGTTTTATCAACGTTTTCAAAACTCGTTATTCATTTAACGACAGGGGCGGAGCCATATTTAACATAGTACGTGTAACGTCACACGCATTCGTCACTGCATTTGAAATAAAAATGAGCGATTATTCCATACTATTTCACGTTAAAAGCACATCGAGCTCGCTTTGAGGCTTTGCCTTTTTCATATTAGTTATATAGGAGAGGCAGTTTATTGTTTTTTTCCCTTTTTTTAGTCTGCCGCCATCTTGTTCATCAAACCGAACCAAGTGGACATTTTTAAGGATTATTCGAAGATTACTGGTATTTCGGTAAAGTTTCATAAATATCCACCAAAAAGTTGCCTTTAAAGTACGAGATATCGTTTAAAGGTCTCTACTTTTAGCTCTGCTGGCGATCTTGTTAAGCAGATCGGAACCAAATGGGAAATGTTTTGAGGGACTATACAAGGACCATTCCTGTATAGTCACTATTGGTGCAGGAGCTTAGGAGAAAAGATTGTTTATGTAAATGTAAAAATATTAACAACGGACGACAGATGTGTATTCGGCTGTGCTCAGGTGATCTAAAATAATTAAAAAAAAAAAAAAAAAAAAAAAAAAAAAAAACAACAAAAACACACACACAAAAAAAAACTTTTAAAGATGAAAGCACCTTCAAGGCTTCAATTTGGCCTTTAAAATATTTTAGAATATTTCTACCTGGTCAATTTTTCTCAAAAGCTAATGACATGGCTGCCAAAGAGTATAACACTCGATATATTTTGCTTGTCCACAAAATAATTTCCATTTAGGAGTAAAAGATCAATGACATTAAGACTGAAAAGTCTCGACAAAGGTTATTATCAAATAAAGAATTATTTTACAAGAATCAATCTTCGAAATAGGAAATTATTTTCGAAAAATAAATTGCATCTTCTTTCAGCCGATTGAAAACCTTTTGAAAAAGTAAGACAAACCTAACATAGGGGATTTAAATGACAGGATAACTTGAATTATATTTCATAGACACGACTTTAAACGTTTTTTGTACGGGTATTAATGCTCGAGTTTCTTCCTATCGTGAGGATTGATTTCAAACATACTCCTACAAAAAAAACACCCAGCACAATAAAACTAAAATAGTAATTTCACTAGATGCATTAATGCACCCTTAAGAAACATAATAAAGCAGAATTACAGTAATAATCCCAGTTAATCACATATTTCTTGGAAGAAATGTCTTATATACGGATTGAATTATAATCTTTTTTTCAGGAAATAGACAAGAAACAAGAAACACACATATTTTTTGTAAATGATTCAGTTTTATTTTCAGCTTTTGTAAAATTCAATAATAAAATAAATAATTGGACGGTTTTCTTTGATCTAATCACAGTTTTGCCAGACTTTAAACATATTAATCAACAAAACTATACCACACTTTAGTGTAAATAAAATATTTAATAAATAAAATAAATTTAATAAAATACACACCATGACTTTTATGTTAACGACACCCTTATTGAACTGGTGAATTCATTCAAATATTTAGGTATCACTTTGTTAAAGAACGGAAACTGGTATAGAACTCAGAAATATATATCTGAACATGCCTCATTTGCTCTTTATAACGTTTTTACCATATTTAATAATATTGAGTTGTCTGTTTCTCAGAAATGTAAAATTTTTGATTCACTTGTCGGCTCAATCCTTAACTTTGGATCAGAAATTTGGGGAATGCATGACGGACGCGATGTTGAAAAAATTCATACAAAATTTTTGAGACGACTTTTATGTGTTCGAAATTCAACTAAAATCTCAATTAGGCTGTTACCCTTTTTATGTGATGAGACAAATTAAGATGATTCAGTTTTGGGTGAAAATTATTAAGCTTGACGATACAGAGATTGTTGAAAATGTTTATTCAATGCTTAACCAAGATGGGAATACATATAACTCGAAAAACTGGGCTTTTTGCATTAAAAACATTCTAACAAACCCATTATTTAGCGTATATATGGATCAACCAGTTTGATATAGACATCCCTTTTGTTATTATCAGACAAAGAATTATAGATACTTTTATACAGAAATGGTATACTGATAGAAACAATTCTAGTCGTCTGCAAACTTATAGCATTTTTAAACATGATTTTAAATGTGAAAAGTATTTTGATTTAATCACAGACAAAAATCATAGAATTGCTCTTACTAAATTTAGAACGTCATCACATAACTTATGTGTTGAATCTGGTCGATATGAAAACATACCAAGATCAGAAAGAATATGTAAATCTTGTTTAATGAGACAACCTGAAACAGAGTATCATTTTTGTTAGTCTGTCCACGTTATAGAGAATTGAGGAAAAGGCTTTTTAAACCTTATTATTGTCACTGGCCGTCTGTTATAAAATTCGATAGCTTAATGTCTTCTAACTCTAAGAAAACTATATGTGCTTTATCTAAATTTATTTACTTAGCAAATAGACAACGTATTTCATAATATCTCTTCTAGTAATATTTGAAAATGAAATGTTGTATTCGAACCATAATTTATTGTTTAAGATGTTTGCATTTGCATGTATATCTTCCAAAGGAACTGACTTGCAACAGTGAATATTACTTTTAGTCTGTAGGACTTTAGTGTTCTTCATGTCTTTATATTTTAGAAAATGACAGAATAAGTTAAGTGCAGACTATTCAGGATATTGTAGGTTGGCGTCTGTTTATTTGAAACTTATGCATGCAAGTGCAACATATATATTAAACATGTTAAATATTGAATATTAAACATAATATTCTATGAATCATCCTATGTTTACTGGAAAATCTATGTTTTGATCTCCATACATTGTATATATTACAATTAATACTTGTTATAAAATTCGGTAGCCTAATGTCTTCTAATTCTATGAAAACTATATTGTGCTTTGTCTAAATTTATTTACTTAGCAAATACACAACGTATTTCATAATATCTCTTCTAGTAATATTTGAAAATGAAATATATTCGAACCATAACTTATTGTTTAAGATGTTTGCGTTTGCATGTATATCTTTCAAAAGAACTGACTTGCAACAGTGAATATTACTTTTAGTATAAAGGACTTTAGTGTTCTTCATGTCTTTATCTTTTAGAAAATGATAGAATAAGTTAAGTGCAGACTATTCAGGATATTGTAGGTTGGCGTCTGTTTATTTGAAACTTATGCATGCAAGCGCAACATATATATTAAACATGTTAAATATCATATTGAATATTGAACATAATATTCCATGAAACATCTTATGTTTGCTGGAAAAATCCATGTTTTGATCTCCAAACATTGTATATATTACAATTAATACTTGTTATAAGCATTGTACTATGCTTTATACAAATAAACTTTTCGTATTCGTATTCGTATTCGTAAATAAAATATTGTTATACGTATGGAAATATCACATCTAAAATAAAAATGCACTAGATTAAGATTTCTCTTCATTTTTTGTTTCTCTATTTGTTTCTCTCTTCAAGTTTTATTCGAATATAATTTTAAAAAAGTAACGTCGTTTTATAAATCAAAGAAATATCTAGAAAATGACTGTGTATTATACACTACACAAAGCCAGTCGCTTACATTACACAAATAAGTCATTAGGTCCCTTGTAACACATAAAATACAAATCACTTTCACAAAACTAGAATAAAATCTTCATAATAAGCTCCCTTTGTAAATGATTGTTTTCCATAGTTAGCTCCCTTTGATAAAGTCTACTTTTAACCTTTGGAAGATAGTAACACTGAAAAACAAAAAAAAAAAAAAAACAGTTTTGATATAAAAATTAAGCAATCAACTAATATCACCTTTGAGAATACAATCAGCAAAAATAATATACAAGACTAAGGCGCTAAATATAAATTTACAAATATTTTGAACCGTAAACATCTAAAATAAACAAATTCAGTAGCTATACAGCACCTTCAGCAGGCTTTTCTTTTTTTCTTTTCAGCTTCTTGGATTTTCTCTGTTTTGTGCTCAGCTGTTTCTTCAACCTTAGGTTGTTCTGTTTTTGCCGGCTCTTCTGCTGGAGCTGATTCCTCTTCTGTTTTCTTCTATTTTTGCTGGTTTCTCTTCATGTTTTCGCTGGTTCTTCTTCCGCATTTTCAATTATACGTTATCTCTCAAGTAGCAGTTTTTTTATTTCTTTCTCGTCACAAAAAGACCGAATATCGTGGTATTGTTTAATGAAAGATAAAGTTTTAGATTTTTTAAATTTTTCAAATTAATCTTGGTCCCTGAATTCACAAGGGAAAATATTCAAGATTATGATGGTAATTTTATTGTTTAATTAATGATAACATGCATAATATACGGCTATCAGACGAAAAACGTTGATAAATTTTTAAAATATAAAATAACTCCTTACTTTATTACTAGGACCAAAGTTTGAAATAGTATAAGTTTAGTCCATCTTTAGTTGTTTTTTTTAACTATTTTTGGCATATACTGGCTTATCTTTCATATTAAACTTCATATCACTTTATTGATAAAAACGGACACTGGAACTTTGTTTCAGGAACTTTGATCAGGATTTGAACCCCAGACCACTCACATCCTAAACTTGCATCTCCCCCGAACGATTGCAGGGCTGCCTTTCGTAGAACGTTGCAAGTGTATCCTAAGTCCTAGGAGATAAAACCAACTTTGTGTCTTATCCAAGACCGTTACAAAAATCTTCATTCAAATACTGTAGATTATAAACAAATACATTCTCAAGAGAAAAAATCAGAAATACAATAACAGACCCTTCTATTCGCAATGTGTTAATGCCCATCATCAATTAAAGAGTCATAACATGGGAGTCAAATGTTATGATATTTTCCTTGAAATGCAAAATTGTTTCAGTTTAAGTCTTAAGACTGTTTTCAGGCATAGCACTATCTATGAAACGCAACCAGTATATTTATATAATTATGAAGTAATCAGTAAAAAGGCTAGACGCAAACAAAAATTCCTAAATTTAGAATTTCCTTTAGGGTTTGTTATCAGAAGAAACAACAACAAAACAAAAACGAAACAAAAAACAAAAACACACACACACAACAGTTGTCGGTTAGACAGGGCGCTCGACTATTAAAAATACTTGCCTGGACTTTGGGATGATAGTCACTAACAAGAATGTTTATACCTCAAAGGTATAGGAAATATGTAGGGTGGTACGAAAATTAACCGAAAATCAAAGTAGGAATAAGTGCAAAATTATGTCAAATTCCGTGAAAGAGTTCTTCTACCGAAAAGTGAGGACGATAATCACTAATAATAACACAAAAATTTGCGCAAAGGTGTGACGTACGCTGACAACCGAATGAGGGTAGCTCTCCCTATTATACAAGTTATAATGGTTTCCTGCGGGGGAAGTTTTTTTTTATAATTTAAAGATATTTCATTTAACTGTTCAAAATAAATTTTAAAAAAGTTTGTTATCAATAGAAGAAAGTCTTTGAATACCGGAGAGGGTCGATTAGAAGAACATCCGTCTGTATCATACAGACGTTTGAGATTTCTCTTCCAAACGTCTTGATGATAAAGACTACAATGCTATTTTAATGTTTATTATTCTTTTTTCTTTTTTAAATTGCACTTGAATATTCTTTCATATACCCATTTGATACTACATTATGTGCATGACGTATAGATTTTATTAATTTATTTTAAATGTTTTACAACGTTGATTAACCAATCAAGTACGATAAAACGTTGATTAACCAATCAAGTACGATTTACAGATCATTTGCTCCTTCATGTGCTGAAAACAGGTCACGTGCTCCTCTATGCCTCAAAAACTAATCGCATACCAATACATTGCAGGCCTCATCCTGCAGAGCTAACAAGGGTCGAATTCATCATGTGGCACAACCTTTAATCATGCAAACGTGAAGAAGTTAAACTCTTGATTGCATCAAGAATTTGTCACTGTAACATTTTTTTATAGAAGGCTGCATTATCTATCAATAATCCACCAAACTTTGTTCTTATTTTCTAGCAGAATATGTGTCTGCATCGAGAAATCGAAATTGTAAATCACTTAATAGTAAGCCGTTAAGTTTATTACTATATTTATCACATAACCATCGGGTTTTATGTTTTTATGTATAATTTGTATATCATTTTATATAGCATAATCAAGCATTGCATGCAATGCAAATGTTTGAATCGTAATAATTCACGAAAACGGACAGACATTTGCGAAAAGCTTCCAAAGTGTGATTTTTACTAATCGATACCAAATTTCATATAACACCTTTTCCCCCATTTTTAAAGACTGAATTTCCCTGTCTGTGTTACCAAACTTAGGATGATGAATTGTTGTTAACTGTTATTCACAATTTTTGTGCTAATCTTGCTTCCTCTTTAACAATTTAAAGAAAAATAACACTAAAACTTCACAATTTCAAAAAAAAATTGTGCTTGCCTTTCAAAAGTAAAAAAAGACCCCCTTCACAATTTAAGAAAAAACAAAGCCACCGCCTTTCATTATTAAAGCAATAAGATTTTTTCAAGCATTCTAACTTACATTTTACTCTAACAAATGTTACATTAAGGAGAAACTCCGAAAACTGTCCGCCGAGATCTGATTATTTTGTTTCTTCACATAATGGACAGTTTGAGGAGTTTCTCTTACTTGAAACATGTTCTCATTTGTATTCATAAAAGACAGTTGTATAATTCCATGCATTCCATGTGAAAATTGAAAATAACTTACATCCATTGTTTACTTATTCATTGAACACTTGCTTTTGATGGAGGGAAAGGAAATACATGAAGTTAAAAAGCATATTTCCATGCTTTACTGTCTTATGCTTATAGGTGATATGAAGGCTTCATAACATCTGATCCCTTTTCAAAATTTCAATTTGTTTAGTTCCCGCCATTGTTTTCTCGTTAAGGACACACGCTTTCTATTACTTGGGAACAATACGCCACTTATCATTGAATGACACGGAAGTGTCACATTGAAGTTTCCATGATAACCGCCGTATGAACACATCTGCGGATGTTTCTAAATTCAAAATGTTGCCATTTCATTTTCAATTTCGTAGTTTTGGACTTTCATTTTCTCTATTTTTGTGTGTTTGTCCAGGAATGTTAAAACATCACTATCAGTTATTCGTTTGTAACTATAAAACATAGTGGAATAATAAATTAAAGTAAAAGTACGTATATTTCTTTATTATCAGTGATTATTGTTAAAATTTGTTCTTTCCCATCATAATTATAGTTTTACAGTTTTACATTATATAATTAAATAATCAAAATTTCTGTTTTGCTTTGTTTCTATATAAAAAACCAAGCAGTTTCACTGGCTACAGGTAAACAAGGGGAATAATCCTAATGGAAAGAAAGCAAACTCACCACAAATCTACGTTTGATGCACATGGTCGTTTGCATTGTTTTATTTTGTTCTTTTTCTTTGTAAAATTGTTAACCATTATGCCTAAAACAAAGTGTTAATTTCTGTATAATATAGACTCGTATAAACTTAGTTTAAATACATGATCATTTCTGGACATCAAAAAAAAGAAAACATGTTTGATATTGCTTATATCTTACTAATGTTCATTTTCTTATAATTCATTCACTGATATTAAAGCGTTATTGTTTACTAACGGTCAGTTCCAAATGACAAATAATGAATTCAGTGTTACTAGTTATTTAAGAAACTAAAACCCTAATAATCAATATCTTGTTCAACAGACAGGAACCATTTGAGCAATTTTTGTAAAGTACTTTTGAATGATAATTCCTGTATAGTTTCATCAAACTATACCATAAATTTAAGAAGCTATCGTTTAAAAGTTTATTCTACATGTATTTTTAACTATGGTTGCCACCTTGTTCAACAGACAGGAACCATTTAAGCAATTTTTGTAAAGGATTTTCTATAAATTATTCCTTTATACATGTAACTTCATCAAAATCTATTAAATAGGTAACTCAAGGGACGAGATATCGTTTTTAATTTTTAGTTTTAGCTAGGGCGGTAGACCGGCACCCATTAAGCCATTTTCAAAGAGGGCTATCCGAGGATCATTCCTGTGTAGTTTCATTAAAATGAAATCCACAGAATAGTTAAATAGGAGTTTATAGCTTTTTCCCTTTTTAGGTTTGGTCGCCATCTTGTTCAGCAAACCGAACCAAACGGACATTTTTGAAGGATTATTCGAAGATTACTATTATTCAAAGGATTATTCGAAGATAACTATTATTCCTGAAAAGCTTCATGAAAAACATCACCAAACAGCTCCGTTAAAAGATTGTTTTCTATTTTAAGCTGTTGCGACCATTTTGTTTAGCAGACCAAAAACGACTGACCAACTTTATTCAAGGATTACCAAATGGTAATTTCTATAAAGTTTTATCAAAATATATAGGGTGACTGAGGATGGATATCAAACTTCACTTTTTCTTCTTTCTTTTTAAGCTCATTTGGCCATCTTGTACAACAAACCGGAACCATTTGAGCATTGTTTTGTAAAGGACTACGTATTTATAATTCCTGTATAATTTCATCAAAATATATCTTATAGTGAAGGATGAGATATCGTTTAAAGGTTCCTCTATTTTCAGCTCTGCTGGTCACCTTGTAAAGCAGCTCGCTACCAAATGAGAATTTTTTGGAGGCGGCTATCCAAAGACCATTCCTGTATAGTCACTATTGGTGCAGGGGCTTAGGAGAAAATATTGTTTAAATAAAAATATTACCAACGGACGACAGACGACGGATATATATCAGGCCGTAATCAGGTGATCTAAAATGAAAAGTTTAAAAAATACTTATTAAGATGAAAGCAACCTAAGATCTTAAATTTGGCCTTTAAAATGATTAAGTATATTTCTAACTGGTCAATTTGTCTCAAAAGCTAATGACATGGCTGCAAAAGAGTATATAACACTCAATATAATTTGCTTGTCCACGACATAATTTCCATCTATACAAGTAAAAGATCAGTGACACTAACACTGAAAAGTCCCGACCAAAGTTATTGTTAAAAAAAGAATTATTTTACAAGAATCCATCTCCGAAATAGGAAATTATTTTCGAAAAATAAATTGCATCTTCTTTCAGCTGATTGAAAACATATTGAAATAGTAAGACAAACCTAACATAGGGTATTTGAATGACAGGATAACTTGAATTATACTTCATAGACACGACTATTTTGTACGGATATTAATGCTCGAGATTCTCCCTATTTCTTTTATGTTTCGTGAGGATTGATTTTAAACATTCTTCTAGAAAAAAAGCCCAACGCAATAAAACTTAAAAAGTAATTTCACTAGACGCATTTATGTGCCCTTAAGAAACATAATTAAGCAGAATTACAGTAATAATCCCAGTTAATCACATATTTCTTGGAAGAAATGTCTTACATACGGATTGAATTATAATCTTTTATTCAGGAAATAGACTAGAACAAGAAACACATATATATTTTTTTGTAAATGATTAAGTTTTATTTTCAGCTTTTGTAAAATTCGATAACAAAATAAATAATTGGACGGTTTTCTTTGATATAATCACAGTTTTACCAGACTTTTAACATATTTATCAACATAACTATACAAGACTTTAGTGTAAATAAAATATTGTTATACTTATGAAAATATCACATCTAAATTAAAAATGCACTAGAACACTAGATTAAGATTTCTCTTCATTTTTTGTTTCTCTATTTGTTTCTCTCTTCAAGTTTTAAATAATTTATAATTTACAAAAAGTAACGTCGTTTTATAAATCAAAGAAATATCTAGAAAATGACTGTGTATTATACACTACACAAAGCCAGTCGCTTACACAACACAAATAAGTCATTAGGTCCCTTGAAACACATATAATACAAATCACTTTCACAAAACTAGAATAATATCTTCATAATAAGCTCCCTTTGTTAATGATTGTTTTCCATAGTTAGCTCCCGTTGATAAAGTCTACTTTTAACCTTTGGAAGATGGTAACACTGAAAGAGAAAACAAGGCACATAAGCATGAGATAATTAGATGTGGAACATGGCAATAATAAAAGAAAAACAGACAACTGAATGTTAAAAATAACTCAGAACAGAAATTTTTGTTAGAAGAAAATAAAGTCTCATTTTGGGGTGATAAGGCCCACAAAAAGTAGTTTGGTAATACGACGATTTTTCTAGTTTAAATGGTAGAGAAGATACAGTTTTGATATAAAAAATATGCAATCAACTAATACCACCTTTGAGAATACAATCAGCCACAATAATATACAAGACTAAGGCGCCAAATATAAATTGACAAAGATGTTGAACCGTAACCATCTAAAATAAACAAATTCAGCAGCTATACAGCACCTTCAGCAGGCTTTTCTTTTTTTCTTTTCAGCTCCTTGGATTTTCTCTGTTTTGTGCTCAGCTGTTTCTTCAACCTTATGTTGTTCTGTTTTTACCGACTCTTCTGCTTGAGCTGGTTCCTCCGTTTTCGCTGGTTCCTCTTCTGTTTTCTTCTATTTTAGCTAGTTTCTCTTCATGTTTTCGCTGGTTCTTCTTCCGTATTTTCAATTATACGTTATCTCTCAAGTAGCAGTTTTTTTTATTTCTTTCTCGTCACAAAAAGATCGAATAGTGTGGTAATATTAAATGATGATTAAAGTTTTAGATTTTTAAAATTTTTCAAATTAATCTTGGTCCCTGAATTCACAAAGAAAAAAAACACAAAGATTATGATGGTATTTTATTGTTTAATTAATGATAACATGCACAATATACGGCTATCAGACGAAAAACGTTGATAAATTTTTAAAATATAAAATAACTTCTTACTTTATAACTAGGACCAAAGTTTGAAATAGTATAAGTTTAGTCCATCTTTAGTTTTTTTTAAAACTATTTTTGGCATATATTGGCTTATCTTTCATATTAAACTTTATATCACTTTATCAATACAAGAGGGCCATGATGGCCCTATATCGCTCACCTTAAGGAATAGATCTTAACTGGATTTTTCTTATTTAAAACAAGCAACATGTTTATAAAATACTTTAATGTTATTTAGTTAGTGTCAAATGTAAAGTATTTTTGGCCAACAGCAACAGGAATTCAATCAAGTGTATAGAAATACCTCTTTTTTCTTTTCTTTAAAGTATAGGTTGCTAAAAAATACACTCCCTGTAGTGTGTTTACATCATGAAAATTTTAACAATGACATCATAATTAACAAGGCGAAGTACAAATTTGGATAATACTTCAATAAAAATGGGTCAAAGACAAAAATGGCCGGGTTGCATTTGTATACCAAATAACATGACTCATGAGGCTGTGATGTTACAAAAATGTACTACCATTGACCATTAATGTCGAACATTTAACTAAGTCAGTAAACAGGAAGTGGATAAGCGATAGACCTGAACTTGGGACCACATATTAATGCAGTAACATTACCAAATATCAAGAGGCTGTTATGTAGTTGCTGAGAAAACTGTTACGGAAATTTCCTTCCATTTACAATTAATGCCGAAAATTTAACTAAGTCATCAAACGGGAAGTGGATGAGCCACATACCTGAAATCATATCCCATTGTATGTGACTACATGTTGATGCTGTATACCAAATATCAAGAGGCTGTGATAAGTAGTTGCTGAGAAAATTGTTAGGAAAAATTCCTACCATTGACCATTATTATGAATTTAACTAAGTCAGTAAACATGAAGTGGATGAGTGACAGACCTGAAATCGAATCCCATGGTATGGGACAATGTGTTAATGCTGTATACTAAATATTATGAGGTTCTCTAGAGTAGTTGCGGAGAAAAATGTTACCAAAAATGGCCCAACCAATTCGTCTGCCTGCCCGGAATCAAGTCTCAATACATGATGGTAAACAGTATTTTTTTGCATATGATTATGTAAATTTTTTCGAAAACCAGTATTATAGTTGTACCAGATATCCCATTAGTGTTTAAATATTAAAATAATTTTTGATAAAAGTGTTTACTCAGGGGTATCATGTTGGGGACAGGATCTAACCCCCAAGCATCTATGGTTTATCATATTAGGACATCCCTTTCTACAAAAACTTCTTCCTGTTCACATGAGTAGCTCTATACACAGGTTTAATCATAAAATTAAATCATGTAATTATGTAAAATGTTATTAAAAAAAAACAACAGCAGGGATCTCAGGAAGGTCAGAATTTCACGTGGCAGACTGTTTGGCCAAAAATTTTCATGAGTCAAATCAGTTTTTTCTAATGTTATTTTTCTACACGAATCATTTTATGTTTTCAGAAATTACTGTGTGGGAAGTCATTTAGAGTAGATTTTCAAGTTTAAATTGATAACTATTGTAAGGTTAGGCAATTATAAGCTTCTTGTTTAGTTAACATGATAAAGATAATTAAGTATTTCTAGCACCATGGATAATTACCATAATTATTGTTCCATTTTCACTTACATTTATTGAGGTGATAAACACATGTGTACATGCAGGGGTAAAAGTTACAGAAACTGAAAATACTGAAAGAAAAAGTTGGGGGCCAGGGGGCCGCTAGGGCCCCCGGTGGGTCCAGGGCAACGCCCTGGCTAGGGGTTCAGGGGGCTGGAGGCCCTCGAAAGCTTTTGCAATTTAGTGAATTTAAAAGTTCAAAAAAAGGCTCAGATACATACTCAAGTGCTTTATTTATCTTCAGATGTAATTAATCTGATATGTTAAAATTTACACAAATTCACTGAGCAATACTATTTAAGCAATATATACACATTCCACATAACAAATTATGTTCATTCTTTTTACTATTTTCAATTTCATATCTTAAATTTAATCCTTTTCCATTGTCTTCCACTTATTGATGCAGCACACTTTCAACTGACTTGACAATTTCTTCAGATGTGGAAACATTTTGAAATCTCAATCCTACATGATCCATTACTACTTGACTAGTTTCATCATCAAAGTACTGAAAGATTATATTCAGTACTTTGTTATTGTTTTTTTGTTAGTTGCCTCATCCATATTCAAAGATATTAACTTATCTTTCACTTTTGACTTCACTCCATCCTTAACAGATTTGGCTACACCATGTGTTGTTATGTACATTGCACTGGTTGGAGAAAGAGTAGTTTTTTCAAGAGCAGGCTTGTCTTCAGCTAAACGTTTGGCAAGATGTTAGAGATCGCCTGCTATGGAAAATGGCAGTCAATGTTCACTAAGAAAGGCAGTTGTGATTGCTCTTTGTTTGGCAATGCGGTCTTGCATACTTTCAATCTTTTTGTCCACAGCTTTTGATGAGCCTGGCAGTACCTGAAAAGACAATTTTCAAATAAAAGATAAATTTTCAAATAAAAGATGTATGAAAACATATCAAATAAAATATCACACTCATAAATTGTCAATTTAGTTTGGAAACAAGGAGATATAATCAAACTAAAAAGTTTGGAAACAAGGAGATAATCAAACTAAAAAAAACATAGATAAAGAAAATCGTGTTCTAATCCTTAAAATAATATTAAGCTGGAAAAAATCTCCAGACCTATTAAAAATTTGGGCATAGGTTCCCCTGCACAAGGCCATTTTTTAATTCAACCCCCAACCCTTGCCCAGACCACATGAAAGTTGGGGGAAGACAGAAGAAAAAGAGGGTGGGGTAATGTGCATTGTTTATTAACTACACAATGCACAACTAAACCTCTTTTCGTTGCTTACTCTAGATAGTGGCTAAACTACACAGAGAAATGATCTTACTTGGTCTAACATTCTTTTAGTGGTCCTCATCTTCAGCTCATCGTGATTAAGAAGCACCTTTTTTCTGTTCGATTTGTCTAGTTGATCGTTTTGGAACAGACTTCACAAAAGCCCACTGCATTTGGTTTCTTCAACCAAGCATCCCATTTTTCACCTTTAAAGTCCTTTTCCGCTAACCACTCCCACCTCCATTTGTTTTTTGCACCCTTTTTCAGATCGTTAGTATTAAAATCAGGCGGTTAACACTTCACTGTTGTTGTCATTGTATTTGTACATGTATTTTGACATCAAATGACTATGCAACAAACGATTTCATTGGCTGGTAAAAATAACGACGACCAATCAAATCTGATCTTGTATATTCTAGCTCAATTTTTCATCGGCAATCTCCGTAATGTAATTGTTTTGATTCGTATACAAACGGGTCTAAGATGGACAAATTTATTTTAAAATATATATCAAGCATTATCAAGCAATGTGCACACGCTAATTAATGAGGCATGCACACACACCCTTCCCGATTTCTCATCGGATTTACGTCATTCAGAAAAATGACCTCGGAGATCGCCGAAAACATGTATAATTTTAGAAATCATATTACGGGAGGTGATAGTTACATAAATACTAAATGTCATCCCTTAATACTTCACAAATAGTTAACAAAATACCTGTTACAACGAAGCACACCGATAATTGTATTCATCTTCACTTCTTTGTTTTGAAATACGAGTTTATGTTACAAAATTTCTCAATTTCCTTGTTCAAGGCCGCCATTTTGTCCTAATTCCGGTTTAGTTTAGTTTATAGGTCAGATTGATACATATGTTTTCTAAGACTCAGGACTGATTGATATCCATTATTTAATGATTTGAATTGTATGTTTATAATCAGAATGAAATATTATGTCATAAATCGTTCAGCAGATTCAGTAAGACCGGTGTACATAATGTTGAAATATATGATTTTTCCCGCAAACCGGAAGGAAGAATTTAAGAAATATCCGCACTGTAAATTAAACTTTTATCTTAATAAGCTATTTTTTGTGAAAAAAAATACAACATTTTTTGTTCACTTTCGTTTCTTTGTGCAATATCTTACAAATAAAATGTGCAAGTCAATGTCAAGAACCAAAATACATTGCATTTTATTTCGGAAATGACACAGTCTCCTTTCTGATGATGTTACGAAATTAAAGGAAGAGTCCATTATTAAATGGGGAAATCAACTACACTGTATCTCTGAAATTGGGGCTATTCTGATTGACTTTGTTTTGAATTAACATTCACATTCAACAAACTTTTCATCCTTCTTATGCTTTAAAAGAAAAATCTCCATAACAATGTCTGTTGAGACAAAAAATACAAGATACACTGTCTCAATTTATCCCTACAAAGAAAGTCTTGCAATAAAAAACCCTTTAACTCCCAAAATAGAGACCAATTTTCAACTTTAGACCATAATTTGAATATACTTTGTAGGAACTAACAAGCTAATGCCTTGTGAGAAATATCTAAGCTCTAGCCCTTTCCATTTTGATGTATAAGAACTTTTAAGTTTTTTCTTTTAGTTGCCATAGCAACCAGAGTTTACCATGGAAATGCATTCTTTGAACAATCTTGATAGAGCTTCATAAAATGAGTATTCCTGACAAGTTTCATTAATATTGGCCAAGTGGTATTGTAGAAGATGTCGTCTGAATAAAATGTGGACGGACGCCGGACACCGGACGCCATTTGGTTGGCCATCCTAAAAGCTCACCTGCACTTTGTGCAAGGTGAGCTAAAAAACGGACACTGAAACTTTGTTTCATGAACTTTGAACGGGATTTGAACCCTATACCACTCACATCCTAAACCGTTGCAATCTCAACCCCTTCACCCTCCCCCCCCCCCCCCCGAAACGATTATCAGGGCTGCCTCCTTCCTAGAACCGTCGCCAAGTGTATCCTAAGTCCTAGGAGATAAAACCAACTTTGTGTCTTATCCAAGATCGTTTCAAAAATCTTCATTCAAATACTGTAGATTATAAACAAATTCATATTCTCAAGAGAAAAATTCAGAAATACAATAACAGACCCTTCTATTCGCAATGTGTAAATGTCCATCATCAATTAAAGAGTCATAACATGGGAGTCAAAAGTTATGATATTTTCTTTGAAATGCAAAATTGTTTCAGTTTAAGTCTTAAGACTGTTTTCTGGCATAGCACTATCTGTGAAACGCAACCAGTAGTATATTTATATATAAAGTTATCAGTAAAAAACAAAAACCCAAATCCCTGTTATCAGTAGACGCAAACAATTAAATTCCTAATTTAGAATTTCCTTTAGGGTTTGTTATCATTAAGAAGAAAAAAAACAACAACAACAACAACAAAAAAACAACACACACACAAGAGTTGTCCGGTGAGACATAGCGCTCGCACTATTAAAAATACTGCTTTGGACTTTGGGCGATGATAGTCACTAACAAGAATGTTTATACCTCAAAGGTATAGAAATATGAGAGTGCGCTACGAAAAATTAACCAAAAATCTAAGTAGGAAAAAAAATAATAAAGTGCAAAATTATGTCAAATTCCGTAAAAGAGTTCTTTACTTGCCCGAAAAGTGGGACGATAATCACTAATAATAACACACAAAATTGCCCAAAGGTGTAGACGCTAGACAACGAATGAGGGTAGCTCTCCCTATTATATAAGTTTATAATTGCGTTTCCTGCGGGGGAAGTTTTTTTTATAATTTTCAAAGATATTTCATTTTACTGTTCAAAATAAATTTTAAAAAAAGTTATGTTCTATCAATAGAAGAAAGTCTTTGAATACCAGAGAGGGTCGATAGAAGAACATCCGTCTGTATCATACAGACGTTTGAGATTTCTCTTCCAAACGTCTTGGTGATAAAGACTACAATGCCCTATTTAATGTTTATTATTCCTTTTTCTTTTTTAAATTGCACTTGAATATTCTTTCATATACCCATTTGATACTACATTATGTGCATGACGTATAGATTTTATTAATTTATTTTAAATGTTTTTACAACGTTGATTAACCAATCAAGTACGATTTACAGATCATTTGCTCCTTCATGTGCTGAAAACAGGTCACGTGCTCCTCTATGCCTCAAAAAATAATCGCATACCAATACATTGCGGGCCTCATCCTGCAGAGCTAACAAGGGTCGAATTCATCATGTGGCACAACCTTTTGTCATGCAAACGTGAAGAAGTAAAACTCTTGACTGCATCAAGAATTTGTCACTGTAACTTTTTTAATAGAAGGCCGCATTATCTATCAATAATCCACCGATGTTTGTTCTTATTTTCTAGCAGAATATGTGTCTGCATCCAGAAATCGAAATTATAAATCACTTAATTGTAGGCCGATTAATTTATCACTATATTTATCACTAAACCATCGGGTTTTATGTTTTTATGTATATTTTTTCAACATTTTATATAGCATTATCAAGCATTGCATGCAATGCAAATGTTTGAATCGTAATATTTCACGAAAACGGACAGACATTTGCGGAAACCTTCCGAAGTGTGATTGTTACTAATCAATACTAAATTTCATATCATACATTCCCCCCCATTTTTAAAGACTAAATTTCCCTGTCTGTATTACCAAACTAAGGAAAATCGTTGTTAACTGTTATTCACAATTTTTGTCAGAATCGTGCTTCCTCTTTCACAATCTAAAGAAAAATAACACTTCACAATTTCAAGAAAAATTGTGCTCGTCTTAGACAATTTAAGAAGAAAAAAGGCACCGCCTTCCATTATTAAAGCAATAAGATTTTTTTCCAAACCATTTTATCTCATTTCTTACTCTTAACAAGGTTATAACAAATGGTACATAAAGGAGAAACTCCGAAAACTGTCCGCCGAGATCCGATTATTTTTTCACATAATGGACAGTTTGAGGAGTTTCTCTTACTTAAAACATGTTCTCTTTTGTCTTAATAATGAACAGTTGTATAAGTTCATGCATTCCATGCGAAAATTGAAAATAACTTTAATTTCTGTATAATATAGACTTATATAAACTAAGATAAAATACAGGAACACTTCTAGTAATTAAAAAAAACAACACACATTTGTTTGATATTGCTTATATCTTATCAATGTTTTTACGGCATTAGAAAGAGTACCAAAATACCGTTATCAAACAAATTGTTGAATTTTGTTAGAAAAAAATATTTGAAGATTTTTTTAACAAATTAACTTAAAATAATAGCGTTAGTTTTTACTTGGCAAGATTGTTTTGCCATTTTACCTGACGACAACATTTCAATTCAATTCAATTCAACGGCATGTTTGCTCGAAATCGTGACAATTTCCTACTCAATATTGGTTTTCCCAGGGTTAAAATTAGAAACCGCATTGCTTTCAAAATTATGAAAGCTTGACGATGAACGATGATTGGCTATGTGAAAGATCACAAGAAATAACTTCGTAATTGGCCAATGTTAGATCTAAAAGCGGTACGTTATTTAGAGCTATTTTTAATCAGATTGTTATGCAATTAACTGTCATGTGTACGTTACATTAAAAAATGATAAATGCATGCATTCTAGGCATTTGATATCATAGATAATTACACTGTTTTTGTGAAACTGGCATTTACAGGGAAAAACATGTTTGTTAAATAGCATGATTGTTTAGATAGTTAAGTATCTGAGTAAAATCACACACAAACTGATGTTAGAGTTTTCTTGTTTACAAACGGTCAGTTCAAATTGACAAGTAAAGAAAGAATTCAGTGCTACTAGGAATAAAAAAAAAACAACTAAAGCCCTAATATCAAATATCTCGTTCAAAAGATCGGAACCATTTGAGTAATTTTTTGAAGGATTTCTTATTGATAATTCTAGTATAGTTTCATCAAAATCTACCATAAATTTAAGAACCTAAAGTTTTTCTATTTTTAACTATGGTGGCCATCTTGTTCAGCAGACAGGAACCATTTAAGCAACTTTTGTAAAGGATTTTCTATAAATTATTCCTGTATAACTTCATCTAAATCCATCAAATAGGTAACATAAGGGAGGAGATATCGTTTTCTTCTAGTTGTAGCTTTGGCGGCCACCTTGTTCAGCAGACCGGAACCCATTAAGCCATTTTTGAAGTGGGCTTTTCGAGAATCATTCCGGTATAGTTTCTTTAAAATAAAGTCCACGTAATAGTTATATAGGAGGCAGTTTATTGTTTCCCCCCCCCTTTTTTTAGTCTGCCGCCATCTTGTTCATCAAATCGAACCAAATGGACATTTTTAAGGATTATTCGAAGATTATTGGTATTTCGGTAAAGTTTCATAAATATCCACCAAAAAGTTGCCTTAAAAGTAAGAGATATCGTTTAAAGGTCGTCTCTGCTTTTAGCTCTGCTGGCGATCTTGTTAAGCAGATCGGAACCAAATGGGAAATGTTTTAGGGACTATCCAAGGACCATTCCTGTATAGTCACTATTGGTGCAGGAGCTTAGGAGAAAAGATTGTTTATGTAAATGTAAAAATATTAACAACGGACGACAGATGTGTATTCGGCTGTGCTCAGGTGATCTAAAATAAAAAAAAAAACACAAACACACACAAAAAACTTATTAAGATGAAAGCACCTTCAAGGCTTCAATTTGGCCTTTAAAATATTTAAGTATATTTCTACCTGGTCAATTTTTCTCAAAAGCTAATGACATGGCTGCCAAAGAGTATAACACTCGATATATTTTGCTTGTCCACGAAATAATTTCCATTTAGGAGTAAAAGATCAATGACATTAAGACTGAAAAGTCTCGACAAAAGTTATTATCAAATAAAGAATTATTTTACAAGAATCAATCTTCGAAATAGGAAATTATTTTCGAAAGATAAATTGCATCTTCTTTCAGCCGATTGAAAACCTTTTGAAAAAGTAAGACAAACCTAACATAGGGGATTTGAATGACAGGATAACTTGAATTATATTTCATAGACACGACTTTAAACGTTTTTTTGTACGAGTTTCTTCCTATTTCTTTTAGGTTTCGTGAGGATTGATTTCAAACATACTTCTAGAAAAAAACACCCAACACAATAAAACTAAAATAGTAATTTCACTAGACGCATTAATGTACCCTTAAGAAACATAATAAGGCAGAAGTACAGTAATAATCCCAGTTAATCACATATTTCTTGGAAGAAATGTCTTATATACGGATTGAATTATTATCTTTTATTCAGGAAATAGACAAGAACAAGAAACACATATATTTTTTGTAAATGATTCAGTTTTATTTTCAGCTTTTGTAAAATTCAATAATAAAATAAATAATTGGACGGTTTTCTTTGATCTAATCACAGTTTTGCCAGACTTTAAACATATTAATCAACAAAACTATACCAAACTTTAGTGTAAATAAAATATTGTTATACTTATGAAAATATCGCATCTAAAATAAAAATGCACTAGAACACAAGATTAAAATTTCTCTTCATTTTTTGTTTCTCTCTTCATGTTTTATTCGTTTATAATTTAAAGAAATATCTAGAAAATGACTGTGTATTATACACTAGACAAAGCCAGTCGCTTACACAACACAAATAAGTCATTAGGTCCCTTGTAACACATATAATACAAATCACTTTCACAAAACACGAATAAAATCTTCATAATAAGCTCTCTTTGTTAATGATTATTTTTTCATAGTTAGCTCCCTTTGATAAGATAACAATAGTTCGTCTACTTTCAACCTTTTGAAGATGGTAACACTGAAAGAGAAAACGAGGCACGTAAGTATTTTATACTTAGATGTGGAACATGGCAATAATAAAAGAAAAACAGACAACTGAATGTTAAAATGACTCGGGACAGAAAATTTTGTTATTTCATTTTTGGGGTGATAGACCCACAAAAAGTAATTTGGTTATACGACGATTTTTTCTAGTTTAAATGGTAGAGAAAATAAATTCCCATGCTATAACAGGGTATATCTGCAGGGTATAGCAAGCAAGGCAACATAATTATTATTATCAACTAATTAAAGGGCCACATTCAAAATTTTCTTTTCGGGTGCAAAGAAACTAAAAAAGTTATTTTCGAGTAAAAACAAATTTGAATTAATAATCCCAACACTTACATGTTTAATATGATAACAATTTTATAACCTATGCACTTCCTATTGGCCGCCCCCTGAAATAGTAAAGGATAATAATCACTTAAAAATAAACCACATCTTACGTGGCACACAATGAAGTGACACGAACGCAGAAGTGAAGAAACATTCTCATACGTCTTAAGTAATATAAATTTGATGCATTATTCCTGTCAATGAAACATTTAAGAAAATCATCAATAGAAAACGTGGTGCTACACAATATTCAAAAGCTAGTGCATGTAGTGCTACCTTTTGATAAAAAAATGAACAATTGCAGATACAATCACCAACAACAATATAAAAGACTTATGTGCTAAATATAAATTTACAAATATGTTGGACTGGTAACATCTAAAATAAACAAATTCAGCAGCTATACAGCACCTTCAGCAGGCTTATCTTCCTTCTTTTCTTCAGTATTTTCAGCTTCTTGTGTTGCCTCTGTTTTCTGCTCAGTTGTTTCTTCTGCCTTAGGTTCTTCTGTTTTCGCCGGCTCTTCTTCCGTTTTTGCTGGCTCTTCTTCCGTTTTCGCTGGTTCCTCTTCCGTTTTAGCTGGTTCCTCTTCTGTTTTTGCTGGTTCCTCTTCAGTTTTAGCTGGTTCCTCTTCTGTTTTCGCTGGTTCCTCTTCAGTTTTAGCTGGTTCCTCTGCTTTTTGTTCCGTCTGAGCTGGTTCCTCAGTAGGCTTTGATTCTTTTGTGCAAAACAATTAAGTGTGATTGACAATCATAAGTATATAATCAAAAGAGATGTGTTACGGGTATAAAGACTATAAAACTACTGGATGAACGTTGACCATATCATTACATATCCGTTCAACTCTTTTTCAGACAGGTACCATACAGACTCCCTGCAGTTCACAGACATTTTACAAACCTGTTCATGACATGCAATCTCTGTATCTTAACAATTGACAGAACAAATCATCTTTGATACATTTCCAACTAAGTAAATGCAAAGAAGTCAATATCTCAGCTTCAAGATTAAAGCATCACTCACTATAATGCTAAACGATTATCTTAAATGAAAATATAAAGTTAAACATCTCTTTAAAATCATAACATCGACATTATCTGGTGCTATGTGCAATGCTTTACCCATAATTGCTAAAAAATGTTTTCTAATCTAATCACATGAGACTTTTCACTTTGTGTAGCCATAACCATGCAATAAAAAAGTCTTTACATGCAAAATAAGAAAATCATCAGTGTTTTGTATACCTTTTAAAAATGTACAATAATAATTATAATAATCTAATTACCTTCCTTCTCTTCTGCTTGTTCTGCAAAATAAAAACAAATATTTTCATCAAAATAAAGTATAATTTAAAAAAATAATTATAATTATAACATGTATAATATTTTTTTAAAGTTGTTAGTGCTCAAATACTTTGTGAAGGTATCTAACTCAGTGCGTTAAGGAAAAATGGTAAGGGATAAGTAGATGACTTGTTAAATTAAAGCAACACAATAAAGATAACAGTGAATGGGTGATCGTTTTACATGGCGCTTACTCATTAACTTTTAATGTATATTTATTTAACATTGATAACTGACATACAACATTCACGATTTAAAGGATGTTCACTGCTGATGTTTGCTACATTTTGCATATTTCATCAAACTTGCTAGTGTTTAAATGCATTTACATGTAAACATTGTATCATAGTTTTGGATATTTCTGTTGAAAATGTCAGAGTATTATTTACCCGCACTTAAAGAGGATACTCATTGATTGGCTCATTTTTTCTGGGGTTTACTTATTGTTACGACAGAGAAAAAGATAGCGATGGAAATATCAGATGCTCGTTCATTTGTTACTTTTTTCTGGGTTTTCATATTGTGACATCAGATGTTCGTTCATTTGTTACTTTTTTTGCTGGGCTTTCATATTGTGACAACAAGGAACATGTTTTTATGTTTGCCTATGATACAAAAGAGAAAGGACATCAAAACACCCTAGTATTTCGATGCTTTTTCTATTACTTCTGTTTTACAATATACACACACAATATATAAATTTGTGTCTAAAATCAATAATTTAAAAAAAATTTAACCATTTTTTTAAACATTTATAAACACAAGAGATGCAAATGTTCTTGCCGAACTGATTTAAATATATTAGACAACATTGTTTTGAGTTTGTGAATACCACATTTCTAGTTTCTAATATGCAGATCAAGGTAACCTCATGATACTTTTAAGTGATATCATTATGCTACCCTACTTTAATACGTTTTACATTACAACCTTCAGGTTTTGTTTCAGGTTGCTGTTCCTCTTGCGTTTGTGGTTCAGGACTTTTTGCTTTCTCTTCTGTTGTTTCAGCTTGCTGTTCACCCTGTCCTTCTGTTTGTTGTTCAGGTGCTGCTTCGGACTCTTTTTGCTCTTCAGTTTTTTCTTGCGTTTCACCTGTGATGTTAGGATTGTGAAATTTTCGTGCAATATGTAGGTTCTCATGATGGTTAACAAAATTTCTGCTACTCTTTCCTTACTCATTTCAATTAATTAATTTTAATGCTTAAAAGTGAAGCAATGTGTTAACAAAGGGTTAAATAAAAAAGTGAGAGTAGTAACAATGGTGAATTTTGAGGAACAAATTGTGATTATGGAAACAGTACATAAAATTTGAAGACAATACCTGATAACTATTAAATACCAGATTGCCAAAAATACATGCATTTTCGCTACGAAAATAAAGGGCTTAAAAGTCGATGGTAAAACAGTTGATATTATTATATTAACTTCATTAAAATTTACTTAAAGATATGCAATGCTCATCTGTAAGTAAAATATCTAAATCGTACTTTCAAAAAAAATTTCATAGAGACATGTTCAAAGAGCTATCAAATTGTTTTGTTGTACACATCCACAGAGCAAATTGTATTATATAATAATGAAAGCAATGACTCGGAAGATATTAATTAATTGAATAATAATTAAAATATGGAAGATTTGTTGTTTTTGTTCATATTTGTGACAACTTACTTTCACTGGGCTGCTGTGGGGTTTGATCTGAAACAAACAGAATATAAAACTTAAAACTAAGAAAAAATAGATGTCATCTGTTTTTTTGCATGTAAAATATAATTTTATTTCATACAGTGAACACCAGATGGAAAATCAAATAAGTGGCTAAGCCACACGACAAAATAAAACTGCTTGTGTTCACGAGAGAGGTATAATTAAATCATGCATAGTCAAATATATCAACTCTATTTATTTCGTACTATTTAAGTGAATTTAGCAAAATTTTACTGATTGTGCAATGTAACGTCACACGCTCTTCTTCATAAGGCCATTAAATAGTAAAGAAAAAAAGTTCCTTTAATAATTATGTAGATATTCTCGAAGTATGTTTTAATTTAACATGAAGGGTTTGAATTCCAATAAACATGTATTACATTTCCCTAATGGGATTGGCGACTATTTTCTTAAACATTTACATTAATTTCTGATTTATGTTTTACATCTGCATTCAAATACAGTTCGGTTACAAAAACGGTTACATTATATTTTGCTATTTAACATTCGTGCTTAATTGTTAAACCGTGTGACTTTTCTTCTTATATACTATAAAACCATTTTAAATACAATTCCGCTATAGTGACACTATATTTTGGTATTTCATATTCGTGCTTTATTGTTTAAACGAGTGACTTTTCTTCTTTTTACTATAAAAACATTTCAAATACAATTCCGCTACAGTGACATTATATTTTGGTATTTCATATTCGTGCTTTATTGTTAAACCGTGTGACTTTTCTTCTTATATACTATAATACAGTTTATTCTCCACAATGACACATAGTAATGTCATTAAAATTAATCATCTTGAATGAACTCCCAATTTTCCTAAACGTTTAAATATAAAATGAAAATATGTTACCTTCGGCGGGTTTTTCTTCTTTTTTAGCTGGAAATTAAAGAAAAAAAAAGAAGATATATATTTCACTTTTAATGACAGTTAATGCCTCAATTTTCTAAGATTGATTTGTCTTTAAGATGTAATTTTCAACGTTTATCTATACTAACCAACATATGTAAAAAATATATTAAATGCACTTGTAAAAGAAATCGTGATTCCCTAATTGACATATCACTCATTGCAAATAAGATTCATTAACTGTGGAAAAAAATGTTTTATTCAACATGTGAGTGCTTTTAATCAACATGTCCTTTAAAGATCTGCTTGCTACTGGTTAGAGGGTGTGATAAACTGCGACACAAGTGGAACATAAACAACTGTTAGGTCCCAATTATCTCAATGAAAATGCAATATTTATCATATTCTGTAACTGTAAACAAATATGTTGATGCTTTGAGAAATATTCTGTCTGAAAGAGTAGCTTTTGAAGTTTTCTGAATATAGAAGCAGATAAAAAAGTTATGACTTTTTTTTGAAGTATAGATGAGAACTAACTATGGTGTCTTTTAGAGCTTTTATCACACACCCGTGCTGCTTTTGCGACTCCAATAATATGTACAGCAGTGCATATATTTTGACCTTACGTCATTTGCGTTATACAAACATGACGTAAAGACGCGCTACAATACATGCACATCAAAGAAAACGTGATTCTTTTTCACAGTTCCTATTTTGGGTATGTGATAAATATAGAATATTAAATTAGTGTCAATTCAATACTAAATTTATTGAACTTGTTGAATAAAACAATATTATGCTAGCCAGAGACTCGCATAATATGGTTTAATTTAACTCATTCAATAAACTTAGTATTGAACTAACACTCATGCATCTTTTACATACTAGTTATTTAAACACCAGCATGCACTTTTAGTTCAAAACAAGAACAAAAAGTATTTAAATTTAGATAAATTGGAAAATTAATTCTAGCACCAAGTACAGGTCTAAGAAACCCTGAACCATCCTTAAATCTAAAACTATCCGTTGGTTTAGCAAAAAAAATAAAATTATAAATATGAAACAAATACATGAAACAAATTTATAAGTAAGTAAAGAAATGAAGTACATTAAAGTAATAAAATATCTAAGTGATTTCATGTCAATTGCCAATAAAACTTTTAAAATTGAACATAAGAAGTATCTAAATGGATATGAAATGATAGATATTATGGGATCGAAAGCATCTTATAATTTTAGACAATAAAGAAACGATAGTTCGGAACCCAATCATCAAATAAATACAGAGAAGAGAAGAAAATACAGAAAACAAGAAATGTTCTGTTACATTTTGGCTTATACCAATACAGAATGAAATAAATACAGAATAAATAATAATAAAGCAGCAGAAAAAAAAAACACAAAAAGGTACATTGTCAGGTATATCTAGATTAATATACGAGTACATGGGAATTTTTATATCTTTTTCACTACCTTCATCGGGAGATTCACTTTGTTCTTGATTTTCTGCCTTAGTGTCGGTTTCCGTTTCTATAAGTTGAAGTTAAAATAACTCATTTAATGAGGAAAAACATTTGAATAATGCTAATCTTAAGACGCGGAAGGGCAAGTTGTGAGCAATGTATTAAAACATGATTCTATTAGCATAAATCTTGCTTTACATGTACAAGCAAATAAAGCAATTCTTATGAATATATTAAACTTATGTTTTATAAGGAAATTCGATAAAGAGTAATTAAACTTTTTCATTTTTAATTATGTATAGTTTTAAAGATACAAGGCAATTTCATCTGTGAATTTCACCTAGAAATGCCGACTCAAATGATAATTAGACGTCTGACAAAAATTTTCCTATAAAGAATAAAAGGTGTTTTAACTGACGTGCGTAGACGATATAATTTCATATTTCAAGTGCCTGGAAATTTAAAACATTCAAGAATGCATTTAACTTGTTCAATCATGACAATTCCAAATATCTGATTACTTAGTTAATACTGACGTTTAAAAATTTTGGTGATTTATTGCGCTAAATTGTCACATTTAGTTTATATGTTCAACCCATATAAATTCAACAGAAATCATGCGAAACTTCATCATTTTAGCTATTTATACATAAGATCATTTTAATTTTGCATTATTTCCTGAAAATTGAGATATCAATATTAATGATATCTATAATATCACAATCGAAATACTTAAATTTGAAAAGAACCATTGTAACTAGGTTCATGCACCTTAAAAGTTTTGTGATGTGAAACTTTAAAATGTCCGAAACAAATCTATAATATAAACCATGCAAACAGTTTTAATCATCGAATGTGGCTGTCTCTATAAAGTACAAAAATAAGAAACCCTAGAATAACAAATGTTTTCTTGCGTTGTTTTTAATGAACATGAAACATCATTATGATATGATACACTTGTATGATTGAGCTAGACGTTCTACAACTTTGATCCCGTTAACATAAATCCTACAACGAGCAAACAACATAGCTTCTAACCCCATATATATTATCTATATTACCTTCCTTGATAGATTTTCCCTTTGATTTCTTTACTTTCTTATCAAAATTTTTTACTGACAAAAGAAAATTACAGACATTTCTGATGTAAAATCACACAGAACAATGCAATCAACAGTTCAACGAAGGCTTCTCCCCCGCCCATTTAAAACATAGTCACTTAAAATAATTGAGTCACAACCACCAAAACCATGTCACATTGTCAGGTCAAGAGTCCAAAAGATGTCTCGAATATATAAAACATCTTCTGTCATAAAACTTACATGTACAGACTCAATCAAACAGAGTCTGCAATTTTCATGTTATTTTGCTGTTGCGTCCAAGGGATCACTTTTTTCCAGATATTTACGTAAGTAGAAGTACAATTTAGATGTTTTGTAGGCTCTTTGTAGTTTTACACTACATTTAAGTTTGAACATAGTAGAAAGCGTGCAAACACTTTCATCAGTTATCAAATAGACAACACGTCAATAGATAACATTTAACAACAAGTTTTCAATAAAAATCCGAACATTCTAAAATATCATGCTAGAAATAAAAGATACCGACTTGATTATGTTAAGTGGTTCAGTATTAGTTTCTCGACAAGGAAGAAAGACAAAACTAAAATTCATCCATCATCAACCTCTCAATTTCAATATTTTGTTTACAAATAATTCAGCCAAAGCTAAAATCCAATAAAACATTTAGTGTGATAGGGGATTGTCCCTAGAAAGTCATTACCACTAATGAAACAGCAACATGTAAAAAATGAACGGACATCTTAATCACCAAACAATTACACCATTACTCTATTGCTAATTCAATTAAAACAAAATTTCAACTCCTTAAGCATTTATAAATTATGATTTATAACTTTGAAAATAATTAGAAAGATTTAAAAGAAATAATTAAAACATTTTAATAGACATTTAAAATAAATTTCAACCAAACAAATAAAGAAAAAGGTTAAAAAGGAACACACATTGTTGTAAAAAAATCTAGCACAGATCCTCATGCAAATTAAAATTGTACTTCTGTAAGGAAAGCAATATCAGAGATTTTTTTTGGAAAAAAATATTATTCATTAACTGACTATATGTTCGAGTCAAACGGTGGATGCAATCGACAGTGTAAATGTAAAGAAACATTTAAATGCGCATTTTATTACACACAGAGCTTTATATAGACTATGGTTTTTGGAAAACAAATAAGGAAAGTACTTCTGATAAAACTCAAAGTAAAAAAATGCATAAATTGCTTTTTTTTTTATCTAAACTCCGATTATGGTTCCAATGAAATGAATTATTTCTAAATGCCTTTGACGAAATCTATGCTTTTTGATTATTTATGGTACATTATTTATAAACATAGCACTTTAAAGCCATTAAAGTGAGTGATTTACTTTGCAAAAACTCTCGATAACTGTCTCTCTGTCTCTTAAACATAGAAAAACTCACAAAACAGAAACTTATTGTACTAAGAATCGGGAAATAAATAAAACTTCATGCCTTGAACCATAGTAAACACAGGAGAAAAAACACTAATTATTTTATTCATTGCTGCCAAGCGAAAAAACGATAAATGAATAACTGCAAACGAAAGAGGATCTGAAAGCAAGGAAAGATAAAATTAGATATAGGTCAGAATTACAATTCACTTTTCTGAAACACCTAGATAACGAGCATTTCAGGAACTAAACTATCAAACTATTGAAGACGGAGTTGTCTTTTCTGAAAGATAGATTGGAGATATTTCAGCAATGCAATAATCAAGAAAAGATAGAAGCAGCCAGAATTTTAATATTGGGCCTTCATCAAACTATTGATTTAACATAAGATTATACGCTGCCCAATCAAAGGGCCAACTTAGATTATGGCCCAATATTATCTTGCTGACATGTACAAGGTGCTGGTAACCAAACCAACTGTGAAAGGGGAAATAGGTGCCTGTATACAATAAAGGTTATTAATATAAACATGGTGAAAAAGAGCAACCTGACATGTATATACAATTAAATACTGAATAAAGTTGTTTTGTAAATAAGTGGTACACACTTATTTGGTCGCATCTCGTCTTAACCGTTTGAATTAAGGATGATAGACAAATGAACATTATTTGTCTCATTTGACTCAATGCCCAAGATCAATTATCATAAAAAGATTTCAGCTCGACCGAGATTCAAGCCAGCATCCCATGTTTAACAAAATCGATGTATTCCCTTTAAAGCTAATTAAGTGGTCCGAGTAGATGTGCCGACAAACTTCTCTCACTAATGACACATTAGGTAAAGTAAAGGCAAACTAGGTTTAGTTTTCAAAATTCACGAAATAGTACGCAAATATAATTTTGTCTTATGCAAGTTTAATATTAGCGAAGGAAAACAACAAAAAACAAATGCTAGAAAAACACGTTCCGGAGCTTTATAAATGTCATAGCAATTTATTACTAAAATAACCTAATATTGTAACGATTTCAATTCAGAATTCATTATTTCGAAGTATGTAAAGAAAAACATATGTTTTATATTTAAGAAATAATATATCCCAAACAGTGATTTTATCGCTCAATAACATCACTGTTTGGAGTTCGGATGCGCGGAATTATATCACGAGGGCGTAGCCCGAGTGATATAATGATGCGCATCCGAACGACAAACAGTGATGTTATCAAGCGATAAAATCACTGGTTTTGGATATATTATTTCGATTCTAACACGACATCAACAAATAAATGTTGCCATACTTGATAGTTAAGAAAAATTGCGCCTGGTTTGTTTCCGTACTTATTTTCAGCGCGTCGGATTTTTAGTGGTTACGCCACGTGTATAATGATTACGTCACATGTCTAAATATAGAACGTCAAACTGTGCATCTGTTGCATAATAACACACACTTTCTGTTCTTCTATGTTTAATAGGGAAAATTGCGGGTCGTGTTAGAATTGGCATTTTATTAATGGCAAATACTAAGCAATAAACAAGTTAAGATTTAAGATAGCTATTGTTTAGCATAATAGTTCGTGAACTTAGCGTGAGGGATATTCAACCTTTTTATTATCCCAGTCAAACCGAGTCTGCGATTTTCATGTAATTTTGTTGTGATTAATGCTTCCGAGGGATCACCTTCTTCCAGACTTTTAGTAGTCACTCTAAAATGTTAATTCACAAATTTAATCAAACAAAAATGATATAAAATTGTCCTGTTATTTATAACGAATACAAAAAGTCAACAATCTACAGTCAGGTTGCTCTATGTTTTGCATATATTTGAAGGTTAATATTATAAAAGAAGTAACCTGTTTTGTCATATTCAGGGGCAGGTTCATACGTGGTTTCTTGGTGTTCTGCTATAGCCACTGTTTTAGATAAAAAATTAGTTTTAAATATAAAGCAAACAAATCGTTACGTTACATCTGCCAAAAAGGTTAAAGAAACGCAATAAATGAATAGTGAATTCATAATTTAACGTAACTTAGTTGTTTTATTATAAGTTTTTTTTTCGGGCATAAGGTATTTTTAATTTTTGTCTCAATATCAAAAGGAAAATCAAAAGAAAATCATAAAGTATTTCATCTCCTAAATACATAGAAGTACCAGCTACACTCATTTATTTTTCCTGCTTTTTTTAGTGTTTTGTTTTTGCAGCTACCATTTTTTTTGTAAATTGTCCATACAAAAACGGTGGGAAAGAATGAAGACTTCAGACAAAATTTTACTTTCATGCCATGTTGTATTACAATGTATTATTATTACAATAATAATATAATATTGTAATATCAAAGAAAAAAAGGTATTTGCAAAATGGGAAAAAAGGATCCGTAAAGAACTTCGAAAACTGCAAAATTTAAAATGCTACTATAGCCTGTTCTCATAGACAGCACTGGAAAGTGCAAATTATCGTCCATGCTCTCTAGCAACGGCTAATTCAAAATTTAACATATGTGAAGTCTTGCGAAGAGGACATGAAATATATATAAAATTGTGTAGCATAATTATACATTCTACACTAGTGCATTCAGGTCGCATACTAGTAATCAAGGAGAGAAGAAAATATACAAATAATGAATAAGCTGTACCAGTTGCTTTGAAATCTCACATGAACTTTGTTTGCATTTGTATTATGAATCACGTATTTCATTAAATGTAATGCAGTGTGGCGGCTGACTGTTGTTGTTTTAAGAGTCCAATGTTTCTTGTTAGTTTTTAACTGACAATGTCGTTGATTTACATTTTGTATGCACGCATGGTTTACCAAAATAGACACGACTTTCAGATTTATAGTCAGAAACAGTTGTGAAGCCTTCAAATTGGAGTGAAGGCTAAATAAATATACATAGCTTGTAATAAAATAATAGATTACTAATATCAAAGCGAGGATTATGATTAAGAATATGCTGTATAAGTTAGTATAAACCTTCTTCTTGGTCAGGATCAATAGATGGAACATCTGCTATTGGGTGTGCAGGAACATCTAATAGACAAGCACATCAAAAGCGAAATATTAGTGAGTGGCAAACTGAAGGTAAATACTTATTACCATGATGAATAATATGAAAGATAATTGAGTGAAGATTTGCAGCATGCTCAATTGAATAAGATTCACAATGGGACACGTAATATATGTTAAAGTTAACCAACAAATGAGGTCAATTTTTGGTCTCAATATTAAGAAATAAATAAAAGAACGAAAGACAAACACGACACAAATTAATCATCAGTGCATGTAATAAAAAAAGTATTTTAAAGTGACATCATGCCCATCCAAGTGTAAATGGTCATGTAGAAATAACTCGACATCTTGCTAGACTAATACTGTAATAAAGTAGATTTGACGTTGTGAACCTAATATTTCAAAGGGGGTGGGGACACCATGTACTGTCATTACTGTATTTCAAAGGGGTGGGGACACCATGTACTGTCATAATTGTATTTCAAAGGGGGTGGGGACACCATCTACTGTCAATATTGTGGTAGTATTTTTTTTTTCTTCTTTTAAATGTGAAACTCGTCTAAATATATACAAAAAAAATCCAATTTAAAAATGAGATAACAAAATTGTGAAGTGAGGTAAGAATATTTCTGACAAAGTGAAACTCATCTAGAACATATAACAACCATACTCGGATACAAATGTATTACATAAAAATGCTTCCCATTTTATGAAATTGACACAATAGGGTTATATTTAGGGTTAAATGCAAAAATATTGTTACTTCATAGAGATATAAAATATACAATAGTCTTGCACCATTCCCTTGAAACGACCAATTACTTACCTATACAAGATTCAAACAATTGGTCTGATTATGATTTAGCAAATAAAAAAGAACAAAACATTGAACAAGCGTACTGGGCCGAAGAATCCACGTCTTTGAAATTTAACAAAAAAATTAAACTTCTGGAAAAGGAAAACCCCTCAACAGCAATGAAAACACAAACTAGAAAGTTGAAAATTTGAGACCCTATTTTATTCCCTCTGTGCATGAGGGGTAATTTAAATTTGAATATCTATCTCCCATATCCCCTAGCACCGCCGTTGTATTGAATCTTAAACACATCATGTCTAAATCAAAATTAAATTTTAAACAAATTTAAAACAGGCATGTCCGATCATTTAAGCAGTAACAGAGCAAAAAAAACCCTTCTTTGAACGAACATTTGAACGATAACAACGAACATTTGAACGATAACAATGAACATTTGAACAAAAATTTGAAGGATAACAATAAACAAACACTAAATAAAATGTCAACTATTTTACTTTGTTGCTGGGATTGCACACTTTGATTCGAGCTGATTTTATAAAGTGACTCGAATTTCTGGGAGGGTTCTGGAGGCCATTGTGTAACAATAAACTCAACTACAAAAATAAAGAGAATAAACTAAATGGCTTTTAGCTTACAATTGCTGCTAAAATTGTTAATACATGTATATTTAATAAAAAAATTAAAATGAAAGACCTAGTGATGCATCCATGTTTTGATTGGGTCCTTAGTGCAGGAAATGAATTGATATAATGTGTGATCCATTTCACACCCGTGACCCAACCCAACACACCGCTTAAAGCAAAATGTGGAACTTTATGATCAACAATGAGTTGAATTAATAATCAAAAACAAACGGAAGCTTTGTTTGGGTAAAACATATTTTAGGTAAATAAAGTAATTAATGAGTACACACCTTCTGTTTCATCTGTGAGATCCAACATGAAAATTAAAACAAAAATAGTATTAGATTTGTTGAATATAAAAAGATAAGATCAATTTAAGAAATATATGTTGTATATATTTGAGAAGTGTACCTTTCTTAAATATTAAGGATTGAAATAAAACTTAAAAATCATATCATTAATAGAAAAAGAGAGGGGAAACTTATTAAAATTTTATGAAAATTTTATGATTCTGTAAAAGTATATGCAACTGAACATCATAATATCACATGAATATACAATTAAATCTATAAACATAAATTTCTGGTTACACAGTCTTAAAATATGTTTGATAATAAGAAATATATTGGGAAGTCTTTAAGACAAAGTTTGTGTGGCATATTAAAAAATAAAGATATGAATGAACAGCAATAAAAAACTCACACAATTTTTTTAATAAATAACATCTAATACATTATATTTAAAAAAAAACATCGTTTTTTTCTTTTTTATCAAAGCTCCACTCATGCCTTATAATGAGCAAAGAAAATTGAAAGAATTGTCAAGAACATTTCTCTTTTTTTTGCCAGAATAAACATAAGGTTTGTGCAGACTAAAAATTGATAAATATACATAAAGCAACTACTGTTATATAATATATATATATATATATATATATATATATATATATATATATATATATATATATATATATATAAAATAAATCCCATCCACCAAACTACAGGGCAATACAAAATAATAATAATAATAATAGAAAATAAATAATATAAAACAATACAATCGGGTCCTAAATTTCCTTAAGTTTTAACGGTTAAATGTTGTATCATAATTTTAATGTTTTACTGTCATAGCTGAGACCATAAGATATAAATATATCCATGAAATTTACATTATTAATAAAAATGATTTAACAACATTAATAAATATAGACGGTCAAAAGCCATTTTTTTTTACTTCTACAACTCGTACAAATATAAAACTCGTATCCATGGCATTTTTCACTTATGAAAAGTTTACAATGTTTTATGATACACATACGCACTATACCTATAACTTTTAAGTTACTATTAATCTATTAATTTCTTTCTTTTTTTTTAAATGTTCCACCCATTTTGGTAAAAAAAATCGTTTTCTTCTGCAATGAAATATGTAAAAAAGAGAAAACGGAATGCTTTAAGATCTCTAAAATTACAAGCTTCAAAATTTAAATGTTTTCATGCACTGCATCGCAGATATTAATTATAAATATAAAATTTTCTTGTTGACATAAGTTCACTACCTATCAAATTTCCTATTTTACAGCCTACCACAAAATAGACAGACACATATGAGGCAGAAATAATATTATCCTTGAAAATAAAAATAAATAAAGTGCAAGTTCAGATTAAAGAGGTGAATTCGAAGCAATATAAGATATATGTCAAGTTGATATGGCTATATAGAAAAGACACACAACAGAATATAATAAACTATAAATCATGGTTAATATGACTCCATATCCCATAAAACGAGAACGCAATCCTAAATTCTATATCTTGCGTATCAAGCTAATAATCAGAAACTAATTAGTTTCCATTCAACAACTTTCAGCGTGCTGAAACTTACCTAGATAGAAATCAACAACTTACAACCTGCATAAAAAGCTTTTGGAGAAAAAAAACTTGAAAATGTGTTAAAAGGGCGAGTGTTTTTTTTCCCCAAAAAAGATGGTGTATCTTTTGCATTATCAAGGTTTTACGGAGCTATTGATCAATATATGATTATCTAGCAGTATATCGAGGGCTTAGTGCAAAACTGTTGTAACCCATATGTTCCCTAAAGATGGATCCCACCAAGCAGTCGATATTATGTCTAGACAGACGTTTATTAGTGGTTAGCATCAGATTAATATCTGTAGCATTTACAGGGAGATATTTCAACATTACTTTATTATAAGGTTGTAAATACTGTTATTGCAATATATGATACATATGGTTTGATAAAATATTACCAGTACAATATACCGGTCATATCTGTAGATTTAGTACAAATTTGGTATTAGTTTGCAGTCATGACTACACCTTTATAATGAACTTTAATGCTATCTTTCGGTACAAGAATAATGAACTAATTTTCCGGCATGATCTAATGCTAGTTTGAATAGATTTGTGACAGTCTATTTCCATATATATTTAATATTACGAGCAGTTATCTAATTTTTAGGCCATTATAACTTGCAACATTACCTTTCCCTGCAAACAATGTTGTTTACACTAAAGGATAAACGGGACTAGTCATATTCATTGCTTTCTAAGAACTAACTCGTCATACAAAACATGTGCAAGCACAACAGCTTTGATGCTGCTTGCAAACCTTATGGGCAATAGACTTCGTTTTTCTATTAAGCTTACATAGATTTCTAGCTTATATTTAAACTACAAGTGGGTCTTAAATCTATCCATTTTCTGATAAGGGTCTATCATTCAACAAGAATAGAACGTAATTCGAAAGTGTCCTTGCTGTCACTAAACCATACAAATATTTCTGAATTGTGTACCATTTTTAACCTATCCATGGTGTGACTGTTAATTTTTCCCTTGTATTATAAAAGTCAGAGAAAGTAGGCAAAATAACCTTAATGTCTAAGGTCAAAGGTCAAGGACAATCTGCCCCATCAGGATTTGTATTTAAACCAATGGTTAGTATAGTAATAGGAGAAATTCTTTGAAATTTTTAATTTAGAGAATTGAAAGTCCAAACTATTGAATAATCTGTTGTATATACCATAGGTCTAGTAAATAATATTTTAACCTGGCAAGTGGCCATGTAATACAGAACTTAGTCTAAGAAAAGAGTAGTGTGTGTGTGTGTATAAACCAACAACCGCAAACAGATACAAACATGCTACAAATAACACAAATAGTAGTTCCATCGTTTCTTACATGTATAACACTGCGCATGCTTGTTGTCAACCTCTTATACAAATCTTGTATTCAAAGACCTGCTAACCAATTCTCAGGAAAAAAAATTAGGTTGTCAGTCTTTCTGTAATTTTCTCATCTTGATTTAAAACTTTAACTCATACAATGTATAGGAAACTATAATGGCATTACGTAATGAAAAAAACTAAAGAGCCTTAAGATGAAAATCGGAAGTACATATAATAAAGTCATCCTAATACAAAAGGAAAATTCGTATAAAACATGTGACTGGGAACCAGTTTATAACACTGGCATCTGATTTGCTGAATCTTTCTCATAAATTTGAAATCAACCAATGACAATTCCCAATGTCTGTATCACTGGTTCCCAACCGCAAATCTTATGCTGGAGCCAAAACAGAATGAGCTGTAACTCTTCTGAAGTAGAAAGTGAAGACTAAAGAATCTTACACTAAATAATATATATACTGAAGAAACAAAAATTCAGAGTAATACATGTGTAAATATATGTTTTGATAAAAAAACTAACTACTGAACATTTGTGTGTGCAAAGATCTTAGAGAACTATCTAGCTTACATCAAGAGCTTCATGAACAAATAGTTTATCTCCCACAATATTTCATTATGAGATATAATTGTATTGCACAAAGTTTTGATATAATGATTTGATACACTTGAAGGGAATATTTCTCAATGGAAAAAAAATAAAAATACATTTTAGACAATATAACATAATGGAAAGTACTTTTTTCTTCTTCAAAAAATGAGTAGAAATACTTTGCAAGGAATTCTTTCATATAATCACATTAGTGCAGTAATGGGTTAACTCCTTTTATAATTTAATAGGAGTTAACATGTTACTGCACTAAGATGAAGATATAATGTTCAAAAATGACCATATGAGATAGAAAAGGAATGCATGAATTTTAACCTTTAATCTACAGGAACCAACAGATTAGTCTTTGCAACCCGAGTATGCAGCCAGGCCAGCCATTAGGCTCTTTATCTTATTACCATTTCATTCTAACAAAATACAGTCACATTTAGCTTTATAAAACAATAAAGAGAAAAAAATCAGGATTATTTCATCCTGATCCAGATCTTTTCTTAGTAAACATGGGGCCAGGTTAAGGGTTGATTAATCTTTTTAATTATTAATTAAAGACATAATGAGCATTGGTTTACTCATGTAAAGATTTGGAACATCTAGGGTTGTTGCTGTTTTTGTTTCGTCTTTAAATATGATTTATTTTATTTTTCCTTTCCTTTTGCAATGTGATTTTGTTACTGTTTTGGTGAATTATTCACCAAACATAAGGACTGAGTTCTTAGGCACATCTAAATTTTCTGACATTCTTATATTTCTGGCAAAATAATGAACAAGAACAGTTCATGCTTTACAAATAAATAATAAAAATCCATTTCAAGCAAGATTTAAAGCAAATGTTCTAGACTGTAATAAACCAAAAGTAAATTTACTTTCTAACTGAGGGTACAAAGTTTTTTATTCGTATTTTTGTACATCTGACCATCTATGCTCTATGAAAACTCAAAATGCATAGTTACGGTTAGAACTTGTGGAAATTTTTGTTTATTTTGTGTTGTCATTTTTTTTAATTAAACAAATTTTAACATTTTTTTGGGGTCATATCTCTGTAATGGACCACCTAACTGGTATTCCTGGACAACTAACTAGTAAATTACCAATTCATCCTCAAGTGACCCACTGCTAATCCCATATGATCTCTTAATCAGCAGTGAGATCTTACAGTCATTAAATTCAATGTCCAATATCTATAGTCACAGAGAAATTTCGACTCACTCGAGCATCAAACAAGCAACCCATGGACAATAAATAGTTGTTCTCTCTTTTGAGCTCAGCAGGCTGACTGATCAAGAAAGGCAGCAACACCCTTGTTTACGTTCTTTCATACATGAACACTTGGTTGGAAACACCAATCTTACAAACATAAGCTATCTCCATTGCTTTCTCATATGCATGATTATAGCTTTTCTTATTAACAGACATTTCTTATTAACAGCAAAGAGGGCTACATGCTTTGAAGCCTGCAAGTTTAACACTTGTATCACAGAGATCACCATCTCAATTACAAGAATAATTCTGATAAAAATGCACTTTCAATAGCACAAAGTAGCTCTCTTTTATAAACTCATTTTAAGGTTTTCTTCAAAATGTGGAAACGTTAATACTACTTATTCTTATTTCATTTTTTCTTGATACAGCCAATTTGGAGTTCGGCTGAACATAACTGTATTTACAACAGTTACTGTTAGCTGTAGGGGGCAGAATCAAACAGTACTTGAAAAAACAAATTGTGCTAATCTTAAGAAATAAGGTATGCAAAATTCCAAAAACTTTCTATTCTAACATGCACATGCATTTAGATTTACAATTAATTGAAACATCTAGAATATTACTTTAAAGGGATATTCAGGCAAAATATTGACAAAAATATGAAAATGATCTTTTCTAATCAACTTGCGCTAAAATGACATTTCCAAAAGTTCCAGCATGAATTTCTGTTTAAATTCTATATATTTTGGGTTTGAAGCATAAATATATCTATATATGTTGAACAAAATTTAGACGCCAATAGAATAGCCGAATATTTTTAAAACAAGTCAGGTGACTTGAACAAATCCTTGAAGTTACATTAACAGATACTGTGGATATTGTATGATTGAAACAAGTCAAAATCATTCATTTGATATGTTCTTTAACGTTTCCAGAGTTCACTGTGACAACTATTGTGAAATTCTAGCGCTCTAACCTGACCCACGCGGGTGAGGTTATAAAACCGCCATTTTATTCTTTATATGGAGAAAAGTTTTGTTCGTTTGACTTTCTAATATATTCATTTTGAGGGCATTTACAGAATTAGGAATGAAAAATTCAAAACTAAGAAATGAAAATTTTGCCTGTGTCTCCCTTTAAATGGTGAAAAATAACTTGATTAAACTACATTATATTTGATATCATTATCGTGTGCTCAAAGAACATTTCTTAAACATGTAACATATTGCACTATTATTTGCACCTATTTTCGGTTAATCCAGAAAAAAATGACCCCATGTTAGACAGTAACAGTAAACTTCCACCGCATGCCAAACAGTTATCCAAAACCGACACTTTGGGGGTTAAAACACTTCAATTAAATTTGGAACCAATCTTCAATTCTGACAGAAAAAAATTTATAAAAATCAGAAACCAGTCTAAAGTTTGATATTTTGATTGGTTGAATGATTTCTAAATTTTAGAAATTGACCAATTTGAGAAATTCTTTACTACGACTATTCTTGAAAATCAAAGTTTATAACTTTTGACTATTTTTTCTGTTAAATAACTTGATATTGATAAAAAAGAACAGTCATGTGTGCAAGTAACCCTAATCTCAAATAATATTGTTTTTTTATCTATTTATTATATGCTTTATAAAAAAACAACTGATATTTCACTGTTTGAAACAATGAAATAATCAATTTGATTTCACAGTTTTAAATTTAAGCCCGTTACATTGTTTCAGTGAAATACCAGTGTGCAAGTCAGTCCCGGAAACCAACTTAATGACATGATGTTGTAAATGACGTCACATTGTATCATTGTTTGGCGCGCTTTTCATTCAAGGTAGGTTTTTTTTAAACGTTTCTTTGCATATAATAAAAAGAAAATTTGCTTAGTTTTAGTGAAATATATTTCACCTCGCGAACACCATAAATTTAAATTTCACTAGTGACTGTGCCACTCGTGAAATATATCTTTTGGCACTCAGCGAAATATATCTTACACTGAACTAAACAAATATCCTCTATTTATTTTGGTTTCACAAAATCAATAGAAAATGAGCAGAACTGTATTTCATGAGAGACAGCCAGTGATTTGAGAGAAGCAAAATAGCATTAAATATGGCCATAATTCTACTAATTTATAGCACAACTGTATCAAATAACAGTAAGTCTACCCAACGTTTTTTGGGGATTCAAAAACCTAACTTTAACAATTATTATAGTTCAATGCACATGCAACAAAATTAATAACTTAAATACAAAAATTTTCTTGCATCTATCTACATTTTTTTTTTCATTCGTTAGAGAAAACAACAAAAATCTGAACTAAGTTTTAATTACCAAAAAAATGAAAAAAGATAATAATACTGACATGGTATTATTTAAACCTAAACTATTGATTATGAAAAACATTCGCCAAATTAAGGTGGTTATATACATGAACAAGCAGTGCTGTACAGTGGAAACATTGGATCTACCTTTCAAGGACCCATCTCTATTGAAGTATAATTCACCGAAAATTTTGGCGATCTGTGTCTTGGCATGATCTGGATTCGATGAACCATGAACAGCGTTTTTAAGTTTGTCACTTCCATACAATGCTCTGATCCTGAAAGCAGAAAATTATAAAAATAAGAACATCTAGTGCTAAAAATAGAAACCTTAGGCTAAAAATAGAAATTTCTTATGCTAAAATTAGATATTTTGATGCTAAAAATAGATTTATTACTGCTCTAATACTGTGTAACACATCAAACTGAAAGCAAATGTAAGCAAACTATAAAATCAATCCAAATCTGTGAAATCTCAAATGTGTAACTCTCAGAATTAAACACTAGCATGCAATATTTTCGTAAATACAATAATTATAAACTGAAAAAATTAATCAGTCAAGAACTTTCTTATTGTGTATTGATAGATAATATGAAACAAAAAATCTCAATTATACAAATAAACAACTGTTATATGTAATATTTCATAAATTGGAAAAAGGACCACTTTCCATACAAAAATACCCTAGCCAATTACTTAATAATAATTGTCCAAATAATGTGTATAGATAGTTCCAAACCATGCATGCAAAGTTTTACTGGAAAAGCTCAACATTTTTCATAAATAGTAAGCCTGAACAAAAAACTAATCTCAAAAGATAAGTTGTGACAAATTTAAATTCTATTTTTTTCCCTCTCTCTCTTCTCTTTTAATGGGAAATTATCTAAAATTTATATAAATAATTATGAACATGAACCAAACACAATAAAAGATGCTTCCTTGACTGCTCTTTATAGTAAAACAAGAGTATTACGTTAAAATTTAAAGAATGATAACAAAGGGAAATAATTAAGTACAAATTCAGACTAGTTATGTTCCTTTGTCAGAGAACTATAATTATGACCCTGACCTTGAAGATGTGTTTCAAGTGAATAACTTTACTGGTTATGGAAATAAAACCTGTGTGCAAACCTTTACCATTAGTAATTTTGTATGATAATAACAATGTGGTGAAATACAGTACAATTCCAAGCTAGAGTTATAACACTTGGACAGTGAACTATAGTTGTACTCCTGAATATAACTGTGAAGTTTCAAGTGAAAAAGTTTGACCAACTTTTGTTAACAAGATATTTACCTAAATGCAAAATAAAACCAGAACCAAGTGATGTGTTCAAGACACCAGTGTGAAAAAGAAAGAACCACTATTATTTTGTTCAGTGGAGCTAAAAACAGTCAGAAAGATTATACAACAGATAGAAAGAAGATTATATATTACATCTAAGAAACATCTGCCTAAATATAACCATATATTTACATGCATAACCATATATTTACATGCATAACCATATATTTACATGCTTAACCATATATTTACATGCATAATAAAATCATTATAAAAAAAAGAAAGAACAATCTCTGAATATGATATCAAATTTATTCTTTGCTCTATAAAAATCATAAGGAACATAATAAAGGTTTTTTAAGGTCTCTATTTTTCAGGTATTCTAAAATCATCATTTAAAATTGAATGATGGCAAACAAAATAGAGGTGAACAAAATAAAAATCAAATTAAACTGAACAGAGCATTGAAAATAGGTCTACATGAACTTCTGATCAAAGGTATGAAATAAATGATGAACAGCTTCAAATTGAGCTTCTAAGGGGAGGAGTGTAGCCTAGTGGTGACAACTAGGGGATCACAACATCACTAAAATGCCAGCTAACACATAACAAGTGATAATAAATTGATAATGAAAAATATATTGACTCCAGTGAAATATTATTATCTTGGGTTGTAATAAAAGGGAATCTAGCTATTCTAAACCACCAATGACCACATAACAAAATACTATTTTAATCAATGATAACATCTAAAAGAGATTTACATGTTACGATGTATTTTGTTGTAAAACTCTACACCAAAGTTGCAGCTATACCTATTGTATGTCTAGTACTGGGGAGAGAGGGAATCTACAACCTTTTATTCTCTAACAGAAAAATCTACATTCTGTGAATTTTTGGTGGGTTTTAAATGTCACACAAACGCTAGTGTCATAAATTATAATACAAAAGACCGGTGGGGACATTTCTACTTCATGAATTCCTGATTTCATCTTCATGAAACAATTTCGTGAATTCGTGAAGTTGAAATCGCGAATTCATGAAGTTAAAATCGTGAATTGATGACGTTGAAATCATGAATTCGTGAAGTTGAAATAGTCCTACAGTTTTTTTGTAATATAATGAGTTTTCTACTTTATTGATGTATAGTGTGACATTTGGGAGATCTTCTCTGTGCATTATATTGCACACTAGCAGGCATCTGAGAAGAAGCAAAGACTCTCCCAACCTTTTATAACATAGCTTGAATTAAACTTTCAGATATGAAAAACTCAAAAGTCCTTGGAAGATTTATAAGTTACCCACTGTTAGGCACTGCAGTAATTGGTAACCACTTGGGCAAAAGATATTCTTAATTATACATTTGTATACATTTAAGTTATGGTCACAGACTAGTTTTTAACCAAGCTTAAATTGTAAGAAAAAAACTCACACCATTCCGTTTGCTTATAGTAACATTGTAATGTAACGACTTAATCTTGTTTTATCTTTATATTTATTACAATAATTACGATAATCATTACTTTGATCCTTATGCCTGTTGATACCATCTGATTCTACCCATGTAATCAGTACATACCAAGATCAGCAAGCTTATTTCGAGGGTTGATCACAAAACTGCAGTTACTTTTATGAAAAAAAGGAGGACTTACAACAGTTTTGCAATCAGCCCTCCATTTGTGCCGTCTCATCATGGTCGGCACTGTTTGCTGCTCAGTCTTACATTATTTTGAAATTTTCTCTAAAAAATGATGAATGATCTTTTCGGAATTGGAGATGGACTTAAGAGATGGAAAAGTCCATTTAAAGATATTAATAATGGTAAGAGTTAAAATTGAAAACAATAACGAAAAGGTTCCACAAAATGTGCACAAAACTTTCAATCTAAAAACAATTAATATAATATTAATAAGTAATAATTTAAAAAAAAAACCCAGCAAGAAACAGATTAGTATTGGACATTATAAACAAATTGTAGGAGTTCTAAGTTGAAATAATCATCATTAAGAAGATTGCTAAGTATATGATAGTGTAATTTTTGTGCAGCATGATGAAGATTTTACTTTGTATTTTAGTCTCTATCTCTTGCTTTTTGTCTTTCCTACTTTTCTATGTGTCTTTAAATAGATCACCGTCTTTTTTTTTATTATTATTGGGTTTTATGTCCCACAAACACAGTACAGGTCATATGGCGACTTTGCAGCTTTACTGATGGAGGCAGATCTAAGGTGCCCCTCTGTGCATTATTTCAGGCACAAACAGGCACCAGAGTAGAACCAAAGACATTCCGTAAGGTATTATCTGGATTATCTTAGGTTTCTCACATGATAGAATCAGAAGATGTTCACGTTGCTTGGACCTTAAGCCGCGAGAGGCAAGAGTTGGTGATTTATGTCAACAACCTTAACCAGGTGGCCATGGACAGCCTCTTTTTGCCACCTTGCATGCTTCATGGCCTTGTACATATAAATAAGCCACAATGCAAATTAACTGTGAAATAAGATTTAAACTCTTTGTAGCCTGTTGAAACTGAAAATGATTAGCTTTTGCCACCAGTATAGAGCCAGACCAGCCTGTATGTCTGTGCATTCTTACCAGGTTCAATACTGTTGGTAGCTCAATTTTTGTATTTTGATCCTGAAATCCCCTTAAACTTTGAATGAACTGTTCTAAATACAAACTTTGGCAAATCCATTACACAAATTCAGAAGGTTTAGGGTTAAAAAGGTTGTTAATTTGTGATAAATACAAATGACACAAAAAGGTAGGTAGGTGAAGCTGTGACAATTATAAGGACAAGGACAAGTTCAAGAACTGTACAAAAATATATATATAAAGTAAAAAATAACAACTAAAAAATAAATTCAAACAAAATATTTCTGCATAATATGCCACTGTGAGTGTAAAATGATAAAAAATAAACAAAAACAGGCTGACATTTTGCAGAGGGTAATTGTGATAAAATGTGAGCAAATTGATTAATTTGGGATAATCAATCATTGATTGCTTTGGAATGATCAATAATTAATTAATTTGGGATAATCAATTATTGATAAATTTTGGGATGATCAATCATAGATTTATTTGGAATGATTAATAATTAATCAATTTCGGATCATCAATCATTGATTAATTTTGGGATGATCAATCATAGATTAATTTGGAATGATTAATCAATTTCAGATAATCAATCATTGATTAATTTTGGGATGATCAATCATAGATTAATTTGGAATGATAAATAATTAATTAATTTTTTGGGATAATCAATCACTGATTAATTTTGGATAATCATTTGGGATAATCAATTATTGATTAATTTTGGAATGATCAATTATTGAATGATTTGGGATAATCAATCATACTTACGGAAGATCAGTTCTGAAATTGCAACAGACATAGGCCTCTTATATCAACGTTAAACTTAAAATATTTCACCAGAAGAGTTTTGTAGATCTCAATATAAATTATAATGGAAAACTTATATGAGTTCTCCAGTCTCCTCAATGGTATTTTTAACACATTAAACTAAAAGATTTTTAACATATTATACTAAATACTTAAGCCTTTATAAGGTAAAATTAGATATAAAAAAAAAAAATTGCTTAGGGAGATTTTTTTTCTCAATAAGGTTTCATAGTAAATTCATGCCATTTCCACATTGGGAATTTTAAACAAACAAGTGTTTCCAAAGGGATTCATCAACTGAATAAAATATATCATGGGATTTTTAACAAAAAATATAATATAACAATCCCTATGGAAATTTATACAATATGAGTGTTTGAAATTATTTTTTGTGCAATAGGTTTGCAGTATTTCAAATGAATCGCAACACATTTACTTTGGTAGATCGGCAAACTGTAAATTGGCCGCGTCTGATCAATTTAATTTTGTAAATACATACAAATAAACTGAAATAACCTATACTCAGCTATAGTAAAACTAAAGGAGTTTCTATCACAAGTTGACATAACTAAGACTGAGACAAAAATAAAAATGTCATGGGAGGTTTGCTTCCCGTAGCATTAAGACAATTTAAGTTTTAAATTAAAAAAGTTCTGTTTCACATAAAACTGCTGGTACCCAATAAGATCCCTATAAATTAATTATCATAATCATAAGTGTAATCAAATTTATGAGCTAAATTGACATTATATATATATCAAAATTAAAGGGAACTCCACTGAGGTTTTTTGACATGATGAGACTGGAAATAATTTTTTGAGATTACTTATATATTTGACGTAAGTCAATCAAGACCAATGACATGTGTGAAAAATTTCAGATCATTTAATTACTTGCTTCATTATCACCACGAACAAAATTTAAATTTCAATTATTCTAATTGTGAAAAATGTCCCAAAATTATAAAGCATCGCCGCTTTGCACTTAAATCGGGCAAAGTTTAGCACCAAAAAAAAAAACAAATTCAATTTCTTTCTGAGTGTATTTCCTTAATTTTCTTTTGAATATCTTTCTATTTTAAGTCCCTCAGTAGATCTAGCTATGTCAAAAAGTCAAATTGAAATTTTCGGACTTTTGGACCTCAGTGGAGTTGCTTTAAAAACAGTTTGAAGGAATTTATTATTACATAAAAGGTACACATAAAGGTTATCAATTTGAATTTTCACAACAATAAGAAAGAGAATATTGTTTCAAGTACTACATGACAGAGTTTCATGTTGTTTTTTCCTCATCGCATAATATAGCGTACACTCATAATATTTACAGCTGTGTTTCCCTATTAATACTCACATTTGTTCGCTACTGAAACGTTGAAAAGAATTATCGTAAAATATCTATAGATGCAAGTTTTGCGTAAATAAAATATTAGTTCTGTATTAGTTCTCATAAACATATAACTAAATGATATGCGTGTTTTTCGATTTAAATAACAAATATATTGAAGAATATAATTTAAAAATCATGTGATGAATCAAAATTTGTTTGTTTTAAAGTATAGTATCATTTTTGATGCTGATTTTAACCAAATTGTCTGGTTATCTGACTGCAGTAAATCTACCGAAACCGGCTTTCCCGGATAATAAACCAGTTAATATGCACCAATTTCTCTGACAGTGACAGACTACTAATCTGACATGATTTCTGAATCAGCTGTGAGAGACAAATCACCATTAGACTCATTGTCCCAGATTAATTGTCATGGAAAAACATTGCTTCCCCTCACATGAGGATTGAACTAGCCATTTTCTGGGTTACTAAACTAGTGCTTTCGTTATTGAGTTTTAAGTGGCTGCAGTCGTCATGCATCTCAAATTATAATTTCAAAAAAGGTTTCATGCTTATGAAATCTAAAAGGCTTAATAACCATGCTTTTCTATTGCAGGATAATGCAAAAAAAAATCCATACCATGAAAAACTAAGTAAGGTTGGTGATTGTACACAATAAACAATTGTAAAAATTAAAAAAAATCAGGTTATATAATGTATGTATATATGAGTACAAATGGAAGTATACTTGGAAGTATAAAAATAAATATGTTTATTTCATGAAATCATTTTTAAAAAATTATTCAACAGAAAAAAAATCATAGATCTTTGATGAAATAGAGAAAAAAAAACATAATTGCTTAAGAGAGCCTAAAATGACAAAATTGTAAATGTTGCAGGCTTGGTTTGATTGAGTCTTCTATGGATGGTACTGGAAAGTGCAAGTTACCGTCCACACCCCCTAGCACAGGCTTCAGCAGAATTCAACATTTTAACATAACAAGAGCTGTCGGAAGGACAGCACGCTCGACTATTCTAAGTGCTTGATAGTTAAAGAGTCTTGATAATGTTAAATTTTCTAAGTTCACAAAAGGGCTAGTTTTTTTTATAAATTCATGTTATAGGCCTTAAAGAGAGTCTAATTATACAGTATTGGCTTGACTATTTGGAAGGTAATGTCACAAGGGTGTTTTATTGAGTATAATAATACTAATTACCTATGAATACATAAAATTGACAGAAAAGGTACAAAGGCTTGTTATTAAGATGTTTTATCAAGTAAATCACTGTTTATTATTATGAATGCATAAAATTGTCCCAAAAAAGGCACAAACCCTTCAGTAGTTATGGCGATAACAGCTTACAAGCAAAACTTTACCATGAATTTTTTAAGTTGAAAAAGGGAAGAAAAATCAGCCTAAATGCAAGATAGAATTATGGATCTTTGTCAGTGACCTACAATTCTGACCCTAAATGCATATGTGAAGTTTTAAATAAATATCTTTCATAGTTATTGAGATATGTAAAACTTGCATGTAAACATTAACCAAGAGACTAAGTAGAAAAGGGGATATGAATCAGCCTTAATGCAAGATAGAGTTATGGAACTTGGTCAGTGACATACAATTATGACCCTCAAATTATGACCCTAAGTACATGTGTAAAGTTTCAAGGAAATATCTCTGAAGACCTTTAACCTTTAACCAAAATCTTTAAGTTTCAAAGAGGAAAATAATTCTGCAAATATTGCAGACAGAGTTATGCAATTTTGCAAAATGATGTACATTGTTACTATAAAACAGTATTGTAAATTTCAATTGAATATCTCAAGCAATAATTGAGATATTTGACTTTACAAAAAAAACTTTTACCAAAATTTCTAAGTTTCAAAGGGGCATAATTCCGTCAATATTGTAGGCAGAGTTATCCAACTTGTCAATCTGATGTACATTATTACTATAAATAAGTATTGTAAGTTTCAATTGAATATCTCAAACAATAATTGAGATATTTGTCTTAACAAAAAACTTTAATGGATATCTTAATTTGTGTCCAGACAATGCATTTGAAAACATTTACAAGATTTCTTTTAAAATACTTAAAATCTTCAGTCTGACCTTCAGAGTCTTTGCAAACTGTCTGATAGCTGTGAAATTCAATGCATTTGCTATTTTCAAAAATTTTCAGTTCATTATAGATACATACTGTAAAATCAATATTATTCATGGGGCTCTAATTTTTGTGTTTTTTCAATGATATGTCAAACCACAAATTCTAATATCCAACAAAAATTCATTCCATATGCTTTATATTACATTATTTGCATTTTAATCATCTGCAGAAACAGACAATTTATGAAAATATCATTTTTGACAAACCCACGAAATTTCATGCCCACGAAATTAAGTGAATTTATAGTAAATGTAAGATTATTCACAAATACAGTTTGTCATGAAATACTCATCATTTTCTTTTATTTTTGTTGTTGTTGATATTTCAAATGATATTTTCTGAGAACTGGACTCTTAAAGCAAGTTTCTTTCAAATTTTATGAAAAAAAAACCCAAAAACAATTTACTCTACAAAATATGGTATTTAAGACTCTTACTAGTTAATTAAAAGGAAATTATTAAAAAAGGTAAAATTTCAGTTTTATTACTTAAGCCTTACATTTGATATATATCTTTTAATTCTAATATCATGAATATTGTCAACTAAATGTCAAATATTGATTCATTCAGTTAGAAATCCCTACCAATTACAAATAAAATATGTTGATACCATGTTATGCAAACCACACTAAACCATTAATCACTGATGACTAAATATTGTACAATTAAGTCTATTAACAAACTAATAAACATGTTATAAATTTCTAATTGATATTCTTTATTGATATAAAGGTTTAAAATATATTACAGACAAAACTTTTTTCAACTGGTTCAAACTATGTTAAACCATTTCCCTGCAGGAACCAAAAAGTGATAACCCTTTGCCTCCAGCATAGAATCACAAGGCCCAGCCTCAATTGATAATTTTATATAATACAATGTCAGGTAAAAAACAAAACAAATCAGCTTGTTAAGCTAACATAGATAATAAGTACTGATTTTTTTTTTATTATCATTATCTAACAGGATAGAACTTTTGTTTATCATGATATCATGGCACTATTAAAGTTCACATCTTCATCTTCATGACTTGATTACATAAAGTTAAAAGTTTTCCTTTTACGCAGAAATTATGTTGTTTTTAGAAATTTTCCGACAAATATTCTTCTTTCTAACTATAAATAACAATTCTGATTCACAGCAGTTTGAAACAAAAAGCTGAAAAGCATGTTCTTTAAGATAATTAATGAAAAAAAAAGGTTAAAAAACAAACAAAACAAAAAAATCTGAATTTCTGATTAACCTTTTAACAAACAAAAAATTCTATTATGTGAAAAAGCAAATATTTATGGTTCAACACTATAAAATTTCAACATGAAATAAATACATTTCTGTTTGAAATTTTTGTTTTTAATTCCACAATTTTCATGTAAAAAGCTGTATAGAAATAATATCCAATTAATTTCCTTAATTCAAATACCAGTTATGTAAAGAAGAAATAAAAAATATAATTCAGACAAAACTTCCAATTTACAGTGTTTTTTTCTTTTCCATTAATACCTTAAGTTTCTGTTCAAACAAAATAGTAACTGGAATAGTATACTGAATATAACATTTTGCCTATTGGGCGCAAATGAATCAATCGTTGCGATCTGTGCACACCAAGATCAGCCAGCACATCTTTGCCTTCCGATCAAGACCTGCACTGTTCGTTATTCAGTCAATTATTTATTTAAAATGTATCCCTAAAATTGATATATGAAATCAAATCGTTGAGATCTGTGTTTTATCCCGATTAAAGCGTTGGACAAGTTCATTTCCGATATTTAGTTGGAGAAAGGTTTTTATTACATGCTTTTCGATGGATTATAGAAATATATCAGATTTATAAACTGGTAATTTCACTGTTTGAAACAGTGAAATTATCAATTTGATAATTTCACTGTTTTGAATTTAAGCCCGTTACGTTGTCTCAGAGAAATACCAGCGTGCACAGTACTGGGAAACCAGCTTAATGACGTGACGTCCTAAATGACGTCACGTTGTATTAGAATTTGGCGCGCTTTTCATTTAGTACTAGGATAAAATGTCTTTTTAAACGTTTCTTAGCATGTAATAAAAAGAAAATTTGTTTAGTTAAGTGTAAGATCGCAATATATTTCACCTCGTGAACACCAAAAGTTCATATTTCACTCGTGGCTGCGCCACTCGTGAAATATACCTTTTGGTGCTCACTCGGTGAAATATATTCCGATCTTACACTGAACTTAACAAATATCCTCTATATAAAATAAAATGTTCCCCAAAAATGATATATGGTTTTGTCCCGATTAAAGAGATGGACAAGTCCATTTCAGATATTTAGGGGAGGGGGAAGAAAAGTTTATAAAATACTTACGTATCTACATCAGCTTCCTTTGCCTGTGATGGGTCAGTGGGTCCAATAAGGGATCTCCATCCGTCCACAGCCCCTTCTCTAGATAGCACCATGAAGCATGTGGGTCCACTGTTATATCAAACATAAAACATTTCATAATCAATGGTGTAGAATAGTTTATACAGAATTTAATTAAGTTTGATAATGAAAGCTAAATGCTTTTAAACACTCTCTTAAATAAGTTATTTATCAAACCAGTACTGAGCAATGAGTGTAAAGTTTTTAGTGCTAAAGGAAACAATGGCCTGCCCCTGGCCAGACTGAGTTTGAACACATATGGAAAAGGATCCTTTGATTTACTCATCTGAAGCCTGTACCAAAGCATGCTTAAAATCCTAATTCAAACCTACTTAGAAACAGTTGAGTATATTTTGTTAAGATATATTATATATATTGCTTGATAGTAAAACAAGAGCCTGGATGATGTAGAATTTTCTTATTTCAAAAAGGGCTATAATTCTGTCAATTTCCATTTTAGAAATATATATGAGTCTTGCAAAGTGACCTATTATGCTCTAAAATAAGCATGTGAAGGTTCAACTTGTTCCATTCAGTTGTTCAAGAGAATTTGCCAACTTGCATGCAATAACTTAATTGTGACGGTGACGGTGATGCTGACGCTTGGGTGAGTACAATAACTCTCCCTATTACTCAAAATGGCAAGCTAATAAATGTATCTATCACTAACCTTGTCATGTGGTCTACAAGTTCATTATAATATTCCTTGTCTTTGTGGTCTGCATAGAACTCTTCGGCAATTTCTTTAGATAACGTGGTTTCTTTTCTCGCAGCAATTCTGAATCCAGCCTCGTGAATTTTGTCAATAATCTCATCTGAAATTAGTTAATACCAGATTTATTTTAAATTGCAGATTTAACTGACAACTTCAGGTACAAAACTGGTAATGATGACACCGTCACTTCCCATGTTTCGTTTGCTTGTCATCAGTTGTTTTCATTTTATGTCAGAAGTTTTTTCAGTATAATTGTATACAAAGCTATAAACTTATTGGCACACTGTCATCTGAAATTTCAACATAAACCTAATTTTTTACACATGCTTTTCATGCTTTATGTAAATAATCCATGTACATATATTTAGAAAGTTACCAAGCCTGGGCAATCAGAGAATAGGTGGCCTATATGGTGTCAGCTTCTTATCCTAGAGAACATAGGTTTGAGTTCATATAAAGCCATATACAGAAAATTAATCAAATTTAAACTTGTGTTTTATATCTTTACCCAGTGGCAACTGAATCTACCCATGCAACAAGTAGATATCTGCTGTCTGATATGATGGTCTACACTAGTTGCTTTTCTGAGGCAGTACTAATTTTGATTTCTTTTTTCCCAAAAAAATGTTGTATGCAGTGCTTTTTTCACTTTTAGGGGAATGGTGGCAGGGCACATGGAAAGAGGAAAATTGTGTAGCAGAGCGGAAAAAAGAGAAATTAAGAAATGAATAAAATAGTCAATTTGATGTCAAATTGAGATTCAATACCAATATTTGTTAGACAACAATGCCCTTCTTAGTCTCACTAATATGATAAAATAGGTCTCAAGAGAAAAAAAAAATTCTTTGAAAATGAGATTTTTTTCAGAAATAGGTGAAAAAAACATATACTTTTGTGGAAGATAACTTTTGCCCCAAATTGGCCCTAAAGAAAGCACTGAGATTTAAGATATTTAGCAAGGTGAGTGTTAAATGACATACCTTTGGTACCATAAGCATCTGGTTTGATAACAGCAACAGTTTGTTCCATTGGGAAGAAGTATTCTATTTCTTTCTTGGCCGTTTCTTCAGAGTCCGAGCCGTGTAACATATTTATCTGTGCACCCTCCTCTGAAAACTGTGCCCTCAAACTGTAACACAAAATAAATGATAAAGATATATATGCAGTCAAATTCCATACACTTCAACTCTTAGGGCCTCATGCAAATACATGTGAACTTTTTTTGATGATCAAGTGGGAGATTTTTCTTCAAAGAGTGGGAGATTTTAGAATTTGCAATAAACAAAGAAGGAAGTTCTGTCCTCAAAAATAGGGAGATTTCTTTAATTTGTGAAAATACCTCTTCAAAAAAATCTTTGACAATATGGCTGCAGAAAGTGGGAGTCTAACACTAAAAGTGGGAGAGTTCACACGTATGCATGCAAATTTGTCTGCTTAGAGTACAGACAATACTAAAAAAAAAAGTGTACCAAACAGTTTTCTATCTCAATGAACATACACAGATTACATTAAAACAGAGAAGATTGAGGTATAAGCTAAATTAATAGAACTGAACCTTTCTGGTGCTTTCTCCTTTGCTTCTTCAACCTTAGTTGGTCCTAACATTTCTCTCCAGCCTGATATAGCCTCTTCTCTAGCCAAACCAAGTGCCAATAGAGGACCACTGAAAGTAAAATCACAAAATATCTGAATATGTAAAGCTATTAATACCTTACAAATGTTTGGGTTTTTTATTTGTTGTTTTTTAAATTGAAAATATCATTACTAGGTTTAAAAATAGAGAATACCATGCAAGTGTCTGATATTATAAAAATTTATCAGCCTCACCTTTCATTTTTTTCATGCCAAGACTGATCAATTTTATAACAATGTAATGACATGATAAAAATACATATTAGGAAAAGAAAAAGATTAATTTTTTTGTTTAATTTTCATTACATAAGCACAAAGAAACAGAAATAACAATAATCTATGTCAATGGACACATTAAAACATAATTCATACATATGTTACTCGTCAATGGACACATTAAAACATAATTCATACATATGTTACTCGTCAATGGACACATTAAAACATAATTCATACATATGTTACAAATTCCTCCAATTAAAAGATGCTCCACTTCATCACCACAACTTCCACCCCCTAAATCTCAAGTTCATTCTGAAATACACCCTAAACTCCAATTTCCCCCACCCAAACCCCTTTAAAATGGTAAAACATACAGCCTCAGCCCTTTGCCCTGCTGGTCGCAACTTATTATACCCAATGGGATCAGTGCAGAATAAAATCAGCTAGCACATCCCTGTCGTCTCTACTGTGTACTATTCAGTGTATATTTTGAAAAATAAAATCCTTCAAATGGTTTTGTCGGGACTGAATGATGGACAAGTCCATTTCAGATATTTAGGAGGGAGATTGAATGATGGACAAGCCCATTTCAGATATTCGGGGGGGGGGGGGAGACTGAAAGATGGACAAGTCAATTTTAAATATTTAGGAGGCAGGTATGATAAACCTGACCATATTTATAGCCACCATCATTGACTTACCTGGACATTCTAGTTGTAAGTTCTTCAAAGTACTCTTGACCCTGGTGTTCTTTGTAAAATTCTTCTGCTTGTTCCTTTGTGAGGTGAATCTCTTTAGACATAGCAACTTTGAATCCTGACTCACGAATCTTGGCGAGAATTTGATCTATATAAATAGATAAAAGACTAAAATTAATTCTCTCAACTGTTATATAGTGTTTATTCTATTTTATTTCTTAATTTTTACTTTTTGGTTAGGTTATAAGTAACACCAGTAACATTAAGGTTATATGGCAATTTTACAGCTTTGATGGAGCAGAAAAAACAGTTTATCCCCCACCACCAACTCATCCCTGACAATTCAGGTTTATAGAGAATTTATTTTAGTTCCATTATGTGGAAGCTATAAGCTTATAGACACACTGTAGAATCCTTTCCTGGAACCAACCAGTACTGACCAATGAGTGAAAAGTTGCTTGCTCAAGGAAACAACAAAATGCCCCTGATTCTTCTACATTATGCTTACTTATGATAGAATTGAATTTAAAATTCTTACATACAGACATTCCTCAAGAGCAATAAAAAACAACAAAAAAACAATTCTTCAAATTGAAATCAGAAACTTGGATCAGCAAGTCTAATAATGACCATGATTTCATGTTTATTCAATTCCTAAAAGCAATCCAGATGGACCTTATTATAAATTTCCATCTGCATCTAGACTTAACTATTTCTCCCCTTTCTTTCCCCCTACTAGTCCCCGGCCCAACTGCTACTCATACCTTTGTTATTTTTATAAGCATCTGGTCTGACAAGGGCCAGTGTTCTCTGAAGTTTTGGTTTCCCTTCAACCTTTGGTGCAACAAAGTCTGGGAAGAAAAATGCAAGTTCTCTGGCAGCAGTGTCTGACGAGTCGCTCCCGTGTACAGCGTTCATGTACTTCTCTTGACCAAACTTGGCGCGTAAACTAAAAAATAAGAGGTCAAAATATTTTCATTACACTGATTCTATAATTATTTTACAGTCATATTTGAAACAGCCTACCTTGAATTGGGCTATTTGTATGCAAAATTTCAGTTCATTTGATTTTACATAATAAACATTTTAATTAACCAAAATGAAAAGCATTTAAAAGCTTTAAACTATGATTGAACTAAAATCACACAAAAACAAGAGCCGGTCCAACCAAATGATGCTCCCTGAATAGGTTTTGGATACACAGAAGTAGTTTCTTGTTGTATCTCTTGTAGTTCCAGACAAAATTCAAAGTGGAAAAAATGAAATAAAAGGGCAATAACTCCAAAATTAGACTAGGCAGACTTACAGTTCTTATGCACTGCACTTTCGCTCAATGAGATGTATCTAACTACAAAATTTCATGCTGATACCTCTTGTAGTTTAAGAATTATGTCCGAGACAAGAAAATGAGGACAGACGGACAAAGTGGCAAATACATGCTCTTCCTTCGGTGAGCATAAAAATCTTCATATTAATCCGGAGTTTATTCTATTATTACTGATTGCGTATTTTTCAATTTTTAGTGCTAAAGCTGATCTAATTGTAAGATTTTCATTTCTTTGTTTGTTTTGATTTTTAGGCCATTTTGGACGTCAAATGAGACCCTTAAAAATTAATGTAACTATACAATGTAAAACTATCCTACCTTTCAGGAGCAGCTTCCTTTGCATCCTCTACTTCAGGTGGACCAATCAGATCTCTGAATTCCTTGATAATGTTTTCACCTGTCTTTCCTTTAGTAATAGCCAGTACAATACTTGGACTACTTGTCATGAAAGCACAGAGTTCCTCAAAGAATGGCTGTAAATAAATATAAGAAATTCATTTTTTTTTTTTGTAAAATTAAAAGTACCTTAACAAACTGGTGGGGACTGAATAGGAACTGATATAAGTAATATTATTTCTTTACTAATGTTTTCCAATCCAATCTTTCTTTGTTGAAAAATGATAATGTTGTATAAATAGAGGATATTGAATGAGTGTAAGTTCAATACTGAATTTATTGCACGAGTTGAATAAAATTATATTATGCGAGCCTCTGGCGAGCATAATATTATTTTATTCAACGAGTGCAATAAATTCAGAAATGAACTTACACGAATTTAATATTCTATTTATCACATACCAAAAATAAATACAGTTTAAAGTGAAATAAGAGTCATTTTTCATTGACGCGCATATAGTATAACGCCAACATTTAGCGCGTCTTTACACTATGTTTGTATAACGCTAATGACGTCACGTCAAAATATATGCACGGCCGTGCAATACCATATTTATGGAGTCACAAAATCGGCACGGGTGTGTGATAAGTACAATTTATCCAATAAATTCAGTTGAAACAAATTTGGTGAAAAGGTTCCAGCCCAGTATTACTTTGCCAACAAAAGTATCTACCTATTCTTGACAAAAACAAGAGCGATCAGTAGGAGAGCATGCTCAACTATTCTCATACTTGATAGTATAACAAAAGCCTGAATAATGTGAATTCTTTAAGTTCAAAAGGGGTCATAATTCTGACAAAATCCAAATTGGAGTTCTGGGCCTTGGATAGTGACCTCTTATTATGCTCTCAAATAAATGTGTGAAGTTTTATGGGGGGGAGGGGTGTTTTACCTCATCTTGTAGGTGGGTGTATACATTCTTCACTTCATCATCTGTCAATTGTCTCTCCTCTTGTCTCAGAATTTCGATACCTCTGTTCCTCATCTGTAAAACATCAAATACTCATTAAATAATATATTTCAAACAATACAAACTTTGCAAACACATATTCTATTATCATTCACATTAACAAGAAATGCAAAATGCCCATGGTCTGTGTTATATTCCCTGTGCACAATCATGCCCAGACAAACAGGCATAGATCATGACTTATGTCGCATTGCCTGTGCACAATCATGCAAAGACATGAATCAATGCAGAACTTATGTGCACAATCACAATTCACAAACTATGAATTATGTTTAAATGCATCTGTATATTCTCATGTCCAGAACAGAATAGATGCTGAATTGCCTGTGCACAAACAGTGTACAGATCATGATTTATGCTGAATTGTCTGTGCACATTATCATGCCCAGACCATGATTTATGTTCATTCAATTGTCTGTGCACAATGGCATCTATATCATGATTTATTTTAAATTACCTGCACAGAATCATTGGGACAGTAATTTATATTAAATCATCTGTGCACAATCATGCCTGTGCACAATTATGTCTAAGACAAGAAATAGCAAAATATTCCTTAGATGGGTCTATGAATAGCAAATTTATAATGTCTATTAAATGACTTAGTTTGAGGGGATAAATATTAAATAAGACATTAAATTGTATTTCTAATTTTTTTTTGCTATTATTTTTTGTTTGAATACAAAGGGACATAAAAGTCATTAAACACCAAACATATTTGTATCTATTTTTTGCATGCATTTAATGAAGATATTCATTATACAATGTATATTTATACCCAGTAAATTGACATACATTTATGTCTAGAACAAATATGAATAAGTATGTCAAGTACTAAAATAGATATCGAAAATTTTGCCTGATTACCTCAGCTAGAATTTCTTCAGCCTTGCCTGATTGAACAGCATCTGGTTTGATTATCACCACTGATACTTCCTTCACTGGCTCTGTAAACAGGAAAATTTAAGTATTATTATTCTATGCAGTAAAATTACAAATCATTTGGTATGTAAACAGGAAAAATGAGAAAAGAGAATGGGTAAACAGGCAAAATCTAAGTATTATTCTTGCTGTGAAATAACAAGTACAAATAATTTGATATGTTAACAGGTAAAATGAGAAATGAGATTGTGTAGACAGGGAAATCAAAGTATTATTCTTGCCATGAAATAACAAGTACAAATAATTTGATATGTAAACAGGAAAAATGAGATTGTGTAAACAGCCAGATTAAAGCATTATATTTGTTGTAAAATTACAAATAATTTGATATGTAAACAGGAAAAATGAGAAATGAGATTGTGTAAACAGGCAAATCTAAGTGTTATTCTTGCTGTGAAATAACAAGTCCAAATAATTTGATATGTAAACAGGAAATATGAGAAATGAGATTGTGTAAACAGGCAAATTAAAGCATTATATTTGCTGTAAAATTACAAATAAATTGATATGTAAACAGGAAAAATAAGAAATGAGATTGTGTAAACAGGCAAATCAAAGCATTATTTTTGCTATGGAATAACAAGTACAAATAATTTGATATGTAACAGATAAAATATCAAATGAGATTGTGTCAACAGGCAAATTAAAGTATTATTATTTTTTGCTGTAAAATTACAAATAAAAATTGATATGTAAACAGGAAAAATGAGATTGTGTAAACAGGCAAATCAAAGTGTTATTCTTGCCATGAAATAACATGTACAAATATGATTTGGTATGTAAACGGGAAAAATGAGAAATGAGATTCTGTAAACAGGCAAATCTAAGTTACTTGTTTTTGCAGCAAAATAAAAATGTAAACAGGAACCATGAGAAATATCTTATCTTTTAGTATTTAAACAGCCAAGACAATATATGTAAAAAAGAAAACAGGCATATAAATGTTCTAAATGTTGCAAAAGAAAAATACATATTACATTTATTGGTAAACAGTTGAGTAAGATATGCCCAAAAAAAACAGAATAAAAAATATTTTTGGTCATTTAAAAAAAAAAGAACAACAAAATTATCAGTTGAAATCTAAAATCAATAAATATTTTTTATCTTATCTTTTAATATGTAAACAGGCAATTTTTGTTTGAGTGTAAAAAGGCAAAACAATCCCCTTATCATATAACAATGAAGTAAACAGGCAAAAATTTACCATCTTATTATGAAGGTAAAATAAATTAATAAAAAAGGTTATATTAAGTGCAAACAAACATTTTGAAATTATAGTCTTTCAGATAATGACTTTGAAAAAGCATTTAAAAAAAGCAAAGTGTTGTTTTTTGTGTGTTTATAATGCAATTCAATGCACAAAACTATCATTATGTCAGGTTTTTATTTCATTATCATCTTAATAAAAAGACAATATTTTTCCCCCTTGATGATATTATTTCATGAATGTGGTTTGGTTGAATTAAAATATTCTCTTTTTGTCTAATTGAATCAGCAATTATTTTTGTTCTGGGGAAAATATCATTCTCAGTTATAACTGCAGTTACACGATGTATTGGCGTGCTGATTAAAATTAACCTGGAGGGAGTGTCACTCAGTCATAGCAAATAGTTTAACAACAATCTTGTGTGCCAGAGCCACTTGCTACCCAACCTGCTCCACAAGTGGCAAGCAACTTCCCTGTAACATACTACACATAAAAAACAGCATTCTTAGAATTATAAGAACAATAGCATTAATCTAAAATCTGTTAACTTTTTCATTAAATTTTGTAATGTTGAAATCTGAATGGCCTATAATTTAAGAATTTAATGATGATGATGTCCTTGAAATATAAATGGGTTACCATTATTTCAAATTCACTACAGGATTAATATATTATAAAGAATATTATAACGGACTTTTAACAGCTTTGATTTTGGAACAATTAAAATCATAAGTAACATTAAAGGATCATACTGCAATGTTGATTTTTTGACAATAATGACATTTTTCCTGCAACAAGAAGTTGCGAGAGCAAAAAAAGTGGATGCACCCTCTTTTTAACTTTAAAGGAAGTCTGACTCTAATGCTTTCTTGCCAAAAAAAATGTAACATCTGCAACCAATCTCGTAGCAAATTGGTTATTTCCTAAATATTATTTTTTATTTTTTCAAAATCTTGGGAATTCACAATCACTAATCCTTTATGGCTATGTACTAAATTCTGGTTTGGAACGATTAAAAGTTATTGAATACCGAACATCGTAAATAATTATGTTCTCGAAATGACCGATTTATTACAATATTGGCCAATGTAAGATTATTTTTGGCGGGAAAGCAATATACAGACTACTATAAGACTACCTTAACTATAAGTGAGGTTACAACCAGGTTACGTCTAATGGTTGTAAGGTTTTTTTTCTATAACTCTTCACTATATATTAATAAGTACACGCAAACATTTGCAGCAAAAGCCAGTACAAGCACAATACTTTGATTATACCATACATAGAGGATATTTGAATGAGTGTAGATAAAATACAAAATCTATTGAGCGATTTGAAAAAAAACAAGGGTGCCATAGTCACAAAATACGCCCGTTTACGAAAAAGCTTTAGATGGAGATGGGGGCATTATGGATAAGTGTTATCTAGCAAGCAAGTTTTTATTCTTGGCACTGTGTTGTTAAATGAACCTTAAAACAAATCAATAGGGAAGATATGCACAGAATGTGTGACCTTGACCTTGGTTGCAGGGACCTGAATTTTATGCACGGCACTCAGCCTCACAATGATGAACATTTGTGCCAAATTATATTGAAATCCCTCTATGCATGTAGAAGTTTTGCTCCAGACAAGTGTTTTTCTATGAGCTCTAACTGTGACCTTCACCTTTGACCTAGAGACTTGGTTTATGTGCAGGGCACTACGTCTCATGGTGGTGAACAATTCTATAAAAGTAACATTAAAATTCCTCCATGCATGTAGAAAATATGCTCCGGACAACATCTGGATATTTAATCATCTCCAGTGACCTTGACCTTGCAAATATTAACCTAAATTAAATGTGTAACACCTGTAGTCATGATAGTTACCATTTGTGCTACAATCCATCAATAAATGATGACTCAATGGTCCCTATAACCATCTTCAAATTTTTATCTGAACTTTGACCTCTAAGTGTAACCTTGACTTTGGTCGCAGGGATCTGAATTTTGCATGCGACACTCAGCCTCACAATGGTGAACATTTGTGCCAAGTTATATTGAAAACCCCCTATGAATGTAGAAGTTTTGCTCCGGACAAGCGTTTTTCAATGAGTTCTAAGTGTGACCTTGACCTTTGACCTGGAGACCTGGATCATGCATGGAGCAATACATATCATGGTGGTGAACATTTCCATAAAGTATTATAAAAATTCTTCCATACATGTATGAGATATGCTCCAGACAAAATCTGGATATTTCACCATCTTTAGTGACCTTGACCTTGCATATATTGACCTAAAGTACATGTGTCACAGCCGTAGTCATTATAATGACCATTTGTGTTAACAATCCCTCAATAAATGATGATTAAATCGTCCCTATACACATCTTCATATTTTTATCTTTTTTTAAACGGGCGTATAAAAAGTACATGTAATTTAATAACTAAAAAATTCTGATTTAAGATTTTATTCTAGGGAAATACATTTCATTACAATTCTTAATCTTTGAATGAGCTGAACTGATATTTACTTGAAAATTAAAATATAATTAAATTTCTATGAGAAAGTATTTACATTTGATAAGGTAATTACTGTATGATCTTTATGAACAAATACCAAGTCTACAGAACACCATAGTTATCACAGTTAAGAATCTTGACCAATGAATGAAACATGTGTAAATAAATGTTACATTCTTTACAACATACTCAAGTCCAAGAAAGAGGATTATTTCATGCCCTTTGATTAAATTCTATTTTTAGATCAAGGGGAGTAATTGTGTAAGTCATTTATGAACAAAGTAATAACTTTGTTGTCTCCCTTTGATTAAATTCTATTTACAAAATCTGGATATTTCATCATCTTTAGTGACCTTGACCTTGTATATATTGACCTAAATTATATGTATCACAGCCATAGTCTTGATAATGACCATTTGTGTTACAATCCCTCAATTAATGATGACTAAATGGTCCATATAGACATCTTCATATTTTTATCTGAACTTTGACCTCTATGTGTGACCTTGACCTTGGCCGCAAGGACCTGAATCTTGCACGCGACACTCCGCCTCACAATGGTGAACATTTGTGCCAAGTAATATTGAAATCCCTCTATACATGTGGAAGTTTTGCTCCGGACAAGCATTTTTCAATGACCTCTAAGTGTGACCTTGACCTTTGACCTAGAGACCTGGTTCATGTGCGCGACACTGCTCCTCATAGTGGTGAACATTTATATGAAGTTTCATTAAAATCCCTCCATACATGTAGGAGATATGCTCCGGACAAAATTGGACGCCGCCCGCCCGCCCGCCCGACCGCCCGCCCCGCCCGCCAGGGGCGTTCCCATAATACGTCCCGTTTTTCAAACGGGCGTATAAAAATCAAATTTTAGAGATTGATTCTCTGGCAAGCAATACATTGTATATAGTTTTATTCAAGAAGTTCAATAAATTTAGTATTGCATCTACACAATTATAATATTATATTTATCACATATCTAAAAAAAGAACGGTTTACAGTTAAAAATTATATTGAAAATTCATTTTTTATTGATGCGCCTATAGTGTTATGTTAACATTAGCGTGCTTTAATGCTTGTATATATAATTATATTTGATGTCCAATTTTCAATGTTAAACATTAGAGTAATTGTGTTGCATTTATTAAAAAGCTTTTTTACACTTCAACGTGCTGTTGTTTATGTGATAAATATATATTATTATAAATATCTATATAAGTACAAAGCAATTACTCGGCACTAACTAAAATACAGAATTGAATAACAAAACAATAATAACTGTATTATAATACGGATTATATAATAATTTGTCACCTTAGTGCAGTAACAGGTTAACTCCTATTAAATTATATAAGGAGTTAACCAGTTACTGCACTAAGGTGACAATATATATTTAACATCATACAGGGCATAGTTTTCAATATGCACTTCGGCTAATTTTGCTGTTTTTCGGCAAGTTCTTGCTTTTTAGCACAATGTGATAAAAAAAATTGAAGATCATGTAATAACTAGTGAAAGTTATCAAAATTTTTGCTCATGTCACTCCCCATAGAAAACAACCTGAAACTCCAGCTAAGCTAAATTTTTTATTTTAATCAAAGCAGTCCATATCACTTATAATGTACCTCAATGCATCGCATGCAGGATGTAAGTCAATCAAAAGTTTTAGCATACAACAATAAAAAGTGACTTGAATGAAATGATTTCAAACAGCCCATATGTTTTATTTCAACTCTTGATACAGATGAAAGACAAAAAATATGCTATTTAATTGGGTAATTTATTTTGTTATTTTTAAAGACAAAACTTCAAAGCAAAAAAAAAAAAAATTAACAAAATATAAAGCAACAAATAACCAAAAAATATGTTATATTCATCATACATATACTATAAACAACTGTTTTTACATTTGTTTATCTTAACAAGAGCTGTCAGTAGGACTGCATGCTTGACTTATAATTCTCAGTGCTTGATTATAAGTAAAACAAGAGCCTGGATAATGTAGAATTTTCTAAGTTCAAAAAGAGGCCATTATGTTAGAGTTATGGGCCTTGGACAGTGACCTCCTATTATGCTCTCAAATAAGTGTGTAAAGTTTCACACCATTCTATTCAGTGGCTTTGGAGATACACATGTACTTAATTTGCACGCAAAAAAACTTAACCAAAGTGTGACGTCGACACCAATGCTGACACCGACGTCAATGTCAATAGCTCTCCTTATTCCTTGAATAGTCAAGCTTAAAAAAATTAATGTACCAAACTAAAATTAATTTTCTGACTGGGAATACAACAGAATAATATAATTACTATGGTTACAAGGGGAGCAGTGCTTATTTCAATGTACAACAATTTAACCTGATTCATCATGATCTATCTCATCACCAAAGTCAATGATTTCTCCCTGAAATTGCATTCTCATGGCTGGAAAAAATGAGCGAGAAAAGAAAAAGAAAATCAATAAAAATGATTTTTTTGCCTGCAGTTCCATGATATAGTGTTTTTGTGACTAAAAAAGTTTTATAACTGTTAAAAGCAGTATAAATTTAATTTAGCGCTGAATGTGACATTATTTGTCAAAAAAAGTGCATACAATGACTGCCAAAAGGCAACAGAAGCAAAAGTTCGCTCAGGTATTTGGCAAATAAGTAATTCTTTGGAAACTCAAACAGGGCACTAAAAATAGAAAGCTTTCGAGACATAAAAATAGTTATAAGCATTTCTGGGGGCATAATGGGCCTTTAATTAAATCTTCAAAAAGCTTTAGAGACATAAAAATATTTATAAGCAATTCTAAGGGCATAATGGGATCTCAATGTAATCTTCCCTGTAAAAAAATAAACAAACAACAACCAACCACACTAACTCTTGTAAAAAGAAAATCACGCTCTATTTATAATAATCAAATATCAAAATATAAAATTTTTTTTTTTAATTATTTCCTTTTCAACCTCATTTTGATATCTTAAATTGTAAATTCCAATACAAAAAGCTAACATTTCTTGAAGAAGATATGATTTTATGAAAAAAAAAAAAAAAAAATGTTGATAAAAGCTTTATAATTATCATGTTTTGCTTTTTTTCTCTAATTTTGATCATAAAATTAAAACTTCATGTTCAATGCTGAAAATTTTGCTGGAAAACAATAACAGCACTGTTAGAGAATGGGGCACTGTAAATATCATATGAAATAAGATATGGGCCTTAAACACTTAAATTTGCCATGGTCAGGTTACTGTTTCAAACTATATGCAAATTTCATCATAAAGTTCTTATTCCAAAAATAAAATTTACTGAAATTTAACTATTAGCCAAACCCAGTTGTTAAAACAAAGCTATTTAAAAAAAAATTGCAACACATTCTCAGCAAAATGTACTGAAAAAAAAAGAAAACTTTCCCATTAAAGCCTAGGTCATTATAGTTGCAAAAAACACACAAATGATCTCAAACATTTAAAACCTTAGATATTATTTATAGTTATTTCACCAAAAAAGCAACAAAACATAGTTTTTGTTTCAAATAAAAGCACACAAAAAAGTCATACATATATCATGTTATTTAGATTATCTGTAACAAAGTATATAGATCAAAACACAAAAAAAAACAACAACAAAATCACATCAATCTTAATGCCATCTTCTTTATAATTCTCTGATAAATTCAAATCCACATTTACGTTAGTTAAAACAGTAACATTCATTTCAACAACTTCTTTACCTCTACCTGCTGGGCCCTTTGGTTTTGCTTTACAAATTATAATCAATCAATTTATTTGAACAGAGATTTCAATTCCTTTGCAACATTTTTACCAAAAGGTGACAAAAATGTTGTTTTTTTTTAGAAATTTGTTACTTATAATTTGCTCTGAATTAAATTAAACAATTTTGATTTTTAGCTGAAAATACTGTTTTATCACTTGACAAAATAATAATAATGGACAACTATAAAAGTCAATTTCTTTAAAAACAACATCAATTTTTCAGGTGTTTTAATACAGGTAGATGTCACCTCAGTTCAACCAAAAATGTTTAAATCAGGGGTATTAAAATGTGACCAAATAAATTGAACTTTAACACAACTAAATTTTTATAATGGACTTTTCCTGCTTTTAATTTTGAAACTGTCCATTGTTACGTTAGAGGGTAATTTCAGAGTAGTTTTGAAAAGTTAAAGTTTAAGCAAATAACAGTAATATAGCCTGATAAAGACTTCTTGCATAAGTAACAAGTGCATGCCTAATCCTACGGAAACATTCTCCTTAGGTCTTAAACAAGTACTTCTGTTGTATGTTATAATTGTTAAGGTTTTTAAGTCAGGCCGATACTTGGAAAGCCATAAGGGGACTGTACAGCTTAAAACCGGTTCAAAGATGACCTCAGATTCCCCTTTAAGCATTGTTTCAGGCTTAAAATAGGCCCCAGAGCAGTCATCACACTCATAATTTTTGGCCAGCTGAAAAGCTACCAAACATATTGATTTTTTTGTCTAAAACTTCTATTCTACATATTGAACAAGTCTTTAAGCTAACAAGACATTTCTAGCTTCTAGCCTATAAAGTTTTTGAAGAAAAAGAAATTACACTTTGATAAAAAGAATACAAACAAAAAAAGCAAAAAAGTTATATTTTCATTTTTTTTTCCTGAAATCTAAAAATTCTTTAGTATTTTTTTTACAAATGCAAAAAAAACCCTATCTTTGTGAAAAGACACCCCCCCCCCCAAAAAAAAAAACAAAAACAAGATTGCATTTGAGAAAAATGCTATGCCACCGCATGGTTCAAATTTCATAGCTGTACATCAAAGGACAAGAAAGTAGGTCATATCATCAAAATCTAGGTCAAAGTTAAATTTTACAACTAAAACTGTGCACATGGTCAAAATGTCATTGCTGTACATCAAAGGACAAGAAAGTAGGTCACTGTCCCCTTGGGCAAGGCATAATTTTGACCCAAGGGTTTAATAACAATCTTGATACAGGTCCACCACTCAACATTTCACGTCAAATATCTAAGCTATAGCTTTCTCCCATTCAGAAAACATTTGTTTTATTTTCTGTTTTTACTACGTGTACATAATGAGAATCACTGCCCCCGGGCAGGGCCAATTTTTGACATTTGAACAACTTTGGTAGAGGACCTATAGATGATATTATATATCAAACATCAAAGCTCTATGCCTTGAACCTTCAGACAATTTTTTTTCACTATATGTACATTATGAAAATCAATGACCCCCGGGGCGGAACCAATTTTGACCCCAGGGCTATAATTTGAACAATCTTGCTAGAGGTTCACTACACAATGTTTCATGCAAAATATCTTAACTCTATCCTTTGTTAATTTAGAGAAGATGATTTTTTTAAGTTCTAACTATATACATATGAGAAAAACCTCTGGCTCCCAGGGGCGGGGCTAATTTTGACACAAGAGGCATAATTTGAACAACTTTGGTAGAGTACCTTTAGATGATATTATTTAACAAATATTAAAGCTCTAAGCCTTGTACCTTCAGACAATAAGATTTTTTTGTTTTTTTACTATATGTATATATTGAAATCAATGACCCCCAGGGCGGGGGCAATTTTGACCCCAGGGCTATAATTTGAACAATCTTGCTAGAGTTTTACAACACAATGTTTTTATGCAAAATATCTAACTTCTAGCATCTGTCAATTGCTAGAATAATTTTTTTAAAGTTTTTACTATATACATATAAGGAAAACCAATGACCCCTGGGGCGGGCCAATTTTGACCCCAGGGCTATAATTTGAACAATCTGGGTAGAGGTCTACCAGACAATGCCTTATGCAAAATATCTAAGCTCTAGGCCTTTTGGGTCTTTACAAGAAGGTGTTTAAGTTTTTACTATATGTACATATAGCGAAAATCAATGACCCCGGGGCGGGCCGATTTTGACCCAAGGGCTATGGCAAAATTTGAACAACTTTGGTAGAGTACCTTTAGATGATATTATTTAACAAATATTAAAGCTGTAAGCCTTGTACCTTCAGACAATAAGATTTTTTTATTTTTTACTATATGTATATATTGAAATCAATGACCCCCAGGGCGGGGGCAATTTTGACCCCAGGGCTATATTTTGAACAATCTTGCTTGAGTTTTACAACACAATGTTTCATGCAAAATATCTAACTTCTAGCATTTGTCAATTGCTAGAAGAATTTTTTTTAAGTTTTTACTATATACATATAAGGAAAACCAATGACCCCTGGGGCAGGCCGGTTTTGACCCCAGGGCTATAATTTGAACAATCTGGGTAAAGGTCTACCAGACAATGCCTTATGCAAAATATCTAAGCTCTAGGCCTTTTGGGTCTTTACAAGAAGGTGTTTTAAGTTTTTACTATATGTACATATAGCGAAAATCAATGACCCCGGGGCGGGGCCGATTTTGACCCAAGGGCTATAATTTGAACAATCGTGGTAAGGGTCTACCAGATGATGCCTTATGCAAAATATCTAAGCTCTAAGCCTTTTGGGTTTCTATAAGAAGGTATTTCAAGTTTTTACTATATGTACATAGTGAAAATCAATGACCCCCGGGGCGGGGCCAATTTTGACCCCAGGGCTATAATTTGAACAATCTTGTTAGAGGTCTATCAGACAATGCCTTATGCAAAATATCTAAGCTCTAGGCCTTTTGGGTCTTTACAAGTAGATTTTTTAAATTTATTCTTATAATTCCTTTTGGTTGCCATGGCAACCAGATTTCTGCATGGAATGAAATTCTTTGAACAACTTTGGAAGCCCTTCACCCAAGGAACAATCCTGCCAAGTTTGGTTGAAATTGGACTAGTGGTTTTTCACAAGAAGATTTTTTAAGTTCACTATATAATCTATATAACACACACACAAACACACACACACACACACAGGTGAATCGCTATATGCCACCGCATCGCAGATGCTGCGGTGGCATAAAAACAACACAACCCCAAAACAATCCCATCAGCCCCCCCACCCCCCAAACCAAAAAAAAAAAAATATCAATAATAAACTATTGCTGATCTATATTGCTTCCTTCCATGCTTTTCTTTCCCAAAAAAAAATGAAACAAGTATATGTATTAGTGAGAGAAAAAAACAAATATATAAATACCTTCTACTTCTTCTTCTTCGTCTTCCATCTGTTTGTCTCTCTCTTCTAACTGAGCTATTACAGTGTCCTTGATCTAAAGAAAAAAATATTCTTCCCTACATAATTAAAATAATAATAATAATAATAATAATATCAATAATAATAATAATAATTTAAAGGGTCTGCATTTCATCTAAAACCTTTGATATAGATTTTTTTTATGATGATAAGGGTTTTAAATTTTGAAGCCTACATGCAGTTGATGCTACCGTGGTCCAACTTTGAAAATTATATAATATACAATTAAGCAATTTTTTCTTCCCCCTAACATGTGAGTGAAAGCAAAGATAGGTTTTTGCAAGAAAAAAGCATGGTTTTATCAAACTTACAGTGAGAAGGAATTCAGAAAGGGATTTTACCATATATTGGCCCCAAAAGGACCAGAAAAAGAGCCAGGGGTTTGTAAATCCAATGTTAAAAGTTTCAGTTTTTCCACAGGGTGCAACCCTACATTACAATTGACTAGTGCAAAAAGATTTACGTCTTCTATTTAGAACAAGTTCTTCATGTACATGTGTGAAATTATTTTATAAGTTATCTAAGTCAATGGCTGCTCGAGATCATTTTACATAATATGTAAGAAATTTTTCTTCATTACGAAAAAAATTAAAGAGGACCTGTGGCCTAGTGGTTAAGGTGTCTGCCTTATAACCCAGAGATCATGGGTTTGAACCCTAACCAGGTCACGACCATGTTTCTTCATATTACACCAGTACTGGATGGTTTCAGGTATTGAACTCAAAAGTGATTAATATCAGTTGCAAGAACTTGTTTCAAATCAAACTTTAATAAAAATGTTTTTAAAAAAATAAAGTAAGTAAAATGAGAGACATGTAACAAACACTCTACCTCCTTCCTTTCCGCCTGTCCATCAAGAACCTTATGCTCCTGTGCCAACTGTTCTGTAATGGTTCTGAGAATCAAAGGAGCATTTGCCCCGCGCACGACCGCCACCAAGACACCACCCTGTAAAAACAAAGAACAATTCTGAAAAATGAAACTCCAGTATATACAGGAATACAGTATTTAGTATGGTGCTCCAACACTTTTTAGTCTTGATGTTTAAAAAAAACCCCACCAATTCTGAAAAATGAAACCCTTAAGGCCTTACAGAAATAAATTGTTTTTCCAAACATAATTATATTACACAGTAAAAATATGGTGAAAATTAAATACTGCAAAATCGGTCATTGCATATAACATGGATATTAATACTTTTATCTTGAATCTTTTTTACTTTTGCTTCAAATATCCATACAATTTTCTCAAGTTTGATTTTCTTGAAATATTTTGGCTGACGTATTGACACATGCAGCTTTAATTGTAGGTTAAAATTTAATTTGGCGAAGATCTCATATACTGTAATTGGTCTTGTCATAGGGAAACTATGTACGGGTAATGTCCTGTATTTCTAATAAATTTAGAAAACCCAAAACAATTACTTACAGCATAGAACAGGAAGCATGGTTCACAGCGCCCTCTATACTTCTCTAGAGCATCTATAGTATCTGCCTTAGCCTGTACGTATAATAGTAACTATGATAATATATGTTAAATGGAACTCGGCAAATGTGGGTTTTTCCCAGTTTATCCGTAGGTACAACCAGTTTTACTTTTACTGTTCTAGCTCTGTGGTTCACTATAATACCAGTCAGTGAGTCACAATAGATTAGTCATCCTAATGCACTTATTTTGGAAGCTGTAACAGTAAAAGTTTGTTTGTATAAAGTATACCTACGAATAAGCTGGGAAAAACCCAAAATATTCTTAATTCCGGATTGTCTATTTTAGATAAGAACAGTTAATTACAGATAATTATTAATAAATATCATTCTATTTTAAATACATGTACATTATGCCAGTATTACAGAAATTTAACAATCAATTTAATTAAAAACATAAAGCATATAAAATTATTTCATAAATCATTATCTTTATGTGAATTTCTATTAAAATATTATCATAATTTTTACCTGTAAATCATATAAATACAAATGTTAAATTTCTTTAAGGCTTATAAATGTTAAGACATTTCACCAAAAACATTAAAATTTTACAGAAATTCATATTATATATAATAAAGTTAGGAGAGATTATCATATAAAATATAATTAAAACCTTGAATGGTTATCACCATAACATTTTATTGTAATAATCTTTATCCACCCAATACTCATTATTCACCCAATACTACTATTATTATTATTTGTGAGGCACGAATTTTTGTGTTTTTCGTGGGTAGGTCAATCATGAATAATAAATTATAGATCCAACAAATATGATAATTCGTAGGCTGTAAAAACATTACATTATTTGCATTTAATTCTTTAAAAAAATAGACAATCCACGAATATAAGAAGCCACGAAAATGTCTTTTGTGACAAAACCATGAAACTTTATATCCACGAAATAAGGTGAATTCACAGTAGTACTCTTAAAAATTTAGTAACATTGAGTATAATAGTCTCATTAAATAACATATACATGATATATAATGACCCTAATTAAAGCTTGCTAAAAAAAGAACAGGGAAATCAAAGTGATATGCAAAAGCAATGCATGATATATAATAAAGGAGCAGAAGATTTGTTAATAAAGATAGGTTACTCAGGGAAATTAAGCATTATGCAATACATGTAATATCTTTGAAGTAAAAATGTACTAAAAGATCTCAGCACAACTCTAATAATATAACTTGTCATGTTCATCGATGATCATTCTTATCTTAATGATTTTTTTTTCCATTTTTGAATCACTATAATAATTATCATCATCATCATCATTATTATCATCATCATTTATATTATCCTCCTTTTAATATTCATCATTATAAAAATTATTGTTTCCTATTTTTGCATCATAATAATAATAATAATAATAATCATAATCATTTTTATTTCATCATCATGATCAACATGATCATCATCATCATCAAATTCATCATCATCATTATCAAGTTTGAATGTTAATATTGAAAAAAGCTTACCAGTTCTAATATACTAGCTGTTAAAGAGGGAAAAAAGGACAAAAGAAAAGAAACAAAAAGCCAAAAAAGAAAAAAACGTAACTCTAGCTGAGGGAAAGTAATGGAGTAACTAGCCTAAGAAAGAATGGGCACATTTTACTCTAGCCTCTTAACAACTTCAACATGTTTTGAAACCCTCCCAAAATCTAATGAAAGCATTGCTGCACATTGCATGAAGTGTAACCAAATTTTCTAATCTAAATAGAAAAATATCAACAAATATATCATTTGCATTTCCTAACTTAATAATTAATATCATTTGCATTTCCTAACTTAATAATTAACATTTTTCTTCATAACGTGAAGGCTGTAGTCTAAGCATAAAGTATAGTTCTAATTGCTACTTGAGAAAATATTTCATAGAAAGTAGCATGAAATTCTAAAATTTCCGTTTCAAGAGACGAGACATGCAGATGTGAATAGATATAAATTCCGTCACCAGGGTGCCTACCTACATACAGATGATAGAGATCTACATCTTGGATAAAATATTTAAAAGGTACTGTTGTGCAATCTAATTTTTGTTCTACTCTTAACTTACGACAAAGAATTTTAATAAATCATCGCCAAGTTCATTTTTAAGTCGGCGTAAATTTGGAACTAATGGAGTAACTGGGCCAGCCCATTCCTGATATGCATCCACCACTGAAAAAAATAACAGCACAGCAAAGGTCAAAGACACAGCAAAAAGGTCAAAGGTGAACAAAGGTGAACAATCTTTGTTTATGTATTGTGTGAGACCAAGTGATGGAGTCTGAGTGCATATAAAATATCCTTAGAAGTTCTGAAATAAATAAGAACAGCTGTAAAAAAAAATAAAGCTTTAAAATATAAGTTTTGTTATTCAAAACACCATACAAACAGAGGTAACATGTGTTAGTAAACAATAACCAAGTTAGACAGCAACAAGTTGTACATATAGAGGATATTGAATTAGTGTAAGTTCAATACTGAATTTATTGCACGAGTTGAATAAAGTTATATTATGCGAGCCTCTGGCGAGCATAACATTATTTTATTCAACGAGTGCAATAAATTCAGTAATGAACTTACACGAATTTAATATTCTATTTATCACATACCCAAAATAAAGACCGTTTAAAGTAAAATAAGTGTCATTTTTCATTGACGTGCCTATAGTATAACGCTAACATTTAGCGCGTCTTTACACTATGTTTGTATAACGCTTATGATGTCACGTCAAAATATATGCACGGCCGTGCAATACCATTTTTACGGAGTCGCAATTTCGGCACGGGTGTGTTATAAATTAACTTAATCAACCTATTTTCTATCAAAGCAAATGGTTTCATTTCCATTCCTGCAGTTAGTATTATTATAAAAGATCAAATTCTGCCCATTCCATACTGTGATTAAAGAGGAAAACAATTAAGCAAGTGGTGTAAGGAGAAAAAAATAATATTAGAACCAGCAGGTCCAACCCACTGACGGAAAAATTAGCCAATAAGTGCATAAAAAGTTAGAGCCAGTAGGCTCTTCCCACTGACTAAAAATATCAACCAATCAGTGCATTTATTAGAGCCAGCAGGTTCATCCCACTGAAGGGAAAATTAGCCAATCAGTGCATATGTTAGAACCAGTAGGCTCTTCCCACTGGATAAAAAAATATTAACCAATCAGTGCATTTATTAGAGTCAGCAGGTTCATCCCACTGAAGGAAAAGTTGTGCTTGACTTACAATAACAAATTTAAGAAGATCATCCCCTAATTCATTTTTAACTCTCCTGAAGGTTCCTAGCATAGCGCTTACAGGACCACACCACTCTTGGTAAGCATCAATCACTGTGAAAAAAATTGGACCATTCAGTAATTTAAGTTAAACTTAAAAACTTTCAAAGTTTTCCACCATGCATAAAAGCTGTCAATCAAAACAACTAACTCCGCCTACTGAAACAACAGCAGCCAATTAGAACTCTGTAAGAGATTAATTGATTTTTTTTCCACCTGAAAATGTACAAAGCATAAGCTGAAAAAGACAAACAAGCTAAAAGCCCGTTAGACTTGGTCATGCACATAAAGACTCCCAAATCTATAGTAATAGATTAAACAACATTATAATTAAAAATTTGACCCCAAAATTTAAAACTTGGTTTAAATTTAAATTAATAAGAATTAATTACAAAAATAGTATCCAACTTTATCTTAAAATCTTTCAGTCAAGACTATTGTACTATAGAACACTTTGGTAAAAAAAAAAACAATAGCTAAAAGCAAGAAAAACCAAACTGTCCTATAGTCCATTTTTCACTAATACCCCTTTTATGGAGAATTAGTATTCTTGCAGAAAGTTAGTCACTCTTAAACATCAAACAAATTGAATCAAATTCAAGAAGCAAGGTGAAAGTTCCAGAAGCACTACTGTAACCTGATTGACAAACCAATCGAGTTACAACAGCCTTTCCTTAAACCTGTAGAGTGTTCCACTTACAATAATAAACTTAAGGAGAGGATCTCCTATTTCGTTATTGATTTTCTTAAATACTCCTAGCATGGAAATACATGGACCGCACCAGATAGAGAAGCAGTCCACAACTGAAATTGTCAAACAAGAGCTCAAAACACGGAACCAGTCCACAGTAAAATGTAAAATAAAGTGAAGCAGTCTGCCAATTTGAAGAAAGAAAGAGCCAAAAAAAGGCAGTCCAGTCTGGAACTGAAATAGTAGTAAATACAGTGTTCAAACACTGTAACTGACATGCATCTAAGGTTGTATGTTTATTAAAGGCCCATAAATCAGCTTGTGTGGTTTATTTAAGGCCCATAACTCTGAAAAGTAATAGCAAAGAATATCCAAATCAAGATAATGATTTGAATAATTCCAAAAAAGAAAAAAAGAAAATACAGTTTTCCACATGTAGAGTCCTACAAATAATGAAAGAATAGCTCACACAAGCACTGGAAAAAGCAAAGACTTTTTCCTATCATTTTGTTCTATCTCTGTTTTCTGGTTGATTAGGGTCCTAAACAACATAATGTAAATTTACTACAATTGTATAATGCAAATCTTAAAATAAGTCTAAATAGATGAGATTTATTTTAACGGATGAACCTTTTCCGATGGAACATAGAATATGATCTTTGGCCTCGTGTAACAATAACTATAATTATAACTAAAATGAAAAAAAAATGAAAAAGAAAAAAAGAGTAATTTTCTGAGCTTTATTGCAATGATTAGCTTGTAGTTAACCTTAATTAATGGGGTAATAAATAGCTTTTACATAAAAAAAATAAAAATTTAAGGGTGTAACTTTTAATAATTAAGAGAAAAAAGACCCTAGGAAGAAGAAATCTGCAGCAAAGGAAGTCTTAGATATTTAATATGTAAATTATTATCGGTGGTAATTGCCTAGAAATTTAGAAAGGAAAGTTGTGTTAGAAAATGTATAGTTGTTAACAATTATTGTTAATAGTTTAACAATAAATAGTTAATGTGATTAGTCAGACTAAATATTATTTATATAAAATATATATATCATAACATTATCTTGTTTGACAAAACTAATTCAAAAGAGGCAGCCCACATATAATTTTTAACTCTAAGCCAATCAAAGCTCATTAAAATTTAGGCTCCTCCTTCAAATGATCAAACAATCAATCAATGCACTTACAACATGCCAGGCTTTAACAAATACTTATTGTTAGCCAATAAACATGCACACTGAGTTTCAAAACTCCACCCATAGATAAGCAATTAACCAATCAACATGTAGTCTAGTTATAAGACTCCACCCATGGATGAGCAATTATCCAATCAACACGGGACTTACTGTGATGAATTTCAATAAGTCATCACCAAGTTCATTTTTGATTTTCCTGAATACACTAACTATACTGGCTGTTGGTCCACACCATTCAGCATAAGCATCTACCACTGAAACAAAATGCATATACATTTCTCTGATGATATTCTTTTTTTTTATCAAAGGTAGGCCATTTAGAGTTCCACTTCAAACATGCGATGAGGCAACTAAACAGATATCATTTTAACTTTGCGTAAAAATTCTCTAACAGATATCATTTTTATTCACAGACATAGATTTTTTTCATCAATAATAAGCAAATGAGAATGTGTCTGGGTCCACAGAATAGGAAGGTTTAGAATTCTGAAAATATGTACATATGGGAAACAAGGATCTTGACAAACCCTGGAAGAGTGTGGATTTTGGTTACTGTATCAGGTCTGTATCCAAAAGAAGGAATGATATCATAATGTTTTTAAATACTGAAATATAATGAAATTAAATTAAACAACAATAATTATGCTGTGTCTGAGATCTGAAAAGGTTTGAAATGAGCATATAAATAATAATAAAAAAAAATCAAAATCAACGAAAATCAATGAAACTTTCTGAAACAGAAACAAATGATATTTAACATCAGTATAAGAATTTATAAGAATATATCATTCCAAATTAAGAAATTTACAAAATTCATCAAGCAACCAATAATAATTATACTGTAATTAAATGCATGCCATATCAATACATACCAATATAACAATTACAGCCATACCATCTTTTCTTGTTTTATAGGGCATATTTTTAATAGTCTTCCAAATTCTCACTTAATAAAATGTTTTGAACATCCTAATCCTTCTAAGCATGTTTTTATGTAGACCACTTGAATTATGCCTCAGTTTTTCATGGTTCTTTGTTGTTTTTTTTACAAAATATCTTTAGACAGACAATTTTTATAATATATAAACATTTTGACAGTTTAAATCCTGCTGACACTAAGACTAAAAGAGTATTCCGATATTTGTTTCAAAAATGCAAATTATTCATCGAAATATTGCAGCGATTATTCCGGTTTAGATGGTTTTTGTAGTTTAAATACCCTCTAGATCATGGCCTTAAAGCTACTTTGAATTCACCAGAGCACGCAGTTCAGCCACTGCATCATTCCTGGACAATCTGTCAAGCAGTTTTACCAGTACTAAGTGCCAAAATTCACTATCACAAGGAACTGATATATTATTTCTGTAAAGGCCAACATGGAGGTACAGTGCAAATGACAGTAGAAAGAATTTCATGATCATTCACAACGAAAAAAAGAGTCAGAGACCTATTTATAGCAAAATCAACTTGCGCCCCTTTCTTTCGGAAAAGATGGTTTGGCACAAATTATTATAAATAAATACTACACAACTAACTCATATAACTCATAGTTTCAGTCTGTAAAATGCAAGTGAAACAAATTCATGGTCATATAACAGTGCACTTTGTGTGGAAATCTGTGAAATTTTCAGCATGCTTGAAAAAAAAAAGACACAACAAAACATTAAACAAAACAAAAATTACAAATTATTTACACAGGCTTTGACATTTGATTCTGTTGTACTTTCGTTTTTTTTGTAGGTTTAAAAGTACATCAGTGCTCTACAAAGCCCTTAGATCATAATTATGAGGAGAAATAATGTACATGTACTGCGTGTATTGAAATTTTATGCTTAACTTATTCTGCATTTTGAAATTTGAGATACTAGAAAATCCAATTTTTTAATTTGTTATCAAAAGGAAATTTCCATTAATTAAGGGCAATCCGAAAAAAGCAATTTAATCTTGCCACCAAAATGTTACAGTCTGACTTAAGGATTTATACTTTTGGCAGCTCAATTTTTGTATTTTGATTTTGAAGACATTTACATTCTGAAAATGGACTGTTGTAAAACTCAAATGCTGAATAAATTAATTTAATTATACAAGTTTTGCAAGGTTAATGGGTTAGATACCCGAGTACTGCAGCCAAATGTTAACTGCAGACTTAAAGAGTCTGTTTCACAGAGAAGCTTTATGAGTCCGACCCTCTCTTGGGTGACCTGCAAGCTTATTATTTATTACACATTATCATAGCTGTCATTCAAAATTTAACCTGCTAAATTTAAGGAACAGCTTTGCCATTATTATAGCTCTGTTCTTAAATTAGAATAAGTCCATTAAAAATCAAAGGGACTTCAATATCAAAATTCAGAAATTTGAGATACCTACAGTATGGATGTCATATCCTTTAGTCAGACAGACATATATAGCCTGGTAGTGCAGGCCCTGACCTGGATCTTTACTCATGGGGGACGGCAAAAATTTAATCACTTTTGATTCCAGTAGGTAATGTGGGTTAATTATAATGAATGTAATCAATATATCATCTGAATAAATTAATTTTATTGTCTACAGACTAAATGAAAGTTTTGATAATGATATTTTCATCATCTATTTTATTATAAAGATTTCTCATCATAATTAATATCGTCTTTGTAAAAATTGACATCCTGAATGCATCAGTGTAAAGGTGTTGTTTGAATAATTTGTAATAGTAATATTTCAACTGGAAGTTGTTGGCACAAAAAAACTTATGAAAATGTATAGAAACAAATGTGACACCAGTTTTACAATAAATTCATTCAAGAAATCATAACAACAATGAAAATGTTATATAAACCTGAATTAAAGACTATTTGCTATACCAAAGACCATTGAATCTTACAAGTATTTATCAGTAATGATGAGCAAAAGGTGTAGGGAATATATAAAGAACCAGTGTACAAATTTCATTTGCAGCGTTCATTTTTCCAGAAATCTTATTTTAATTATTGAGAATAATGACCCCCAAAAAATGAAAACAATTTTAACTCAAATCAAGCTCAATGTAACTTTTAATTCACTTCTAAGTACATTTCTTTATTATCTTTTATTATTATATATTGTTTTGTTTTAAGTTCTAGCCACTTTATTTTATTATTTTTAAGTAAGAAATTCAAATTTTATGTTTTAAGGCTTTTGGACATCTGCAGCCAGGAGTCAGTTTTTTAAATTATCTTGACTCATGTAACCTTTAAAATTTTCATAAATCGTTTGGTCAGTTACTGTAACTTATGGCAAAGCAATCTTAAATGCTTTTTTTTTCTATAAATTTGTAAAATTAAAAGCCTTTGATATAGCAATTACATGTAACAAACAAATCAATAAAGTTTTCAGTACAATAATAAAATGTATATGAAAATTATACATATAAATATACATATAAATTACACACAAAACCTCCATTCATAATAAAAATAACACAAAATGCAAACATTCATTCACAACCGGGAGTTGAACAGCGCCAGGTTTTTCTTACTTACTGCATACAATAAAAGTAGCTCATCATCAATGTCCAAACGATATTTTCTAAAACTGCCTATCATTCCAGAGCACAAGCCGCACCAAGCCTGGTACACATCTATCACTTTATCATAAGGAGAAAAATGTTTAAATGGACAGAATCACAAAAATAAAAATAATAGAATAAGTATTAATATATTAGGACATCCTTAATTAATTAAATGTTAATTATTTACAAGTAATTACAACTAAGTTGTCCAAAAGAGCTCTAAACTGAAATATATATAGATATTTTACAAAATTAATGCCACCATTTACCCCTTCCTTCTACTTTTCAACATATATATGATTTAAAAAAGAATTCTAATTGTTTTCATAAACATCTTCCAATGTTTTTTACAAGGTTTTCATTAGATGGCAGATGTATGTCAAACTTTCTTCACTGCACTTTGTGCGAGCAGTGATTTTTCTTACTTGGGATTCGAGCTAAGTAAAGCTGCCTCTTGATTTTGGGAAAATTTATCACTAAAATTGCTAATTTGGGAAGTGAAGAAGCTGATTAAGTTCAGATTTTTGGAAAAACTGCAAGATTCTAAAGAAAATATTAATTGGGAAGAGGCCTTAGGCCATTTTGTAGGCTTTGGTTATATAAGGTGAAATATCACTGGCCAGTAATACAAATCACTCTGTGCTGTCAGTGATTTTTCACCTTAAATAATAGAGACCTATAAAGGGTCTCTTCCCAATTGATTTTTTTTTTTAAATCACATAGTTTTCCCAAAAATCGAAACTTACCCTAGATTTTTAATTCCCAAACTAGCAATTTTAGCAATATTTTTTCCCAAAATCAAGAGGTTAAATTCTCTTCCCAATTAATGATAAAAAATATGTAATAAATAATGATAATAATAAAAAAAAAATGGCAACAACCCTGTTTTTAGCTGCAAACTAGCATTTTTTTTAAAAAGATGACCTTAAGCTGAAAAAGAGCAAATATTATAATGCTATCACATATCACATTCAAGTATTTTTAAGTTTGATTAATATAATAATACAAAAGGTCTGTGACATTTGGCCTACATGTTGTTAATAATATGAATTAACTTATTCAATTTAATGACAATTCTTGTCATCAGGCCTTTTAAAAGACCTATCTGAATGCAAAAATGTGAAATTATTATCAAAATGTAAAGATATTTTACATTATAAATAATACAATGTACTTTCTTTTCAGGAATTACCAATGTTATTCTGTATAGATTCCTTAAATTTGACAACCTCTGTATTTATTAAAGGCCCATTATGCCCAGAAAAGTTTTTATTTCACAAAGGCTTTTTATAGTTGGTGTCCTGTTAATTAGTTTCCAAAGTGACACTTATATTGGCCAATTACTTGAACTAAATTTTGCTTCTGTTTCTTTCAATGAATTTATACAGTTTTAGTAATTTAGTATTTTGTACAAAGTCAAAATACTGCTTTAATTGATCCCTATTGATTCTTTCTTTAGAAAGGGCAAACATCAGTTTTATAATGTTAAAATAATAATTTTATAGCATGCTAGATGCTTATTACCTTAAAAAATAACCCTCAATGTGAAATTAATCATCATAAGAATAGCAAAAGGTAAACAAAGCAGTATTTTGACTTCAGTACAAAATACTAAATCAATATAACTGTATTGATTCTCAGAAAGCAACAGAAGCAATTTTTTTCCTTGGTTCAATATAAGTGTCATTTTGGAAACTATAACAGAACACCAGCTATAAAAAGCCTTTTTAAAATAAAACCTTTTCTTGGGCATAATGGGCCTTTAACATAACTACCAAATTCTGTCTTACCACAAAGTCCCTCTTTAGAGAGCATATCCTCCCACTCCTCCTGTGTTTCTATCTCCCTCTGTAACTGAATTTCCTTCCCTTTTCTAGCCATGCTTTTTTTCTTTTCACTCTGAAGTACAGCGAGAATTAAACTTGGTGACAATTGATTATATAATTAAGGTTAAAGTAAATTGGAAGGTTGGGATATAAAATTGAAAGGTCAAGGCAAACCGATAAGATTCTGGATAAAATCCCATAAAAATGGATGTCTTGAATTAGCTTAAGAACGTAAAACAGTTAACTGTGAAAAATGTTAATTTAAAACCAATTTCATAGTTGATAAAGTCTTAACTAGCTAAGCAACAAAATCATATGCTTTAAATGTCAAAATCAAGTAAAATTTAATGAAATATTATGAATCTTTAAGGGAGAAAAAATATTTTGCAAAGCAGGATAAGACCAATGAATGAAATTAAAATTTCAGAATAAATAAAATAATAATTAAAAACAAAACAAAAAATCACATGTACTACAAGTAGTAAATGTATACTTATTTAAAATTGAAAAATGAAATGAATTTTAGTTAATCATTTTTGATATTCTGTTGGAAAAACTTAATAATTATAAATGTTTAATCAATATTAACATGTTAAATTTAATGTAATTTTATTAAAATTAAAAACTGTGAGAAAAAAATGAAATTTTTAAAAATAAAGAATAAAAATCAACAATACAGATATAATGGGTAAAACTTGACAATAATATAACTTTTGAACATGAAACAACATGTATACATATCACACATTTCATTTCACACATAATGTAACCCCTTTAACATGAACTTCAAGTATTTTATTGATACATAATGAACATAAAAATGCTAACTATTTTGTGGTTATCTAATTTCATCTGTGGTGAAATTGAATATATATACCCATTAAAGTAATTAAAGTAGTTGCAACATAAAATTCCCACTCAAAAAGGGACCAAATTATCACCTTTGCCAAAATTCTAGGAAAAAAAGTGTACATCATCTTATTATCAAATGAAATGTGTGATTTTAAATAAACAGGATTACCATTATGATACACTGCTTAAAAGCTTAGCAGCCCTGAAATTCATATATGTCCAAGCAATTTTAATTAGCTTGTTAGGATCTGTGCAACAAAACAATATCTTGTCATATAACTTTTAAATCTTTAACAGTCAAAACAAACAATTGCTCATTAAAATTACTATTGCATTGTATGTCATCACTTAAAATGTCTAATAAGAATTTAAAGAAGCATTTTTATTTAAGTTGAAAATAAATATATCACGATACTTCCAGCTAACTAAATTAAGTAAAGAAAAACTTCTTGAAAATCATGTGTTATTTTTCATAACAAATCCCAACTGACAGTGCATTACACTAAGGACATAACAATCGGAATAAGACACTAGCAAACAATCAGATGCACCCAGAAGGAAAAAAACAACAACAAAAAAAACTTTATGACATTACCCCACCCACCTAGAAACATATTGGAGGCTTGCATTATTTTAGCAAAAAAAAGCTGTTTTAAATATAAATGATTATTAAACAAGGTATGAATATATTGCACTAAGTAACAAATAATAAATTTATTCACGATAAAATGTTATCACTTTGTTTTACTTACTGAATCCTTTGTACAATTTAATTTTGTGTCAAAAAACACTAAAACAAACGCGCACCTGTCGAATGTTTATGGTTGCTGCCGACAGCATAAACTTCCGGTTAAATTTATATTTTAAATTGTTTTGTAAACGAAATAAAAAAAATGATATAACTCTTTTTTGCTTAAATTGATATCAGCTTTCATAAATGCGCATATTTTTTATTTGAATATGGTAATATAAACATTTTATATGAACATGTTATATTTCTAAAGTCGGATGATTTTAAAATTATTTCGTCTACAAAAAAAATGTTTTATTATTTTAAAGATGGCTTCCGAAGCTACTGCGGAATCATCCAAACAGGAAATAAACTTTGATATTGAGGTACTTTCTCGCTCCTTTTCAATGACACTTATGGTTTTCTTTGTTTATAACTTGTTTATTTATTTGCATTTGTTTAATTTACATAAGCTTTTGTTAAAGCGTTGAATTTACTGTAAGATTTAGTGGGTGTATTTCTATATTCATAATTTATTGTAGAAAAAAGTGGGTGGGGTACGTCTTAAAAGAATATCTGAATCTGAATGTATACACTGCAGAACCTTCCGGTATGTACGCAGCGGGAGAGAGGAGCTAAGTAATTTAGTAGCACTGTTGGAGAGCTGTTTTAAAGCTCTGTACTGTCTCTGCGCACACAACGGCACTGTCTAAGTTATTCCAATCACTAATAGTCTTAGGAAAGAATGAATGTTCAAATTGGTCACTTTTTGAGATAATAGGTTTATAGCACTTATGATGGTTTATAGCTTGGTTTTCTACAATGTTTTTAGTTATGTAATTGTCTAGTTTCTTAGGTTTAATTAGGCGTTTACCACAAATAGGGGTCAGATAGGTATCGGTGGGCATAGCTGGCACCAGCCCCTCAGCCACCTTGAAGAAGAATGTCAATCGTGCCATTTTCCTTCTGTCTTGTAATGGAGATAGCTCAAGTTGCTTCAACATCCTGGTAACGCAGCCTTGATCTCTTGATTTGTAATCCCAAGAAATAAATCTAGCAGCCTTCCGTTGGATCGACTCAAGCTTGTCTATATCATTCTGTAGGAATGGGTCCCATACAATTGAGCTGTATTCAAGAGTGGATCTAACAAGGGATAAATAAGCTGTTTTCCTGCAGAGTAGCGGGCAGTGTTTAAGGTTTCTCTTGAGGAATCCGAGTGTAGAGCTGGCTTTGTTGGTTATCTTCGTGATGTGGGTTCCAAATTTTAGATTGTCTGTAAAAGTGACACCAAGGTATGGATTTTCATCAACTTGTTGTACGATATGATTGTCTAGTTGGTAAAAGTTAGTGGATCTGTTGTTGATACTCATAACATAACATTGTTTGGCATTGAATTTCATACCCCAAGTAGATGCCCAAGTTTCCAGTGATTTCAGGTCTGTTTGTAGTTGGAGATGGTCTTTTCTGGTTTTAATTTGCCGGTATAGGAGACAGTCATCGGCGAAGAGACGGACAGTTGATTTAACGCAGTCTGGTAAGTCACTTATATGGCAGAGGATGGCTAGTGGTCCGAGGACAGTACCTTGCGGAACTCCTGAGTCTACTGTGACTGGTTCGGATGCTTCACCGTCTACCACTACTCTCATAGTTCTGTTGGTGAGAAAGTCTCGAAGCCACCAGTTAATGTTTCCGTCAATACCATATAATGACATCTTGTGAAGTAAGCTTTCATGAGGGACGGTAATATATAAATGAAAAACATATAAGAAATGGACGCTTACCCCGATCAGTTATTTTTATGGAAGTCAGTTGTTTCATGAATGCCTTTTTTTGACAAAATTTGGGATGCCACGAACACAGTTGGAAATCATTAATATGAAATTAGGCAAAGCCTATGAACGGGGAAGTCGTTGAAAAATTCCTTTCATTCTTTCCGTTTTAAAGGTGTCATTCGGTATTACATGCGTCGCTTCCTTTTTCACTCGGAACACTCGACGATTATTATTGATTCGAAAAGTTGAGATTTGTTCCGTTATCGGAATACCCCGCCTATTATCATTGATTTACATTGTAAATAGCGGCGCCCGACTAGAACTGACACTGAAAATTTCATTGATAGGTATAGAATTCTATATATTTTTTAATTTTTTTTTATTTGATTTTCTTTTAAATATACACGTGTAGTCTATAGCCGGGCAAGCCAAAGCCCGGACCAGCTTCGCGGGCCCGGTCTTTGACTTCCCCGTATTAGCCAGCTGTCATTTGAAATTGGTAGTTTATGATAATCATAATTTGAAATTAAGCAATTCCTCTGAACAGGGTAGTCGTTAAAAAATTTCTTCTATTTTCTGTTTCAAAGGTGTCATTAGGTATTTCATGCACCGCCTCGGTTTTCACTCGGAACACTCGCTGATTATTATTAATCCGAAAAGGTGAGATTTGTTCTATTATCGGTATGGAAGTGGCTACCCGTTCTAGCCGTGCGTGAGTCACGTACGACTAGCAAGGACACGCTGTATTGGCTAGCCGTACGGCATTTTCAAAATTATATATATATAAAATGCATAATGATGTTATTTTATGACTTTAAACAAGGATTTTAACCAAGAAACAGCAATTGTCTTCGTACATGTATGTTTACTTTTTAGAGATTAATCGCCTTGTTGGCTACAGTGAAAAAAGTACGAATATGTTTCTTTGTCATCTCAACACGTTGAGAAAAAATAGCGTTTGGTCGCAGTTAAATAACATCAATTGAAATAGTTTACAAAATTTTGATGATAATCCTTTTTTGTTTCATTAAGTTTAATTTTCGACACCTTTAAAATAAAACAAAAAAAAAACGAAAATTATTGTTGTTGGGCTCTGATAATTGCGTCAATTACCGACGGTATAGAAGTTTGTCCATCACTAAGGAAAGTTTGCATGTTCGGTGAAACGCATTTTAAAATTCTATTGTCAGTCCCTGGGTAGGCTTTAATTAAGGCTAATTAATTGATTGTGCTTTTATGTTGGATATTTATCTACTGTATTTGAAAATTATACAATTATTTATGCCTTTCACCGTTTTTTTTTTCAATATTCTTTTTATTTATTCCACTCTGACACGGATTTATATTACAATAAAATATAAATCCGTGACTCCGATCATTATTTATTCGATCCATGTGCTTAATTCACAAAAATTCAACTTTCATACAAATAAAACAACAAATCATAATCATGAGGCACAAAATAACATATGCATGTTTGACTTCCATATAGGTAATTTTGAAAAGTGCCGTACGGCTAGACAATACAGTGAGTCCTGGCTAGTCGTACGTGACTCACGTACGGCTAGAACTTTTGGCTAGCCGTACGGCTAGCCACTTCCTATCAGTATACCCAGCCTATTATCCCTGTGTTAATTTGTAAATGGCGGCACCTAACTAGAACTGACACTGAAAATTTCATTGATAGGTATAGAATTCTATATATACTTTAATTGTTTTTTATTTGATTTTGTAAATATATTGTATACACAATCATGTAGTCTATAGCTGGGCAAGCCAAAGCCCAGGCCCGCTTTACAGGCCCGGTCATTGACTTCCCTGTATTAAAGTGATACAAAAAAGACCAGAATTTGATCAATGATATGATGAAATCAATAATATCTGCACAAAAATCAGACAAACTAACATAATAAAAATAATCATGAAGAACAGACAATGTCAATCTGATTTTATTAAAATGAAATTAGGTATACCTATCATGAGTATGACACAGAAAAACCTTATTTGATAATATGCATAAATTTTTTAATATATAAATCAGATCTTTCAAAAATGATGAGTAATTGCAGGTATTGTGAAGCATTAATTAGATACAAATGAATTGAAAGTGTTCCTTATAATCATTCAAGTGTTCGGAATGATTCAGAATGTACAATGTATCGTCCATCATTTTTGTTAATCACTAATCAGAGTTGTTCAAGGTTTTACGCTATTTAAACGTGATACTAAAGTAACTTACATTTAGTCAATATGAATGCAGTTTGTAATGCTCAAGTTTTTACTTTGCTAATATCCATAATATTATAGTTCTGTTTTATATCATTCTGTTTTACCATTTTAGTGACTAGATCTTGACTAGAACAAACTTTAAATCTCAAAATGAGTATTTATTCATCATTGCTCTGGCTTGAATTATGTCAAAAAGTAATAAATGATAATCAGTTACAATTCTCTGAAAGAAGAGTGCTGTTTGAACAATTAACCTAACAATATAAAAGTGTATTGTTAGATACCAATATGTCTTAACATTGTATTGATCACAGTATTGTATTTTAAGGGTATGTCAATGATCTCAATTCATCTATAGTACATGTATCATTTAATATGTATATAACACCCAACAGGTTTTTTTTTCACTTTATAAAAGCCTCTTTCCAATATAAAATTTCTTCAAAATTTTGCAGATATCCCAAAAATCTTTCACCCCGTTTTACTTTCCCAAAGTGTGTTTCTTCCCAAAATTCAAGAGGCTAAGGCCTCTTCCTGATAAAAAGGAGAAAACTGCTGCTAAAGGCTTTAAATGTGATATACATGTAATTATCTTCTTACAGTTTGATGATTCAGAGTTTCAGTCCGATCTACCTGTGATAGATGCACCTCCTACACTAGAGAGTATTCTGAATGAAGATGAGGCGACTTCCATTTTGGAGGATGATGCTATCTCCATTCCATCGTCTATTCAGATGTTCAAGGACTCACAGTCGCAGGACACTTCATCTCTGTCCAGCCAGGACAGCTCGGCTATTTTAGAAAAGCCAAACAAAAGGGACAGGTATTGATGTATTTGATTTTACGTCTTGTCATGCAGCATGCTTTTTAATATTCATAAAAAACAAAGGGTCCACTTCCATCCATTCATGATTACTTTAAACATAAGGTAAATAAATAAATAGAAGTGTGAGTAGTTTTTCTTACAACTCATATTTTTTTATATAAAAAATGTAAGTAATGGTAAATTGACATTGATTTTTTTTTTTATTTCTGTGAAATGTCTTTTTTATTCATGAAAAATCACTAAGCATACCCCGGTATATTAATTTTATATATAAATCAGCCAAATTGAAAAAAAATGTGTTTTACAGAATAAAAATTGCAAGTTCATGCAATTACAATTTTGGAATTTCTTGTACTTGCTAATATTTGCAAGACAGTGTTGTAAAAGAAAAGTTTCAAACATATATTGTTTATATTATTAGCAGACTGTGTATTTTTTCTCAGAAAAGTGATTGATTTTTATCAGTTAATAAGTTTATATTATAGATTTATTTTTGTTCGTTTAGTTTTGTTCATTTACATTCAATACAAAGCTATTACACCAGGCGTGCATGATAAAACAGGTAGGCTTAATTTAAAATCAAACATGTCTCTCAACGCTGATTCGGAAATAACGTAGGATAAGTAATGGTCATTGGTGATAAAATTGGTTCTCACTGGTTAGTTATTTAGGAAAGCCTGTTGGGTGGATCTGCTGCCAAAATATTACCAAAAATGTATCAAAATCAACAGAAAAACTAGATAAACAGACAAATAAATTTCCATTTTGGTCCCTGTCATTTTTGGTGTGACGCAAAATGTCATGTACTTTTTTGTCAAACAGCAGTGATCATTTTACATGAAGTTAATTGCTTCGACTCATTATGATATGCATCATTAAATATATTTTAAAAAAAATATTTCAGGCATAGAATTAAGAAGCAGAAGGCAATTCACGGGTCTGTGTTAAAGCCAAGTCGACTGAAAAGCATCGCAGCTCAGTTACAGTCTGCCGCAGTAAGTTGTCTAATGCATAAAACAGCACTCTTCTTGTGCTATTTTTAGCTTGACTATTCGAAAAATAGAAGAGCTATTGTACTGTATCAATTACTAGTTCACAGCTTTAAAATCTTGTTAGACTCGCCTAGTGGCTGGTCCAATATGGTTTCCTTAGCTGTGTATTTCTCCAAATATATTCTTGTATTGTACAGTTAAATGTTTAATAACAGGGGTTACAATTTGGAAGTCAAAACTGAAAACGTCTGACATTGGAATTCATGTTGTATACGTAAAGAAGGAAAAGCATTACATTTTGGAAGTCAAACTCAAGAGTAAATGACTCCCAAACTTCCACTAATGGATACCCATGAAATAACCTATAAATCTCTCATTAGTTGTCCAATAATATCATTTTAGATTTCAAGAAATTGTTACAAAGCAAGCCTCTGGTTAACTTTATTAATAATTGTATATCACATTGAAAACAAGCTTATATAAAGAAATATGTATTGGTTTATATCTTACATGGAAAACAAGTGACATCTTATGATAAAAAAAAGGAATCTGTTCTATTTTCAGGATAAAGTAGATGCTGGAATGCCCACAGCAATGGTATGAAAGTTTCTTTTTTGTTTACTACAAGCATAAAAACATTTCTATATTTTGATGTGTAGCAATTAGTAATCTACTTTAAAGAGTCAAATTGTTTGTAATAAGTTTTACAATTTAGCGATTTTTTGGAGGCTTATTTTATAGCTAATATTTGGTCGTATTCCCAAATAGTTTATTATTTTCCCAATCCACAGAAAAAAATTCCCAATTGAAAGTTACCAAATAGAAATATTGAGTAACAAATTCTAAAATCTTTGAAATTAAGGCTTATTCACTGTTATGATGCTTAAATGTTTGAAAATGCCTTCCTAGACAGCAGTGATTGTTTGCATTCATTTAATCACTACAAAATTTCAGTCATGCATTTTTCCCAATTTTAACAAAACATCGCTTATATTCCCAATTCCATGGGTATGGGTCATATTCCCAAAATTCTGGAGAAAAACCTGCAATTCTTGTGACCAAGGAACCTGTAAACAAGTAAAATGTTTTTTGAATTAATTTATATTATCTTTGTATATAGTTGCTGCAAATATATGTATTTAATTTAATGTCCATCTTATCTTGTGCAGTATTATAATTTTTAGCCCATTTTTTTTTTTTTAAGAAAAAGTCAAGGTATTATGATCCTTGCGGCACATTGTTGTCGTTGTTGTTCAAAAACTTTGACATAGCCCATTATTCATACATTTAAATAGTTACCAGTGTGAAAAATACTTGCTAATTGTGACATGGTGCAGTTGTTAGACATTGGTATAACTCTGTTTATACTGGCCATTTAACTCACCAAAAAACTTCATAATTATATTATTAATAATATACTTATTAATTGAATTGTGTGATTTTGGTATTTTAATTTTCAGGCAGTATCCAATCTGATAGCTATTGGAACATCTCATGGTCTTGTCTTGGTCTTTGGTAAGCACTTGATTCTTTATGGTTCAGATTATTAAGGAGGAAAATCAATCACAAATAAATGAGCATGCCATGACAAAACCAACATAACGTATTTGCAACCAGCATGTGCATCTGCGCAGTCTGATCAGGATCCATGCTGTTCACTATCAGTTTCTCTACCTGTAATAGGGTTGGTAAGCCAACAGCATGTCTCCTGATCAGACTGCGCGGATGCGCAGGCTTGTCTGGATCAATGCTGGTCGCAAAAGCTCTATGTTGCTATTGTTGTGATGCGGCTCAAATGATAATGGAATTTCCCTTTTGATGTTGTTTAATGTTTACTAACTTACCTGTTTCTGCACTTTGATCGTTATTCAGAGCTAATTTTAATCAGATTGCCTGTTTCTGATATTTTAAAGTCTTTCCATAAAATTGTAACTGTTCATTGCTACAGCTATTGTAAGTTGTGATTTATGCAGACATGGGGTACATGTATAGGGTCTTCATGGCCAAGTGGTTAAGGTGGCCAACTTTAGATCATTTGCCTCTCACCGCTGTGGGTTTAAATCATTTCAGGGACTTTGGAGTCTTTCATGTGAGGAACCTGTCCAGCTAGCTTACAGTAGGTTGGTGGTTCTTGTGTCTGAAATATTGTATCTGAAATATTGTATCAAGTGGCACCTGAGTTCTGTCTCAACCAGTAGGCTTAGAAATAACCATTTGACCTTTGCAGTGCCGGTGTGGTTTAAAATCCAAGAAAACAAACAATGGAGCTTATGTTTGCATATTTGGAACTAAATAGTATAACATTTGAAATTTTGGCTGCATTTGTGGCATGACAACACATTTCTAGTTATTTTTGCGATACAAGAAATAATATTCACAACAATAATGGCAAAATTTAAAGTTATTTTATCTTTAGTTTGAAAATATTAAATTATAAAATATGTCGTTATTTTTTAAAATTTATTTATTTTTATTTTTTACAGATCCTAAACAAGTTTTAAAATGGTGTTTAGGAAGCACTGCTGTTGGAGCCCAGTATGGTGCTGTTTCTTCTCTCAGCTTTAATAAGGATTGTACCCGGCTTCTGAGTGGCTTCGCTAGAGGACAGGTATGCATGCTTCATCCCAGCAGTTAAAAATAGATTTGGAGATTTTTTTTAGCTCAACTATTCGATAAGAATAAGTAGAGCTATTGCAGTCACCCGAGCGTCGGCGTCAGCGTCCGCGTCGGCGTAACCACTTATGTTAAAGTTTTGGTAATAGTTCAAATATTTTCAAAGTCCATTGACATATGGCTTTGAAACTTTGCACACTTGTTCACCATCATGACCCCAACCTGTAGACAGGAGGAGGTAAGTCTATCAAGCATTTTGACAGAATTATGCCCCTTTTTCGACTTAGAATTTATGTTAAAGTTTTTGTAATACCTCAAATATTTTCAAAGTCCATTGACATATGGCTTTGAAACTTTGCACACTTGTTCACCATCATGACCCCAACCTGTAAACAGGAGGAGGTAACTGTATCAAGCATTTTTTTTACTATCAAGCACTAAGAATAGTCGAGCGTTGCTGTCCTACCAACAGCTCTTGTTGTCCTGTCTGGTCTGGATGTCCCTCTGTCGACCCCTGTTACAGTAATCATACCCATAAGTTCTTTAGTCTATAAACTAGTGCATTTATACTGTATAACCTATTTTAAGGGAATTTAACTCAATACAGGATTGGAGCAGTACCTCTAGGCACTTGCAGAAATCATGATCACAAAATAGACAAATATTGTTTTTTTCGCTGATTTTTACATTTTTCATTCATTATCATACATAAATCGGTGTGAAAAGATGAATTAGTACTGTTAAAGTTCATTCCGTTGGGTAAAAAGGCAAGATTTTATCATTTTATCATTCAAGCGCCTTATCCGGTATGTACCGGAATACGGTATTTGGTGTGGTGCTCCAATCCTTTTTTTAGTCTCACTCATTTTAAGGACCACCTATGAATAAAGATCAGTCACTCTTGAACAACCCATTATTGATTTAACAGAACAGTGTAACCAACTCCAAATAAAGACTATCTGTCTGGTGTATATGGTTTATATAAATGGCACAATTATCCAATAACAAAAGTGATGTTACAAACATGCAGTATTATAAAGACTGTCTAACATACTGGTATTGATGTTCCAATTCAGAGGTTGTCTGCATCTGGTATCTGTACGAAATAATAAGACATATTCTGTTTTTCCTACAGATAACCATGTGGGATCTCACCAATGGAAAACTGATTCGAACAATCACAGATGCCCACCCACCTGGTACAGCTGTTCTTCATATAAAGGTAATTATATTTCTTTACCTTAAAAGATATTTGTAGCATTCCCAAGCATTCTTAGTTTTTACTACTTTTTCCTGGTATTTTTTAAGAATACTATCCCACACATTGTAGTTTGGGCGTTTTTGAAATCAGATATCATCAAAAGATAAAATTTCACCACAGACTCGAATAATCATATGGAACTAGATGATTAATATATGACTTGTCCGATGAAAAAACCATCTTAGTAAAGTGTTTGCAATGTTTATCCTGCTATAATTTTAAACTGCTGCAACATTTTATTTTGTAAAGATTGACTTACATTATAAACACACCTGTTAACTGGTTTTTAAGTAGATCAGTTTGTTACGGATAGAATAATTGTGCACTGATAAAATATGTCTTTTAAAAGAGACAAAAAAAAAAGAACATAATAATTATCTTGGTAATCCAGCTTAAAAATTATTATATATAAATATTCCTGACAGGTTATACGACCCTATATAAACTGTTGTTTGGAAATAAAACCCGAGCTGCTAAGTGAGCTTTATATATCGCAAACAACCGTTTATATACAATTATATAAGTTAACCTGTCAGGAATATTAATAACAAAGTTATGATACAGCAAACTTTACCTTTTTAAACATTTTTTGTCACAGTATAAATACAGATACGCTGAAAAACTTACGCTACCACAGTGATAAAATATAACGCATGCTTTACTGTATCATGATATTTGAAAGTTGTAAATATTGGTTTACTAGGTTACATGCTGCTATATTAATTTAAGAAACATTTTTAAAGTGTCGCAGAAATCAGTCTGGACATTATGGCATGTATGACTATATAGATGTATATTTCTTTTGTTTGTAATTCACAGACAGTATGTGTGATTCCTGTGTAGTTTACTTACAGAATGTATGTTGTTTTATTAGAGCCGTGTCACGACAAAACCAACATAATGGATTTGCGACCAGCATGGATCCAGACCAGCCTGCGCATCCGCGCAGTCTGATCAGGATCCATGCTGTTCGCTTACAGACCCTATAATAAGTAAAAAAACTGATAGGGAACAGCATGGATCCTGATCAGACTGCCAGATGCGCAGTCTGATCTGGATCCATGCTGGTCGCAAACCCATTATGTTGGTTTTGTCGTGACGTAGCTCATTTGTTTTTTAGTTCACAGACAGTCTGGTGTTTGCAGTTTGCAGTGACAGTGGCGGTTCTGTATTTGAACTGGAATTCAAGTATGTATAGTGGTTGTACTATGTATGTTAAGTTTTTTACACTTAAAGCTTCAAGTTCCATATGATATAACCAATTAAAAAAAAAATCCATGATTTGCTGGTGAGATGGAAGTTTTAACCACAATAAGTGATTTTAGACATTGAGTCTAATGTCCATTTGTCTCTTAATTGCTGACTGAGGAATCATGTGATATAAGTGGTCGGAACCTTGTAGAGAAATTGGTTGTTACTGGTTAGTTATCCAGGTTCCGGAAAGATGGAATGACTGAGATATGGTCAAAAGTGCGTTGAAATTAGCGCCAAAAAAATCAGATAATTTTAAACAGTTAAATCGTAAGAAAAGTAATATAATTGATTGATAATTAAAGAAATGTATACCATATTCACAATCTATATAATACGTCGGGAGTTTAATGCAAAATATGATTATACTTACTTTCGTCACCATATTTCTACACTGTTGCGATAAAGAAAGGGCCTATTTCTGACAAAGTTTATGTTTTTTTTTTAATTCTTTTTAATAGTGTCAGAGGCTTCTTTTCAAAAGAAAATATTTGTTTTATTTCTATTTATAGACGATTGATAGGCATGAGAACATGCGAGTCTAAATGTCTCTTCTCTGGAAGGTAAGGCCGTTTTACTTGTTTGTACGCAAATTAATACTTGTTTGTACGCAAATTGAAATTTTACCACTTTATCTTTCGGTACTTTCAATGTTGACGATCTATATGAATACGGAAAAGGATCGAAAACTTGAGGTCAATGTATTAGAATGCTGAAAACTGCATGCCTCAAAATAAGCCAAAATATTTTAAGAAAATAAAATTTGAGAAAAATGCATTAGGATTTAAAGAAAAGTAAAAAGATTAAAGTAATAATTTACATTTTTGTGGGATGAATGACTGATTTTGCAGTACAGTACAGTAAATTTCCTCTATTAAGACCACTAACAGAACTGACTTGGTGTTCTTAATAGTGAACTGGTCTTAATAGCGAACTGGTCTTAATAGTGAATAAACCACTTTGAGAACTTATGCAGTCAACTAAACTAAAAATACTACTTAGTTTACATTTTGCTACCTTTACAGTAAATTCCCTCTATTAAGACCACTAACAGGACTGACTGTAAAGAATGGTTTCTGATGTGCCTTTAAAACCAAAATAGCTTACCAAAATCACCTATAACATGTTGGAATTGAAATGGATTTGCCCTCTGTGCCGTCTGACATAGCTATATACTGGCATACTTTTAACTTTAAATTTTTATCGTGACATCCCCTAAATTTTAAATGAACAGTTCCAGAAATGGAAGCTGGACAAGTCCATTTTAGAAACTCGGCAGATTAATGGTTAAAACAACACAATTGTTACATGCTCAAGGTGTTATACAAGTTCATTATCTTGTTGGGCTTGAACTTTAGTTTAACGTTTCAGCCGAGGAGAGGTTTGCGTCATAGAACCACTTCACATGAGCCTGGCCAGTAAAGATCACCCAATGCAAGATGTCTCTATTTTAGCCATGGCCTCCCTGTCAAAGGTAAACAGTTGTTTCTTTTGTTTTTGTTTTTTTTTGCTGGCACCAAGTCTATCAAAAGAGGATGTAGTTTATAAAATTTATGCTTATAGCTTTTTGTATTTCAAATTTGGCAATATATATATAACTCGCTATTGAGCTAAGTGGAGGAAACCATTGGATCTAAATATACTGTATTCCCATGTGTGAATATATTTTTCAGGTGCTGTTAGTCACTTTAACCCCACAGTTGAAGGTTGTTTTCACACATCCGTTAAAAGGTAACCCATCGACGCTTCCTTTGCTAGCATGGCAGTTTGTAGTTATACAAGTATCGGAAAGTGACAGAGTTATAGACCCTGTTCTAGCATTTGCTCGAGAATCAACAATATATTTTCACCAGGTTGGTTGTTTCTATAGATGTTTTTCACATTGCACGAATTACCTCCCCTGGCTGCCATTTTGAAGATCAATTTATTTTTATGCCACCGCAGCATCTGCGATGCGGTGGCATATAGCGATTCACCTGTGTGTGTGTTTGTTTGTGTGTGTGTGTGTTATATAGATTATATAGTGAACTTAAAAAATCTTCTTGTGAAAAACCACTAGTCCAATTTCAACCAAACTTGGCAGGATTGATCCTTGGGTGAAGGGCTTCCAAAGTTGTTGAAAGAATTTCATTCCATGCAGAAATCTGGTTGCCATGGCAACCAAAAGGAATTATTAGAATAAATTTAAAAAATCTTCTTGTAAAGAACCAAAAGGCCTAGAGCTTAGATATTTTGCATAAGGCATTGTCTGGTAGACCTCTACCAAGATTATTCAAATTATAGCCCTGGGATCAGAATCGGCCCCGCCCCGGGGGTCATTGGTTTTCCTTATATGTATATAGGAAAAAAAACTTAAACATGACTTGTAGTAAAAACTTTAAAAAAATTTCTTCTAGTAATTGACAAATGCTAGAGGTTAGATATTTTGCATGAAACATTATGAAATGAACTTCTAGCAAGATTGTTTAAATTATAGCAATGGGGTCAAAATTGCCTTTGCCCCGAGGGTCATTGATTTTCAATATAAACATAATTATAGTCAAAAAATCTTATTGTCTGAAGGTACAAGGATTAATGCGGTGGCATAGCATTTTTCTCAAATGCAATCTTGTTTATGCCTAAGATAAGATACAAAAAGTGTCTCGCAATTCTGTCATTTTTATATAAGCTGATTAGATTTTTTATATATTAATGCTTGAATAATATTTTCCTTTATATGTTTAAAGGAATTTCACAATTCAATTTAATTAGCTGTATATTTTGTACTTTACATGTTTTGTCAAGAAAATTATATGAAATACTGACACCCCCAAAAATGGCTGCCACTTTTGGCAAGGGAGGTCAATATTGTAAAAATTGGAAAATATCTTACATATATTAACCTGTACAACTTAAAATTCTATAAATGGAGTTGTGCTGTTTTTTATGCCACCGCAGCATTTGCGATGCGGTGGCATATAGTGATTCACCTGTGTGTGTGTGTTTGTATGTGTGTTATATAGATTATATAGTGAACTTAAAAAACTTTCTTGTGAAAAACCACTTGTCCAATTTCAACCAAACTTGGCATGATTGATCCTTGGGTGAAGGGCTTCCAAAGTTGTTCAAAGAATTTCATTCCATGCAGAAATCTGGGTGCCATGGCAACCAAAAGAAATTATAAGAATAAATTTAATAAATCTTCTTGTAAAGACCCACAAGGCCTAGAGCATAGATATTTTGCATAAGGCATTGTCGGGTAGACAATTGTTCAAATTATAGCCCTGGGGTCAAAATTGGCCCCGCCAAGTGGGTCATTGATTTTCACTATATGTACATATAGTAAAAACTTAAATACCTTCTTGTCTGAAGGTACAAGACTTAAACCTTTGATATTTGGTATATCATCTATACATACTTTATCAAAGTTGTTCAAATTTTACCTCTAGCGTTAAAATTAGCCCCGCCCCGGGGGCCATAATTTTTCCTTACATGTATATAGTAAAAACTTAAAAAATCATCTTCTTGAAATTGACAAAGTATGGAAGTTAGATATTTTGCATGAAACATTGTGTAGTAAACCTCTACCAAGATTTTCAAATTATAGCCCTGGGGTCAAAATTGGCCCTGCGCCTGGGGGTCATTGATTTTTACTATATGTACATATAGTAAAAGCTTAAAATACCTTTCACTATATGTACATATAGTAAAAGCTTAAAATACCTTCTTGTCTGAAGTTACAAGGCTTAGAGCTTTGATATTTGGTATATGATATCATCTTTAGTTCCGCTACCAAAGTTGTTCAAATTTTGTCTCTAGTGTCAAAATTAGCCCCGCCCTGGGGGTCATAGGTTTTCCTTACATGTATATAGTAAAAACTTTAAAAAATCATCTTCTGTAATTGACAAAGGCTAGAGGCTAGATATTTTGCATAAAACATTGTGTAGTGAACCTCTAGCAAGATTGTTCAAATTATAGCCCTTGGATCAAAATTGGCCCCACCAGGGGGTCATTGATTTTCAGTCACTATGTCATAAAGCAAAAAATTAAAATTCTTCTTGTCTGAAGGTACTAATCTGATAATAACAATTAGATAAGTCAGTTATCTGTGCATTATGGCAATCTTCAATTGTATAGAAACAAAAATATTGTGTTCCTACTATTTAGTGTTGTATTAATGCAGTGGCATAGCATTTTTCACAAATGCAATCTTGTTTTTTTTTAATTTGGAGCTGTATGTTGTTAATCACTTTCAGTTCCAGCCAGTAATGGGTGAAATAAAACTGATATCTTTTACAGTGAAATATTTTTATACAACTGCTATTTATCTCTTCCAGTGCAAAATTAATGTTTTTATCATCCCAGAAATACACAATTTAAAAACAGATTTCACAAACTTACATGAACATAAAATGTGCATTGAAAGGCAACATTTTCCGATGAAATATGAATGTTGTATGAAAAAGAAGATAAAAAAAAAAAAACAGCAACAAAGGTACAAGCAAATTGAATTTGTAATGACATACATTTTTATATATTTTTTGAATACAGGTTGTGTGTACAAGTGCCCAGGATATAAGATGCACAGGGCTTCAAAAGATCTCCTTGTCTTATAAACTACTTAATATCACTGTAAGTGTACAAGACCCTTGGGCATTGCAATTTATGGAATCTAGTGCCATGAAATTATCTTTTTCTAAACTGCTGCATTAGTTTATACGATTTGTTTTAGTTCAATTGTGTTGGAAGCTATAAGCTTAATGAAACAGTTTCGAATCCATTTCTGGAACTAACCGGTACTTAGCAATGAGAGTAAAGTTTTTTGTTCAAGAAAACAACGGCTTGTGTTGCTGAGTAGTTAAAGTATCTGACTAGTAATCTAATGACTGCTGGCTGCATGGGTTCAAACACGCACATTGCTTCTAGTATTAATAAAAAATCATTTGGGAAATGCCTTAAAAAGAATTGGTCTATAATAGAAAGTGTGTAATACAAAAAACAATTATGATGATAGTACTTAGTATTACACATAGCAACAAATCATGACCAATAAGTAAGTTTGGGAAACTTTAGTTGCAAAAAAGCTTTTGAAAAATGAAAATTTTTGCTTTAGGATTGATGTGCATTTTAAGGCTATCTCTTTTGTTGAAACTAATTGTACTGTCTGTATGTGTTTACTGTGAATTCACTTAAGTTTTTGGGAATGAAATTTCGTGGTTTTGTCAGACATTAAATTTTCGTGGGTTCTTATATTCTTGGACTGTCTGTTTTTGCAAATTTATTTGAATATAGTTTTGTTTGATCATTTATTTTGGGATAGACGTATCAACGAAAAACCACAGAAGTTAGTGCCCCCACAAATAATATAGATTTTACAGTAATAGTTATATTTTGTATTTGTTTTCTGAAGTGGATGAATACAAGAACTTTGGTTACCATAGATACCAGAGAGAAGATGCATGTGATTGATGTGAGGTCGGAGGAAGAGTTGGAGGTAAGATATTTCCAGAAAACCGGAAACAAATTTTTATCTCTAGTTTCAAAAATCTTTAATGCCAACTGTATAGATTGATTAAGGAGGTAGTCTGTGTGTCTGTCTGTCAGTATTTCAGTCATACAGATCAGGTATTTAGTTTCTCAAAACTTCAACATTGCATATAAAATTAAAACAAGAAATCATGCCGGACTAAGTTGTGGAATTAGGGATAAGAAGCTATCAAAATAGAATATTTTCACGGCCAGACCCACAGTTCTTTGCACAAGATTAATTGACCCGTGAAGTTGGTGGATTTACATAATCTTAATGACATCATAGCTTCTGTATTAAAATATAGCTCTGTGAATATAGTACTAAACTATGATTGTAAAACGTAAAGATATTATCAGTCCTTATCTTAGGTGTTTTTCTTTATTGCAGATTATTGACATGAGTGAAGTTCAGTTAATATATAATACAAGTTTCTTTAAATCTTTGGCCACTGGAGGAAATGTCAGTCAAGCTTTGGTAAGTGTGTGTTTTTTTTTGAATATTTACTTTCCACATAAATCATGTGAAACTTCAGGAAAGAGCAATTGATAATAAGTGTATTTTTAGCTCAACTATTCACCCAGGCATTGGCGTCAGCTGCATATTTGCATGCAAGTTGGTATCTCCACAACTACTGAAGGGAATTGGTTGATACTTCACACACTTATTTTAGGGTGTAATTGGAGGTTCCTGTCTAAGGCCAATGACTAACATTGATTTTAATAGAATTATGGCCGTTTTTTTTAAAGTAAGAAATTTTTACAATATCTTATTGTTTCAGGCTTATGCTGGGGACCATGCCTGTTACCAGACAATAGTTAGTCATGGTGGACAATTATTCCTGCTGGGAACCAAAACTGTTCATGTTTTCTCTCTCAGGACTTGGAGGGAGGTAAGAATAAGAGAAAAAGAGAAAAAAAATCAAGTCTGCCCACATAGTTCAATAGTTGTAATTCAGGGGGCCAAGGTTATAAAGAAATACTCTAATCTCAAACTCAGATCATATGTATTTGATTGATCTGAAACAGGCACAGAAAGTGAAATTACCAATAAAAATTCTGAGATTCAAGCCAGATCTCAGGAAAAGGTTTTATAACCAACCTTGGTGCCAGGAATTGCTGGTTCAATCCTTGAGAAATGTGAAATTTCTCCCAGGACAATTGATCTTGGACATTGAGTTTAAGGATCATTTATCACTGGCCTCCAGTTCAGAAATCACATGGGATATGTAGCTCATCACTTGCTGAAAAATTGGTTATTACTGGTTAGTTATCCAGGAAAGCCAGTTTGGTGGACAGACCATGGAGATATTACCAAAAATATGTAGAAAAATGTCCATAAATCTTAACAAAGAGAAAAGTTTAAATTTTTTCATAAATGTAGTTACGTTCTGACACTATGATATTTGCCTTTTACTTAAGGATACTTGATATTTATTATTAGACACTAAGGAAAATAGATTGGAAGGGACTAAGTAATGAATGAATTCTTCTTAAGCATCACTGTTTTTTGTTGACAAAAAAAAATACAGGCCGAAGAATTACAGCTCTTTGTGAACTTCTACATTCTACATTATCATCATGGCTGTTGTTTGCTATCAAGCACTGATAGTCTGTCACGCTGTCCTACCAACAACACTTGATAGAATGCTGTATGCTGTATTCATTTTACTAAGGCTGAATGTTGACTTTCCTTTTACACATTGTTGGGGTTTTTTTTGTGTTATTTTTTTATACACATATTATCAACTTGTTCACAGAGAATTGACGTGTTGGTGAAGGAAAATCGGTACCAGGATGCCTTGTCCCTGGCTCTGTCATTCTATGAAGGCAAGGCTAAAGCTGTGGTAGGACTGCAGGGACCCAGTGCTAAGAAAAAAGAAGTGGTTGCTGATTTGGTAAGGATTTTATAAGATTAACTAAATGAAAGTTAAATGAAAAAATATTACTGAAAGCTCAGCTATGTGTTACAAAGTATCATAAGTTTTAAATTAGATTTGATCAGCTGACGAAGCTAATAAAGCGAAACATGTAATGATATTTAAATTTGTGTTGGTTTTGATCTATATGTCCTATACAATTAGATTTTATGTAAGCCAAAGATTTTAAATGCTGCTAATGGTGATAATAAAATTTTGAGACTCATCTTGGTGTCTTATGTGAAGCTTGAAAGTTACCATGTTACTCTGAAATAAGTAAAAAAACAATATATCAGAAATATACCAGAAATAGAGGATATTAAATGAGTGCTGGTTCAATACTGAATTTTTTGTACGGGTTAAATAAAACTATATTATGCAGGCTTCTGGCACACATTATTTTAATCAACAAGTTCGATAAATTTAGTAATGAACCTGCACAAATATAATATTCCATTTATCACATACCTAAAAAAGAACCATTTTTCAATTTAAAATTATTTTTTTCATTAACACGCCTATAGTGTAATGCTAACATTTAGTACAATGTTTATACTTGTATATGTTTGTATAATGCAAGTGTCTTCGTGTCAAAATATATACAAGGACATGCTATTCAATTGTTATGGAGTGTCAAAATCGGCGCAGGTATGCTATAAAGATAAGAAAAGGAATGTAAAAAGAGTAAATGTTCAATACTTTGTTTAACTTAAGTATAAATGTGTAAGAGTTTTTGTTTTGAATTTTAATTGCAGATGCTAGAGTTGTTGTTTCAATTCGTAGATTTAGCTATGACCCAGTTTTGCCCTGAGAAGGGAAAAATTGAAGAGCTGGAGGAATATTATCAGGTATTGATACTTGCCAAACTGTAAAGATTGTTTTGATTGGTTGAAATTTTCTGTCATGTACATGTCAGACTGATATCAAAATGCTTTGTACTTTTCACACAGATATCAATTGTTATGTACCTTTCACACTGATGTAGAAAATCTGTCAATAATGCTATGTACTTTCTACCCTGATATCAAAATGTCATATATTTTTCACATTGGTAACAAAATTTTATGAACTTTTCACATTGATATTAAAATGTCATGACTTTTTTACACTATATCAAAATGTCATGTACTTTCACACTGATATCAAAATGTCATGTGCTTTTCACATTGATATCAAAATGTCATGTGCTTTTCACACTGATATCAAAATGTCATTTACCTTTCAGAGCATTGTGCCAGTGTGTGTGGATTATTGTTTACATTTAAACAGGATGTAAGTTCATCATGTTTTATTGAGTGATCTCCCTTTATATGTAATTTTCAAATTTATTAAGAGAAGTGGTAAAAACGTAAAAGTGCCATATAACTTTATTATCTTGATGGTCTAGTGAATGGAATGATCTTTCTGTTTAGTTTTTATTTTGGGGCATGTCTTAAACGCATATTATGTCTCAAAAACCAGTATTTTTTTTAAAAATTTAGGAAGGGCAGGCATTAATTTTATAATGGATAAATAATGATTATAGAGCACGTTAGATGCTTGTAATCTGAAGAAAGTAGTTTAGTGGTCTAAACCTACATTAAATGGAACATTTATCTGGCAAAAATATTTTCAGTCCCATCATGTCAAAAAACCTCAGTGGAGTCCCTTTAAATAATGCCATACTTTTATGAATGAATTGCATTCTTAGGATGACATCATTTTGCCATTATGAATGAAATTGTAAATTCTTACACTTCTATAAGAAAAAGTGCTAAATGGAAATATTAGTTTTTTTTGTAATTTGTGTTAAAAATGAAATTAACATGTTATATGCAAGGAAAAGAATCAGACATTGGCTGTTGTAACAGACCTGAATATCTAGCACTGGGGTAATTGTTTGGCAGAAACTTGGCAGAGCCTCTTAACTGCCGTAAACAGTTACCATTAAGCTAGATAGTTCGGTCTGTAACGGCAGCTGATGTAAGATCCTTATAACCCATTATTGCAACCAATATTCTTATCTTGGTTTTACATTACAGGGATATACTATTCGGTCGTATATACGAGAGATTCAGTATGGACGTTATTGCTATGGGAACGTTTCTTGAATGCTTAGAGCCATATATAATCAATGATAGGCTGAGAACGATGCCTCCTGTAGTAATGAAGGATTTTGTGACACATTACGAGCAGAAATCCATGTTAGAGAGTGTGGAAGCCTGTGTTGTTCACATGGACGTCGCCAGTCTTGATATTCACCATGTAAGTTTTCTTTATAATACTGCATGTTTGTAACATCGCTTTTCATTGGATAATTGTGAAGGTAACTTTATAATACTGCCAATTGTAACATCGTTTTTCATTGGATAATCCTGGCATTCAGATACTTTAATATTCTTCCAATATACTGCCAATTTATTAAGAAAACTCACTTTTTTCTCTTATAAATTTGTCATAAATATTTCTGACAGGTTATATGACCTAACATAAATGGTTGTTTGCAATATAATTATTTCAGGTTGTTCACTAATGTTGGGGCCATGGTCTCTCTGATTTTTATGAAATATTTAAGATTGTTTACCCAGGTTGGAACCATGGTATCACTGATTTTAATGAAATACTTCAGGTTGTTTACCTATGTTGGAGCCATGGTCATTTTAGTTTTGATGAAATATTTCAGGTTGTTCAGCAATGATGGAACCATGGTCTCTCTAATTTTGATGAAATATTTCAAGTTGTTCAGCTATTGGAGCCATGGTCTCTGATTTTTATAAAATATTTCAGGTTGTTCACCTATGCTGGAGCCATGGACTTTATGATGCCATAATATATGTATATAATAAGGGGATGTTTGATTACACTACACCACTAGAGGAACTACTTTCAACTCTAAAAGCTGCTGTAGATACTGGAAAACAGTTATCAGGTACTTGGCTGTTTTGAGGGGTTCTTTTTACCTTGACCATTCTGATAATTATTTCTAATAATGCCTTTAATTTGACACACTAATTAAAAAAAATGTCTGCATCTACACATAAGCATAAGCATAGACAAGCTTGCTGTTTGAAGACTGCACCAGATTGTTCTTGTCAGGTGTATTCTCTCAAAGATATTTTATTTGTGCAACTATTACAATTTTGTTAACGACTTCCCTGACTGAGTGGTTAAGGTTGCTGACTTCAAATAATACATTCATAGTTTAATCTGAATTGTGAATATTTACATATTTCATCATCTTGAAAAAAAAACATTTTTAATAATCCAATTTTCTTCATGATTCAAATATATATATTTTACTTATCTGGTGGTGTGTGACTTTAAAATGCCTATTATTTTTTTTTAACAGATAGTCAGATAAAGCTGGGGAACAAGTTGCTGGTATACATTAGTTGTTGCCTAGCGGGGAGAGCCTATCCTTTAGGTGATATACCTGAGGAATATGTGGGTAAAGTCAAACATGATGTAAGTCAATAAAGGGTTAATGCATGTTTTTTTCATGCAATAACATCTGCAAAAGCACAAGGATACATTTCAGGGCCAAATCCATAGAGCGAGGGATTGAATAAGTCAGGGGGCTTCTTGCATAAAAGTATATACGTCCATATTGATTATTCTGCTTTTCGTTGTTTGAATTTCATGTAAAGAAACCCTTGCATTTTTATGGGCTAGTGCAACGTCATTTGACAATTATGTTTTGATTTTATGTTGGTGGGTCTACTCAGGTGCCTGGTTGTGCCTGAAATAAAGCATGAAAGGGCAACTGAGGTCTTCTGTCACCAGTAAAACTGCAACCTCGCCATATGACCTATACTGTGTCAGTGTGAAGTAAAACCCAATTAAACAAGCAAACAAATGTTTTGATGATACAACTACCAGGGCTATCATTGCATTAAGCTGTTTTTACATTGTGCCCTTAGTCAGGCATATTCAAAAAATGTGCCACAACGGCATGTGGTCACAAGATTCTTCTCAATTAATGCATGTTCTGTCCTCCGTTAATGTATACATGTGTCCGCAGTTATTATGCAAGAATATTTTATACTGTACAGCCTCTGTGAAGCAACATCGTTTTGGAGACAAATATTTTGGTTTGTTGCTGACAGGTGTTGCTTTTTGAAATTAGAATTTCACATCAAAATTTATTTTAATTACTTGTAAGTATCTTCCTGAAATATTTTTTGCATATTTTTTTCATTTTATGTGCCCCAGTTGATCTTTATAAGAATTTCAAATTTTGTGTGTTTAGACTTTTGGACATCAGTAGAAGGAATTTCAAATTTTGTGTGTTTAGACTTTTGGACATCAGTGGAGCTCCTTTAAAACCCAACTTTTAAAAAAAATATCATTGAAATTGATCGGGATAAAAATAGGATGGCAATAGATATATTATTTTCTTGAATTCATAAAATGCATCATTCTGCAGATATTTACATTTATATATATTTCCAGGTGTTTGAAAGTCTCACCTGTCGACAGTCAAAGGGTAGTTCCCCAGATGAGCTGCCATACCCATATCTCCGTACACTTCTTGCCTTCGATACGAGAGAATTTCTTAATGTCTTGGCTCTGGTAAGAATCTTTCATTTCAAATTTTATTGTTTTTATATAAAAGGGTGTTTACAGATCACAACAGAAGGCTAAGAATTTAACTTTATTATTATTAATTTCATTATTAATCCTACTATTATTACAACAAGTATTTTTTCTTTAGAACTTGAACATACAGTGTAGGCTTAATCGAATGAACTTTTGAACGAAAGTTTGTAATGTAAGTTTAAATGTAGGGAATTTTGCACAAAAAAAATGATTTCAAATGCTTGAATGTAGAATAAACTTGGCATGATTTTTTTTCAAACAAATGCTTGAATGTAGAATATTTAGCTTGGCACAAAAAGATGGTTTCAAATGCTTGAATGTAGAATAAACTTGGCATGATTTTTTTCAAACAAATGCTTGAATGTAGAATATTTAGCTTGGCACAAAAAGATGGTTTCAAATGCTTGAATATAGATTAAGCTTGCCATGATATTTTTTTCAAATGCTCTACCACACAGACAGTTACAGAGACATTTGATATGAAACGATTGATTTCAATGTTGAAAAGGGTGTAAATATGAAAAAATATAATTACCATAACAACGAAAAAGAAAAAAAAAATGAAAAAAATATTGATTTGAAAAATAGTACTTTTAGTAATTAGTATATTATTTCATTATAATTTTTTGTTAATTTACAGTTAAAATTATATTTCTTTATTATTATTATTGTTATTTTACAGGCATTTGAAGAAGAGGAGTTTAATACGACTGAGGGGTAAGTTATTTATCACATACATTTGGTATATATGTATGATCCAAAACAAATGATATATTCGTAGAAAAAAATTTAAAAAAAGACTTTAAAAATGACTGCCTGTATTCAAAAGATCAAAAGAATGCTCAGCATTGTTATTTTCAATGCTCATTGTATGAAAATATTTTCAAACGCTTAGGAAGTGGTGGGGTGTGCTTATTTCAAGCAATATGTTGTTCGAAAATTTAAAAAAATTGTAAGCAATTGGGGTTTGGGCTTTTTTGAACCAATATGGTAGTTTTGTCTGTTTTTAGCTCACCTGTCACAAAGTGACATGGTGAGCTTTTGTGATTGTTTATCGTCCGGCGTCCGTCCGTCCGTAAACTTTTACTTTAAATGACATCTCCTCATAACCACTAGGCCAATTTCATTCAAACTTCACAGGAATGTTCCTTTGGTGGTCACCTTTAAAAAATGTTCAAAGAATTTATTTCCATGCAGAACTCTGGTTGCCATGGCAACCAAAAGAAAAAACTTTAAATGTCTTCTTTTAAAAATCCTAAGAGCTAGAGCTTAGATATTTGGCATGAAACATCTTCTAGTGAGTGTCTACCAAATTTGTTCAAATTAAAGCCCTGGGGTCAAAATTGGCCCCGCCCCAGGGGGTCATTGATTTTCCCTATATGCATATAGTAAAAACTTTAAAAATCTTCTTTTAAAGAACTCAAAGAGCTAGAGCTAAGATATTTAGCATGAAACTTGTTCTAATGAGTGTCTACCAAGTTTGTTCAAATAAAGGCCCAGGGGTCAAAATTGGCCCCGCCCCAGGGGGTCATTGATTTTCCCTATATGCATATAGTAAAAACTTAAAAAATCTTCTTTTAAAGAACTCAAAGAGCTAGAGCTAAGATATTTAGCATGAAACATGTTCTAATGAGTGTCTACCAAGTTTGTTCAAATAAAAGCCCTTGGGTCAAAATTGGCCCCGCCCCGGGGGTCATTGATTTTCCTTATATGTCTATAGCAAAAACTGAAAAAATCTTCTTTGAAAAAACCCAAATAGCTAGAGTTTAGATATTAAGCATGAAACATCTTCTAGTGAGTGTCTACCAAGTTTGTTCAAATAAAAGCCCTGGGGTCAAAATTGGCCCCCCCCCCCCAGGGGTCATTGATTTTCCCTATATGCAAATAGTAAAAACTTAAAAAAATCTTCTTTTAAAGAACTCAAAGAGCTAGAGCTAAGATATTTAGCATGAAACATGTTCTAATGAGTGTCTACCAAGTTTGTTCAAATAAAAGCCCTGGGGTCAAAATTGGCCCCGCTCCAGGGGGTCATTGATTTTTTCCTATATGCATATAGTAAAAACTTTAAAAATCTTCTTTTAAGAAATCAAAGAGCTAGAGCTAAGATATTTAGCATGAAACATGTTCTAATGAGTGTCTACCAAGTTTGTTCAAATAAAAGCCCTTGGGTCAAAATTGGCCCCGCCCCGGGGGTCATTGATTTTCCTTATATGTCTATAGCAAAAACTGAAAAAAATCTTCTTTGAAAAAACCCAAATAGCTAGAGTTTAGATATTAAGCATGAAACATCTTCTAGCGAGTGTCTACTAAGTTTGTTCAAATAAAAGCCCTGGGGTCAAAATAACAAACAAAACCATTATTATATACATTTTATACAGATATGTCAGTGATATCTTTGTATTGTAGAATTGCAAAGCGTCAACACACTGTTGATATACTGCTACAGATAATGGTGGAAAGTGTTGGGTTCACTGTAAGTAGATACTGCGTATACTTTATATTTATCTTATATCACAACATGTTTAATACTGATAATCAACACAATAAACTTAAAAAAATACTTACAACTTATAACACTTTTACAGCTTTATTCAAAATAAATGTTGGCACAATGCCAATTTCAAGGACTACTTTGATGAATTTAATAACTGTAGTAAATGAAATCCTATACTAAATATTTAGTAAGATAATAAAAAAGAATTGTTCTAGAACAGTATAAAAATGAAAATCCATCATATGAATGTTGATACTTAAAACGATATCAACATTTTTTTTTTAAGGAATATTTCATAAAAATGTGGAAATGATATATTTCAGTTGTTTTTGTCTTAAATTGATAAAATTTACCCATTGGAGACCAATCCACTTTAAATCTAGAAATGAAAGTTGTTTGACAATTTCTGATAAAGCTGATGTAGCATATGCAATATATATGCTAAGCCTTCAAAAAAAATTAGATGAATATTTTGCTAGGGGAATATTTCATTCTTTTTCATATTAAATTCATGCGTGTGAAATAGCACTTGCCACATACAATGTGATTGTAAAACTTGTGTTTTATTTTAAAACTTGTGTTCTATTGTAAAACTTTTGTTTTATTTTAAAACCTTTGTTTAATTGCAAAACTTTTGTTTAATTGCAGCCGACTCAGGTTGGAATACTGTTTACTTTTCTGGCAAGGCAGATGGCAAGACATGAAAATACAATTACTGTCAACAAAATTTTATTTGAACAGGTAGGCTAACTTTAAACTATTGGTATCAATTTTGAATAACCTGTTCCAACAAGTGTTGTTCACCCTTTCATCTTAATACAGTGAGAATTGGCAAAGTAATACAGGCATAATTTTTCCGTGACAATTGATCTTGGACATTGTCATTGGTATCTCTCACTAGTCACTACTGATTCAGAAATCATGTGGGATTAGTAAAGAACTTGCTAATTACTGATTTGTTATCCATGAAAGCTGGTTTGTTTGATCAACCACTTAGATATGACCAAAACGTGTTAAAATAGTGTCTTAAGACACTACAGGCACATCTACAGCTTTAAAGGCAAACAGCCACAAAAACATTACACTCACTTTATTGGTTGTGTACAATTTAAAATTTGATAGTCACATGAAATATTATTATCACATGAAACTAAGATAGCACATGAAATTTGAATAAAAATATCACATGAAATTTTAATCAAAACGTCACATGAAATTTTGTCATCACATGGGACTTTTTCGGTCTTCTCCTAAAAGTAAAGCTCAAGAGTTGCTGTACAATCTGTTGGTGTAACTTTACACCCAACAATTTACAAATAACAACATATATGTTATCTATATGTCAAATTATTGATTATATGTCAGGTTTTGGAGTTTTTGTGTAATCCGGATGACGAGTCTAGGCACGAGGAGAGACAGCAGGCGTTATTAGAGCTATCACATGCCGGGGGTCTACAGCAAGTGGACGAGGAAAGATTTCTATACTTGGCTGAGAGAGCTAAATTGTAAGTTAGTTGTCATCCTCTCAAAGTTCATTGAAGAAAAAGCTACATGATTGTATAATTGTTGAATAAAATATTACCAAATAAAAAAAAAAATGTGTTAAAATTGATGTTAATTCTAGAAAAATAAACAAACAGTGGTTGTTTGTGAAAGCTAATCAGTTAGCTTACAGATAGACTTCATTTATATTCAGATGTTTGCTTGAGCCTGGAATAATGCAAAGGAGGCCCAACTTAAGGTTTCTGCACCAAAAAAAGTCGGAAAGTATTTTATGCTGTGCAAGTATTTGATCGCCCTATCTGTTTAATAGGGGAATAGTGTGTAAGAATATGAATTATATACTTTCAGTTACCGCGTCTGTGAGTTGTTGTATGAGAAGAGGAGACAGTTTGACAAGATTTTATCCTGTTACTTGAGAGATTATGCTAGAAAGGTATATCTATACAAGTTGATTTGTTGCCAAAGGGCGTCCTTGGCCAACTGGTGAGGTTGTTGGCTTCAAACTACTTACCCCCCACCGCTGTTGGTTAGAATCTGTCTATTAGTAAGGACTATGGTTTCTTTTATGTGAGGGTGTGATCCTTCTAGGTTATGTTTCTAGCTTACGGAAGTGGGTGGTTCTCCTCGGGTGCCCGTTCTTGCCCTAAAATTTGCAGTGAGAAGCTACAAAGGTCTTCTTGGCAGTGTATTGAAAATAGTTTTAATCGTGAAATTGTTTTTCATTTTCTGAATTTTAGAAATATTGCAAATTTTAGGATAGGTAGGAAAGATTTTAGTTCTTTTATAGTTACTGCCCTTGATTTAGTCAAATTTTGCAATTTTCAACTTGTGTCGCATGTAACTCAAAAAGTATTTGACCTAGAGTCATGAAATTTTACAGGAATGTTGATCAGCATGTGTAGTTGTGCACCTGGGTATTTTTGTCTGGATATTTTTAGTATTTATAGAGTTACTGCCCTTGACTTAGTAAAATTTTGCAATTTTCAACTTGTGTTGCATGTAACTCAAAAAGTATTTGACCTAGTGTCATGAAACTTTACAGGAATGTTGATCAGCATGTGTAGTTATGCACCTGGGTATTTTCGTATGGATATTTTTAGTATTTTTAGAGTTATTGCCCTTGACTTAGAAAATTTTTGCAATTTTCAACTTGCATCGCATGTAACTCAAAAAGAATTTGACATAGAGTCATTAAACCTTACGGGAAGGTTGCTCAGCATATTTAGTTTTGCCTTTTACTTAGTAAATGATTTTTAGTTTTCAAAAAATATTTGTCCTAGAGTCATAAGATTGACAGAACAGTGGCCCGGTGGGGGCACCCGTGTCCTATGGACACATTTCTAGTTTACCATGGAATGCAATATTTTGAAAATATTTTACTTCAGTTATGTTAACTTTACCATGAAATGTGATACATAGAACTGTTCTGAACAATTAGCATGATTTATAATATTCATATTTATTTTCCAGTACCATGCTTTCAATTTCATCATAACAATACTAGATAGTGGGAGATTTTCAGCAGAAGAGAAAGCCAGTGTCCAAGCAGAAGCCCTGAAAAATCTGGAGGTATGTTTATTTATCACATAAACTGCGGCACAGGCGTGTAACAAAGCCATTTAATAAAAAAGATATTACACTAAGTTATTGTAATAACACTTTGATGTGATGTCATTTGCGTTATATACAAACATAGCATAAAAAAGCGTGCTTATGTTAGCGTTACACTATAGAAGGGTCAATGAAAAGTGACTCTTTTAAACAGTTAACAGTTCTTATTTTAGATATGCGATAAATATAATACTATATTCGTATAGATTCAATATTAAATTTATTGAACAAGTTGAATAAAACAATATTATGCTTGCCAGAGGCTCGCATAATATTATTTTATTCAACTTTTTCAATAAATTAAGTATTAAACCTACACTCAATCAATATCATCTATTTATATAATTGGATTTTTAAAAAAAATCATCTTTCTTTGCTTCTTATTGTTCATTTTTCCATAAATGTTAAATATCATACTTTTTTGAGTTGGCCCGATTGACCGCTTCTTAGGCATCTGAACCAGTAACCACAATTGAGAAAAGTTAAAGATAATGTATACGGTCGAGTGGTTAAGGTTGTTGACTTCAAACCACTTGCCCTTAACCGCTGTAGGTTCGAATCTTACCATGGACTTTGGAGTCTATGCATTGCTTACTTACAGGAGGTGAAGTGGCTTTGACCCCTGTATTTGGTTTGAAGTTCGTTACACCAGATGTTAGCCAAAAACCATCTTTTCTGTTTCGGCGCCTTATTACCCAAATTGTGTTGGTGCGCAAGAAAACCGGACAAACCCCACACCACTCTTCTTGTTTGTATTATATAGGAATTGATTTCAATAGACAGCAAGCAAGCGGCCCAGATGATAGTGTCAAACCTGTCCGTAAGTTTAGCTGATGTCGTCAAACAACTGAAAACGGAAAAACCTGTTCTGTTTGAATTCCTTCATGGTGTAATGGCGTTCAGGTTAGAAAGCGATCTTTTATGATATCAGTTTTTTATGTTTTGATTAAAGGTGGGTATTTATTAGGGCAATGCATTTTATTTGAAAATTAAGAAGAAAAAAAAAGACTAAAGACAGACCATACTACAGTATAACCCCTTCAGAGCAACACTGATTGGAAGACAAAGGTATTGGTTTTTACCAAGAGGGAAGACAAAGGTATTGGTTTTTACTAAGAGGGAAGACAAAGATATTGGTTTTTACCAAGAGGGAAGACAAAGATATTGGTTTTTACCAAGAGGGAAGACAAAGATATTGGTTTTTACTAAGAGATGTTGCTCTAGAAAGGGTTAGTTTGTTGTAAAGTCTCACGTTGGGTAAGAATTGATGCAGTTGTTGTAAAAGAGGTTGTTGCTTTAAAGATGGCCACTCTGTGGCAGTTACACTGTATGTAATTGTTCCTTACCTTGGTTTTAGATGGCCATCCTGTAGAGGTTTCACTGTAGTGTATATATTAAATCTATTGATCAGAAAAATATTGTGAACATGCATGTAAGTAAAGAACAATTACCTATTGAGAAATTTTGACATGATCAACGAGTTGTTATTACTTTAAAATTTTGAAACTGTTATAATTCTTTCATCAGGGACACATCTGACCGTGTGATTCTTATGGAGATATGAGTCTGTTTGTAGTATTATACTTAAAGAGTTGTTACTTCAGGTTTTGAAACTGTTATAATTCTGTTATCAGAGACACATTGGAAGTGCGATTTATATAGAAATACAGTTCAGTTTTTGTAATATGGTCAAAAGAGTAGTTACTCTAGGATTTGAAACCGTTATAATTCTGTTTTCAGGGACACATCTGGGAGTGCAATTCATACAGAAAAGCAAGTGCATGTAGAGGCTGGTATATTTGAACTATACATCGACCTTATGTGCGAGTTCAAGCCCCAACAAGTAGAAAATTTCATCAAGACGAATGAAGGATACAGACTCGAGGAAACTCTGGCCGTAAGATCATTTAATCTTAAGCTCATTGATGACTCTTTGTTTGTTGCCTGTACATTCATTTTCAACAATTTTTTTCTGGACTGTTCAAAGAATAGGGAGAGCTATTGTAGTAACTTCAGAATCGTTGTCATACTTTGCTTAAGTTTTTGCATCAATCTGATTAAAATCAGCTTCTAATTAATGCTACCCATTAGGATCTGACTGGCACCAATTGGAGTATACCTACTCATGACCTTTAAAGGGACTCGAGGAAACTCTGGCTGTAAGATCAATTACTTTTTAGCTCATTTGATTTCTTTATGCTCAAGGTGAGCTATTTTTGAGAGCTCTATGTTTGTTGCCTGTACATGTGTGATCAACAATATTTAGGTTGACATATAGGGAGAGCTAGTGCAGTATTGTCAGCGTCATCATCACACTCTGGTTAAGTTTTTCCTTGCAAGTTGGTATTTCAAAACCTATTGAAGGGAATTGCTTAAAACTTCACACATTTATTTCAGAGCATTATAGGAAGTCACTATATAAAGCCCATAAATCTAACTTGGATTTTGACAGAATTATGGCTCTTTCTTAAAAATAGAAAATTTTACACTATCCAGGCTCTTTTTTACTATCAAGCACTGAGAAAAGTCACAAACACTCTCCTACCAACAGATAACTTCTCTTTTTAACCTATTTTTCCAGTTTAATGAAACTTTTCGGAAGTGTTGTTATTTTACTGCTTCAACTATTTCTATGTTAGCGATAGAATCTTTTGAGTCTATTTTAGTTTAGACTTGTCACAGTTAACAACTGTTCACTAAAAGACGAGGACATGCTTTGTGGTAGAGCTGGGTAAAGGTATTCTGAGTGTCCTGTTTTTGAGTTCCATTCAGACTGCATATTTCTGTGACCATGTGACCGACTCAATGTACATGAACTTCAAGAATTGACTCGGACTTAATTTATAGCATGTCAAAATTCTTCGCTGTCACATTGTTGGTTAAATTTTTGCATGCAAGCTTGTATCTCCAAAACTACTGAAGGGAATAGGCTGAAATTTCATACACTTGGTTCTTCATAATTTCCCTTAAATGATGGGCACAGGTTCCATAACTTTGAGCCGCATTTTTACAGAGTTATGCCCCTGTTCTTGTCAAGTACTGAGAATAATCGAGTACAATTGCTATCAAAAATTTTCAGATATGCAGACGACATCATCGGTCAGAAGCCACTGCTTATCTGTTAGAGAAAGCTGGAGACATACAAGGGGCTTTTGGAATCTATCTTGAGGTTGGTGAATATTTTACTTAAATCTCATTGTTAGGTTGATAATATATTACTGGAATACCATCAAGAGATTGGTTACTACTATCTTGAGATTGGTAATATTTCACTGAAAATCCCATTGTGAGGATGGTAATATTTACTTGAATACCATTTTTAGGTTGCTTATATTTTATTTGAATACCATTTTTAGGTTGCTTATATTTTACTTGAATACCATTTTTAGGTCGCTTATATTTTACTTGGATACCATTTTTAGGTCGCTTATATTTTACTTGGATACCATTTTAAGGTCACTTATATTTTACTTGAATACCATTTTTAGGTTGCTTATATTTTACTTGAATACCATTTTGAGGTTCGTTACATTTTACTTAATATTGATTTTTAAGCTTGTAACATTTAATTAATAGTTAAGCTAGCAAATTTATATTTATATCAAAAATACTGATCTTGGGGTTGGTAACACTTGATATACATGTATTTATCTTGAGAATGGTAACATTTAACATGGAAAAATTTGTTTGGTAACATTTTTCAAGCGATTTTAAGTACATGTTTATAAATTGATATAAATATAATTTTTTGCAGAATTTGACTGGAAAATTAAAGAAATTGACAGAATGCCTACTGAATAAATCGGATGAGGGAAAAGGTAATATTTATAACCCCTCACTATTTTTGTAATAGTAATTTCTGATAGGCCAATGGGAGTTATTCTTACTGTTAATTCAAGAGTACCATGTGACTTGAAATTTTGTGCTGTTACCTAGGTAACAGTGCTTTTTCACAGTTTTAAAAATGAAACCTAAAGAAACATTGTTCTAATGAAGTATCCGTTCAGGGTAATAAAATAAAGCCTTTGGTAACAGTTTTTCCCTGGCGATGATATTTTTACTGTTACTCACAAACCTATGTGTTTATATGATATTCATTTATTAAGGGCATTTTTTTAGCTCACCTGACCACGAAGTGGTCAAGGTGAGGTATAGTGATGGGGCTATGTCCGGCGTCCGTCGTCGTGCGTCGTGCGTCGTGCGTCGTGCGTCGTCAACAATTGGGTTGTTAACAGTCTAGCAGTCACAGTTTTGATTGGATCATCATCAAACTTTGTCAGAATGTTTATCTCAATGAAATACAGGTCGAGTTCGAAGATGGGTTATCTCGGGTCAAAAAACTAGGTCACAGGAGCTAAAAATAGAAAAAACCTTGTTAACACTCTAGAGGCTGCAGTTTTCATCCAAATATTCTGGAAATTTGTCAGGAAGGTTGTTTTTAATGATATCTAGGTCAAGTTCGAAGATGGGTCATCTCCGGTCAAAAACTAGGTCACAGGAGCTAAAAATAGAAAAAGCTTGTTAACGCTCTAATAATTGGGTTGTTAACAGTCTAGCAGTCACAGTTTGATTGGATCATCATCAAACTTTGTCAGAATGTTTGTCTTAATGAAATACAGATCAAGTTCGAAGATGGGTTATCTCGGGTCAAAAACTAGGTCACAGGAGCTAAAAATAGAAAAAGCTTGTTAACACTCTAGAGGCTGCAGTTTTCATCCAAATATTCTGGAAATTTGTCAGGAAGGTTGTTTTGATGATATCTAGGTCAAGTTCGAAGATGGGTCATCTCCGGTCAAAAACTAGGTCACAGGAGCTAAAAATAGAAAAAGCTTGTTAACACTCTAGTGGCTGCAGTTTTCATCCAAATATTCTGGAAATTTGTCAGGAAGGTTGTTTTGATGATATCTAGGTCAAGTTCGAAGATGGGTCATGTCCGGTCAAAAACTAGGTCACAGGAGCTAAAAATAGAAAAAGCTTGTTAACACTCTAGTGGCTGCAGTTTTGATCCAAATATTTTGGAAATTTGTCAGGAAGGTTGTTTTGATAATATCTAGGTCAAGTTCGAAGATGGGTCATCTCGGGTCAAAAACTAGGTCACAGGAGCTAAAAATAGAAAAAGCTTGTTAACACTCTAGGGGCTGCAGTTTTCATCTAAATATTCTGGAAATTTGTCAGGAAGGTTGCTTAGATAATATCTAGGTCAAGTTTGAAGATGGGTCATCTCAGGTCAAAAACTAGGTCACAGGAGCTAAAAATAGAAAAAGTTTGTTAACACTCTAGTGGCTGCAGTTTTCATCCAAATATTCTGGAAATTTGTCAGGAAACTTGTTTTGATGATATCTAAGTCAAGTTGGAAGATGGGTCATGTCTGGTCAAAAACTAGGTCACAGGAGCTAAAAATAGAAAAAGCTTGTTAACACTCTAATGGTTGCAGTTTTCATCCAAACATTCTGGAAATTTGTCAGAAAGGTTGTTTCGATGATTTCTAGGTCAAGTTCGAAGATGGGTTATCTCCGGTCAAAAACTAGGTCACAGGAGCTAAACATAGAAAAAGCTTGTTAACACTCTAGTGGCTGCAGTATTGATTCAAATATTCTGTAAATTTGTCAGGAAGGTTGTTTTGATGATTTCTAGGTCAAGTTCGAAGATGGGTCATCTCAGGTCAAAAACTAGGTCACAGGAGTTAAAAATAGAAAAAGCTTGTTTACACTCTAGTGGCTGCAGTTTTGATTCAAATATTCTGGAAATTTGTCAAGAATGTTGTTTTGATGTTTTCTGGGTCAAGTGCTAAGATTGGTCATGTCCGGTCAAAAACTAGGTCACAGGAGCTAAAAATAGAAATTTTTTTTTAACACTCTAGTGGCTGCAGTTTTGATCCAAATTTCCTGGAAATTGGTCAGGAAGGTTGTTTTGATGATTTCTAGGTCAAGTTTGAATATGGGTTGTGTCCAGTCAAAAATTAGGTCACATTGCCCAAATATGGAAAAATCTTTATAACACACTATAGGTCACATGTTTGACTCAGTCGCATCAAACTTGGTCATGATGCTTGTTTAAGACATTGCTTGGATGCGGTTGTGTCAGGTGAGCGATCCAGGGCCATCATGGCCCTCTTGTTTGTATTTATACCTTATTAAAAGGAACCTCCCATTCTGTGTTTAAAGTATTTTTATATATTTGTACCTTTTTGTTTCAAGGTGTCCTTGCTAAAAAAAAACATTATCTCATAGTGTAAATTTACTTAAATATTTTAGCACACTTTACCTGTAAAATATACCTTTACAATGTTGCTGTATAATAGACAATTGTGGGAATATAAAGACATAAATAATTCATACCATGGTATGTACATGTAGAACATGCAGCTATGATTAAAAAAGATTTGTAATAGTGAATAGTAATAGTGATTCATACAAAAGTGAAAGAAAGGGAATGAAAGAATGAAATAATAGGCTTTACATGCTTTTTCAACAGCACAAATATATATAAATAAGAAAGTACATTTATTTATTGCAGAGTGGTTTCCAGGGCATTTGTGGCCAAATGGTCAAGGTTTTTCATTTCAGAGCACTTGCCTCTCTCAACAAAATGTGTTTGAATCTCGAGAGAAGCTTCTGAGGCTTTCATGTGAGGAAGCTACTAAGCTAGCTTTCGGAATGTCAGTGGTTCTACTCGGGTGCTGTTCATGCCTGAAATAATAAGTGGAAGGTTACCTGAGATCTTCCTCCACCAGTAAAGCTGGAAAGGTCGCCATATGAACTATACTGTGTTGGTGCGATATAAAACCCAACTAGAGTGATTTTTAATGTTTTTGTGACGACAAAACCAACATAGTGCGTTTGCAACCAGCATGGTCGCAAACGCACTATGTTTTGTTTTGTAATGACACGGCTCATTTGTTTTTTTTTTCTTGTTTTCAGATAGTCAGACACAGTTTGGAGAGATACAGACAGTATTGTTAATGATAGTACAATTATGTCAGAGAAATTCGGGAAAAATGGACGAAGCATCAAGGGAGGTAATGCCAGAGATTTTGTTTTCTATTTGTATAAATCCTTTTTACTGCCAGTGCATTTATTTTCATTTTTATGTGTTCTTACGGTCATGTTGGTGTTTCCTTTGCCATCAGCAAACTTTGACCATAATCATTAAGTTACTTTGTGTATTGTCTTCACACTTGGCCACAACAACTCATGGAACCAGACCTTGAAATAGACCAGACTAACCTTGACCTTCATTCATAAATGACATTGACCTGGATTTTGCTTGACTTTTGCTGTTAGTGGATGTAACTTGGTTATTTTTGATTGGATTGTCTTCAAATTTGAACACAAGAATCTTTTAGGATAGACCTTCAAGTTAAGCAGACAGACCTTGTTTAATTTCAAGGTAGGTATTTGCCTGGCATATTTTTAAGCAATACAAGAATCGTCTATAAAAGGGGATGTATTGTTAAAGTTTTTACTTTATGTTTATCTAAAACCGTCTTGAAAATGGAAGAACATGGACAAAGTTGAGCTATAATGATCTTTTTCCATCAATAATATGATATCATATTCCAAAGATGGGTGCACCTGACATACATTTATTTTTTGGACCAAGTTTTGGATTAGTCCTGTTTTGAAGAGATCAGTCTATAATTAATCTGAAGGATATTGATATCAAATTCTTGAATTTTACCTTTAAAGGTTGTCTGTTCTGAAGAAAAAGTTGAACTATTATGATCGTTGCATTGTTGTTGTTGTCATTGTCATGCATAAACTTCGATGTAGCCCATTATATCTACATTTTAAAAGATATTGACACGAAATTTGAAAACTCGCTTATCATGACAAGGTGCATTTGTAAGACAAGGGCCATAATTCTGAAAGAATTATTTTCAGAGTTATATCCCTTTGTAACTTAGAATTTTTGTAAAAGTCACTAAGCTGTAGTTGTGGCCCTCGACAGAGGAGTGTTTTCACAGCATGCAGTGTTAAAAATCTTGTTAGTTTAAGGCATTTCAAAATCAAAATGCTAAAATTGAGTGGCCAACCATATAGAGTGTTGTCAAATTGCATTCAAGTATAAGATGGTCCACCTTTATATTTGTTGCATGTACATAAGTCATTATGAATGTACTTACTCTAAAGATAGTTATTTCAATAAAAGGCCCATTATGCTTCAGAAATCCATTTTTTTCTTAATTCTTTAAAAATGCCAAACAGGTGTTTAATAATGTTTTTTAATACTTGAATTAAGTGCATGTTACATTTGTAACTAATGAAGAAAGTAGGACAGTAATTTTTATCATTATGAACAGATTTCATTATATCCGAGGGAAAACCAATTTAAATTCAAGAGTTGGGACCACGTCAACAGCATTGTTATTATGCGGTATATTGTTATAAGTGATATACATGTAATTTAATTTCAGGCATTATGGTTCCCACTATTGGATGCACTCATGGTTCCACAAAGAAGAATCAAAGATATTGATAACAAAGATATATTGAATGGTATGGGTTTTTTTGCGGTTTGACTTAAAGGAACTCCATTGAGGTCAAAAAAAAACCTAAAAACATAAAATTTTAGTTTCTCACTTAACATCATATGGGCAATTTAAACATGAATATATACAAAGATAACTAAGAAATATACCCAAGAAATACATTGAAAATTTGCAAGTTTGTGTTATTAGTCCAATTTTAGTAAAAAGCATTGTAACCCTTTTCAATTTTGAGTCATTGTTCACAATAAGAATAATTGTTCTTGGAAAAAACTGAGCAAGCTAATGATCTGAAATTTTGTACATAAGTTATTGGTATAGACCTCCATCAAATGGAGAAATAATCTTTAAAAAATATTTCTAGTCCCGCCATGTCAAAAAAACTCAGTGGAGTCCCTTAGAATTGATGACTGTGAATTTCTTCACTCGTAAACTTTAAGTCGTTGATTAATCATGTATTTTGCAGATTCTTTTATTTCTAGACTTTAAATTGTTACTCATCATTTATGTCTATACTTTAACTCATTATTTATGTCTATACTTTAAATTGCTAACTCATCATTTATGTCTATATTTTAAATTGCTGACTCATCATTTATTTCTAGACTTTAAATTGCTGACTCATCATTTATTTCTAGACTTTAAATTGCTGACTCATCATTTATGTCTAGACTTTAAACTGCTGACTCATCATTTATGTCTAGACTTTAAACTGCTGACTCATCATTTATTTCTAGACTTTAAATTGCTGACTCATCATTTATGTCAATACTTTAAACTGCTGACTCATCATTTATTTCTAGACTTTAAATTGCTGACTCATCGTTTATGTCTAGACTTTAAACTGCTGACTCATCATTTATTTCTAGACTTTAAACTGCTAACTCATCATGTACTCAACAATATGATGGGATATATAGCATTGCCAGCCATACTTCAGAAGATAATGCAGGATCCAGCATATAATACTGGGAAATTTGGCGAGATTCGAGAGCTCATTTTAGGAATGTTGGAAACTTACAATTATGAACAGGTTTGAGGCTGAACAATTTTTTTGTTTGTTTTACACTTTTGGCCAAGTGGTTTAGTTTCTTTATTTCAAATTATTGGTCTTTTATAACTTTGAGTTCAAATCCTGCCAGGAACTTTGGAGTCTTTTTTGTGACAAAATTTTCCCGCAAGTTATACAACTTTAGTGGTTCTACAGTTTATGTGTAAAATGAAGCATATAGGGGTTCTTTGGGTTTTTCTCTACCAGTAAGTGCTGGAAAGTGGCTTTATGACTTTTTCTGTGTGGATATGTCTAACTACAAAACAAAAAAAATTGTAACTCAATTATTTTCTGTCAAGTTTGTTTTAAGTATTGCACAACAATTGATATCATAATTGAAGAGCATAATTGAAGAGAAATGAACCCAGAGGCCATTGACCATTTCGAAAATCTAGCTAAACACTTTTTTCCGGTACTTTGCGGACTTAGCTCTGGGGAATTAGGCCTAATTAATGCAGTACATAACATTACTATGTGATATTTCTATCTTTTATTTCTATTTTACCGTTTAAGGTGGAAAAAATTTGGGTGCTAGAAAATTATCAATATTATTTTACCATAAACCTAAAATTTTACAAAAATTAAATTGTTTACGGGGGCATACCTTGGCTTATTTTGAGTATACGCCAATTACAGTCCCTTGGGCCAAAGTGTCCTATTTGCATGAAGTCTGATGTGAAGATTGCTTTTATTAGATAATTTAAAAAAAGTTATTTCCCATTAGGAAAACAAAATAAAGCCAGATACCTCTATTGTACTTAAGATGGTTAATTTTTTTTCTTTTTCAATATACTTAGACATGAGATCATCGTCGGAAACCACGGTGCACATTCCGAATATATGACATTTAATACATGTGTACGGTAAAACGCCTGGGTTACCAAGGATGACATGAGATATAATCAAGGAAAATATTGCTATAAAAAGTATTTACCATTAGAAAAACAAAACATAGACAGATATCTCTATTCTAATCATGATGTTTAAAACAACATTTTTTGTTTCATTTTTTCTTTATTTCAACATACCTAAGCATAAAGATATAATCAAGGAACAAGGAAAATATCGCTTTTAAAACGAACATTCAATGTTTAAGTGT